>NW_004567115.1:36142715-36152715 GCF_000260355.1 Condylura cristata | reverse complement strand
AAAAAAAAAAGAATTTAGTGGGCAACTAATAACTGATGTTTGACAATCCTTAAGAGAAAATGTATTAACTTAAGGATTTACTCTAATTAAATTTTCATGTACCTTAGTTTTGGAAATGAGTTTCAAATTTAGTCACCAATATCAAAATCCTTAACATAAAGACTAGTGCTATGTAGATCATTTCTATATTCACACTTATTTTAAAATATAATTTTTAAGATGTATAAACTTCCAAAATGGAAATTAGTTGCCTAACAATGACAGCCACAATACTATGGGCTAATATTGGATGCATGCTACGTTCTAAGCACTTCACATGTGTAAACTAATTGAACAGTTATATTTATCAAGTAATCTCACCAAAATTTTCTGAGGGAGTTGTTTTGTTAAAACTATTTTACAGATAATTATTTCTTTACTCACTATAATATCTCCCTTTTAAATTAGTTTCCTGATGTATCCAAGTATAACACTCCCCTCTCACATTTTTGTTGGGTTGACATTCACAATATGGTCATCTCAAATCATTCATGCCTATTATTAAATATTTTAATATCAATCCTGACTATATACTTGTGTATGTAATGTTTCTTCCTTGATATTTATATCTGCCACAGCTGGAAGCTATCTATTATTGTAGATAACCTCCCTATTATAAATTAAATGTTCATATCCCCTCACAAATTCATCTGTTGAAATCTTATCTCCATCGTGATGATATATGGAGGGAAAACTTAGGGGTTGATTAGGTGATGAGGGCTAATTCATGGGATAATTGCCCTTATAGAGAACAGTATCCCCTTCCATCAGGTGAGGGCAGAGTCATAAGATAGTCATCTAGTAATGAGGAAGAATGCTCATCTAGCAATTGACTTCCATGCACCAGCTCCATCATGCGAAATTATTATTGTGAGACATCAGTCTACAATATTTTTAATCACAGCACCCGAAGCTTAGCCAATCATTGATTGGATTTTGACTTTCAAAAGGCAAAGATAAATGAATGCATTATTTTATTCTCAATAAATAAAAATGTACTTTGCCCAGAGTGTTATTTAATAAGATTAACTGAATGAATATAAGAGGTTGCCAATAGTGTGTGTGTGTGCGTGTGTGTGTGTGTGTGTGACATCTGCTATTAGATCATACACAACCACTGATACAAAGGTCCTATTGGCCAATTTTCAGTGGTATCAGTTTGTATAATCAATGATTCTATGAATATGTAACCTTGTTTTCCATTTCAACCTGTTGCTCTGATAATATTTTTGTACACATTTAGTTTTATTATAAGAAAGCTACATGTACACATTTGTTTAGAAACATAAAATTTAAAAATATGTTTAGAGACATATTTTCTTTCCAATGAAACAAAAGCTTAAAAAACAAACAGGAACAAACTTAATAGAGAATGTCAATTCCAAATAAGATCTTACAGGTTCTACTAAATCTCCCACTGAGTGGCACAGCCCAGGTCATCATTAGGAGAGCATTTTACTTTATAATTGTCAATTTAAATTGAATGGCTATCTGCTAAATATGTGCTAATATTATTGTACAACAAAATATCTTGAAACTTGTGACCCAGTCACACTAGGGATAAAATGTTTTTTAACTATTGAATAGCAGAGTGTAAAAGTCATCAAATAATTTGTGAAAGACAAAGCAGGAAGATGATACTCAAAAGTAAAGAGCTATTATTGCAGGTTTCTGATTCTAAAATCTTAAAATAAAATTATCCCAGAAAATATGAAATTGCTGGGCTTATATTAGTTTAATGCAATAAA
Organism: Condylura cristata; assembly: GCF_000260355.1. NCBI lineage: Eukaryota > Metazoa > Chordata > Mammalia > Eulipotyphla > Talpidae > Condylura > Condylura cristata. The sequence continues at coordinate 36,150,928 of NW_004567115.1, read as the reverse complement.
TTTGGCAGGTAAAAAAATATGCAACTTCAGTGCTTCTTTCTTTGAAACAAGTACCTGGGTATTGAAATGCAAAAAAAAAATTATAAGCTAATTATATGTCTGCTTTTGAAAATCGGAAAAAGTCACATGATTTTCCATATTAGACACATGATAAAGATCCTGAAGCACAGTAGATTTTAACATGTTTTCAGTAAGTCCTACTTCATAAGAATAATGTGACATGAAAGATGCCTTACTATCTCTTTATATAGTTTTTTAAATGAATATAAAATGAAATATCTTTGTTTTTCTGGCATAGATTTAAGAACGTAAATATGTTGGAAGATTGGAAGGAATTAATCATTCATCCGCATTCCCCTGTAGATTCAGAACTGATTAAAAATAGATAGAAGTGCAGAGTCAATTAAAAATAGACGCAACCTGCACAACCATACGTGGTATTCCTACACAGAAGCCAGAGGGGGATTAAAATACAGAGTCTGATTTACTGATCATGTTCTCGTGATTAACAGGTGATCCAGCAGCAAAAAATGGGTTGCTTCCAACTTAGGTTCTCTGACTACCTTGATTCAGCAAACCTGAAGAAGGAAGAAACCATAGCACAGTGCTATGGAGAAAAGGACAGAACTTTCTTAGCCTCTCACTAGGGAGGCAAAAATGCCTCATATTATATTCTGAGGCAGAACTCAAGAAAGAAAAGGATGAAATTTTGAAAATGTCTTTTAGTGACCTTATTATAAATGGTATAAAATATAACTTTCTTATAATCACTTTACCAGAGAAACTATATAGTATAAAACTGTCATGTTGTAACACAGACTGAATTTAAATCCTAGTCTAGTACTTATTGTGTCATGATTTTCTCAGCTATTTAAAAAAAGGGATAATAACACTGTTACCAAAGCCAAAACCTCTCAATTGTGAGACATACTTTTAAATGTCATCAAGAAGGAAAGCCAGTGACAACTAAATGTGACACAAAGCCCTCTTGAGGCAATGAATTTCTATTTCATGTGATGATTGAAAAATCTCTTAGAATTAATTACTCATAGGTGTTTTTAATCATATACCACTCTACGGTGTATATTAAAGTGATAATTAAAGATAAATTGGCTTGGCTATTCCTAAGACTTCTTTATTTTCAGGTTCAAAATTTTCTGGATTAGTTCTTGAATCATATTCATTAATATCTGAATTTGTTCTAAGAACTATACTCTCAGATAGGTACAGCTATTTTTTAGGTTTATTTATTCATGCACAAAAGAACTGGGGTACATGCCAGAGGTATGGGAGGTGAGAGAATTCACCAGAGACAGAGTGGGGAACAGAACAGGCAGATCTACTGAAATACACTGCTGAGGAGAGCAGCGGCAAAATAGGAGAGGTCTGTTGTGTCATGTGGGTCACCTCCCTGACCGAGGATGAAACTCTTGCTGCAGTGGCTGCCAACCACTTCACACTGCTGTACTTTAACCCACTGGGCTACCAGGGAGGGCCCAGAGCATCATTTCTTAAGCAAAATATGTAAGTGCACTAAAGGTCATAGGTACTATGTTCTGGCCTCCTGGCAGCATCCTGCTCTGGCTTCCCAGTTATAGAACCAACCTATTTTGCCCTCATTTGAGGAAAGCTGCTAAGCATGTGTGGTGTGCTCCATCCCCCTAATACTAGCCAATGATTACGTAGCTCCTAGGAGATAACAAGAATTTCATGTGTTGTTCCTAGAATTTCTGGACACCTACCTTGAATGTTTGAAAGCTGGTGATTTTGATGGTTTCAAATATGCAGGTAATAACCACCTCAACACTGCTTCACAGATGGATTGGAGAAGTCATCTATTTTAAGACATATCTTAAGTTTAGTAATGCTAAAATATGAAAATATATGATAGAATTGATGGGAAACAGTAGAGTTGTATGGATTTTAAGTGAGTTCAATCATGTAAGAACATGGAGGAAGAGTTGTTATGTTCTAAACAAGTACCAAATGTGGTCAGTTACTATTACTCTTAACTAATCTAGCTCTCATAGGTTAATGAGTTTAAGGAAATGGGAATCCACAAGTCTTGCATTTTTGTCTCCATAAAAATGAAGACAGGCCTTCGGAATGTTAAACACTAAACAAACTTCCCAATCAATTGTTTCTATTATGTTGACTATTAAACCAGAGTTTCTGTGAAAACAAATATATTGTGCATCAACACTACTGTTATAATAAATCCCACTTAAAGTTACTGTGGAGGCCCTCCCTGGTGGCACAGCGGGTTAAAGCGCAGCACTGAGAAACTAAAGCCACTTCCGCATGAGTTCGATTCCCGCCTGCCCCGGAGGTGACCACATGGCCTGGCAGACCTCTCCTGACCGGCCCGCTGCTCCCCTCAGCAGTGTACTTCGTCGATCTGTCTGTTCTGCTCCCCACTCTGTCTCTGGTGAAGCCTCTTGCTGCCCCTGAGCCTCTGACCTGTACCCCAGTTCTGTATGAACAAATAAATAAATCTTAAAAAAAAAAAAGTTACTGTGGAATACCAATGGCACTGATAAAAGTATGAATTTTATAAAATACAGAATGATCCTTTCCCTGATATATTCTACAGATCAACCCAAGGAATAAAGAAAAACAAAACATACAACTGTTTTTTCACAACATTCATGCTTATTCATTTATGACCTCCTAGAACAGGGGTATGTGAATTGTTCCTTATAGGGTGAGTTGTTTTGTTTTTGCTAAAGAAGAAATGATATTCCCCTGTCTATGGCCACTTATGTCCAAAGACCAGAAGACAGCCTACACAATACTCACAGCTGGCAGCTGAAGTTTGCCTTTATTCATAACAGCATTTTGAACAACATAAGTTCATACTTTCATAAAACTAAGGAACCCACCTGAAAATAGACTCCTCGTTTTTTTTGTTTTGTTTTGTTTTCATTCCACAAATTTGCCCTCTATTTACAATCCAGTACATTTAAATCCACATCAATGTAACAGCGAAGGATCACTGCCACCTACAGACACAGACTGGATTAGAGAAACAGTTCAATACTTAAGAAAAATGAGAGTGTTCCAGAATTTAAATTAGAAATATTTTGTTAAAACAGCACCTTTGCAAAAAGAAACAGAAGCATAATGGAACAACCTTTCACAAAAAAACCTTTGTCTGTTTCTTTACTGCTCGATCAAATCATTTACCCAAAGAAACACCAGTGTTACCTATGAGATGAATGAAGTATGTTTATTTATATGTAATATACTGAACTTTCAAAATACTAATTTTCAACACAGTTGGAAACATGCAGAAATAATGTATATGGCTTCCTAGTTTGTTTTCATAGAGCAGCTTGCTAAAATGTAAAAGCAACTGTGATTATACAATAAACATGAGTCTTCTTTCTCTCCTAACATAAGCAAAGAAAAAGTGAAACCTTGTTATTGCTGAAAGAAAAGAGCATACACAAAATAAGAATTCAACACTAAATCTCTACTGAAGTATTTCCTTATTTATCAAAAAAGAAATGTTCCCATATATCTCCCACAAATGCATGTTTTCAGCAAATCAGCCAGATGTCCAAACAATGAAATAACATCTGTGAAAAGGCCTATGTTTATGGTATTTCTGACATACCTATGCCAAAAAGTGGCTCTGGTGAGATTCCTCTTTCTTCTGCGCTTAAGTCTTATTTCCAGATAAGAGTGATTCAGTTACACTTGGATTTCAGCACAAAGGCCAGGGATTTCTCCACACCAATTCACACTTTGTTAATGGTCAACATTCTTTGGTCTTAACCTGGGCATTTAATCCCACTTTAGGACTCTTTTGATCTGGGAAGGTTGGCCTAGAACCAAAGAACAGTTTTGGTAAAAACTAAGTGGCTGGAATTGCTGATGCATTCATTACCCCTCAGACAACAGAAACTATTTCTCCAAGAATTGTTTTATAATAAGTTCACAGGACCACACATTCATTTCCATGAAGATCTGCATGATTGTCTGTGCTAACCTGATTAGAATTAGTCTTCATGAGACATATACTGCACAGTATATACACCACATTTCTCACTATCAATCACAGAAACGAACACTAATCATCCTAAAATTTAAATGGAGTAAATACAAAATTCTTAAATTATAAACTAAATACAGCAAAACATAAATTAGTGTCATTAAACATTATGCGTGAGATAAATTTCTAACAAAAGTTATGTTTTTAAGACACTCTACTCCATCAAAGATAATCAGCGGTACAATTAATATATATTAAAGTGATGGAAGACCAGTTATGTTTTCAAAAGACTGCACCAAGATCACATGATCAAGGCCAAGAATGACAACTGACTCTGTTTGGCTCTGAGGGTAATTCAGGATAAAGCTACACCTAGTTGGGGCCTCTCTGGTGGCGCAAAGGGTTAAAGTGCAACACTATGAGGCTATCCACAGCCACTGCAGCATGAGTTCAATTCCTGGCCAGGGAAATGACCCCACATGGCACAGTGGACCTCTCCTGTCTGGCCCACTGCTCCCCTCAGCAGTGTTATCTCAGTGGATCTGCCTGTTCTGCTCCCTACTCTGTCTCTGGTGAATCCTGTCACCCTCATACTTCTGTCCTGTGCATCAGTTCTTGTATGCATAAATAAATAAATAAATATACATACATACATACATATATATATATATATATATATATATAAAAGATTTATTTGTGCATACAGAATTAGGGTACAGGTCAGAGGCTCAGGAGCGGTGAGAGGCTTCACCAGAGACAGAGTGGGGAACAGAATAGGCAGATCGACGAAGTACACTGCTGAGGGGAGCAGTGGGCAGGTCAGGAGAGGTCTGCCACACCATGTGGTCACCTCCGGGACAGGCGAGAATCGAACTCATGCGGAAGTGGCTTTAGGTTCTCAGTGCTGTGCTTTAACCAGCTGTGCCACCCTATTTTTATTTATTTATTTATTTTTTAAAGCTACATACACCTGCTTGTTGTTCACCTTCGGGAAGTCCCTGGAAGAAAAAATGATCTGGAAGGTCACCCCATGAACTCACACTATGGCCACAAGTTTCTATAAGACACTATTCGTGTCTCCAAGCTATATTTTATCTTGGAATCCATAGACCTTAAAGTATTCTACCATATTATTTCAAAATGTCCATCTTAGTTCTTTCTTTTATACCCATAGCACAACACACACAAAAAAAAATAAGAACTTCATACAAAGGGGAAAAGAATTATCCCATATGATTTTCTCCACATTTCCTGCTTGAGCCAAGATTTGCTTGAGCTACTTAAGATCTCTCAAGACTCAACTCTTGGTAGAGTGCTGTGCACACTCTCAGAAGAGAGCAAAATCATATGTAAATATTTTTCTTTTTGCAAATATTTTTTTCTAATGAATTAGAAAATTGAAGGTGATGCAGAAAAGTAGGGATTTGAAGCCAGGTTCAGCTATGCTGTTTACCTTACACGTTTACCCTCAAATGAATGTAGAGTCAGGTTGCTGTACCTACACACCTACAAAATTCACTAGGCTCTAGTACAGTCCCTATTCTGCTACACCCTAACACTCCTCAGAGCTAGCTGTAATCAGACTCCCATCTAGATGCAGAAGATTAATAGAAACATTTTATAAAATAAATAATGTGTAAACCTACTGCCTAAAATGATAGGAAGCTATCATCAGCTTTGGAATAAGTCAAAGGCATCACAGGTAAAAACTATATTTAGTATAGTGATAGTTCAATCAGTGTGCAGTATACACTGTACAAATCAAAAATATAGAAGGTATACTTGTACCCTGAAAGATTTTAAATCAAAGATTAGTACCAGTAACTCTCATATAACCATGGTTAAACAAGCCTGGTGGTCTTATATTTAATCAACAAACCAAAAATTTTTGAAATAGCAGTAGCACAGAGCTTTGTTGAACTAGTGGTAACTCCATTTTTTCTAAAGTCATGAAGCATACATAACTTTTTGTTTTCAGTAAAACATAGTCAATAGTCAAATTTGAACACCAGGCCACCTAGAATGTATGTGAGTGACCTTAAAGTGTACTTCAATAGAATGCCAGAGTTAGAATAACTGATGCAGGTAGATTTCAGAATGCAAGACTGTATAAAAGAGAAATGGAATCTCTCCCCAATGCTGGCTTCAAATATGTACATGGGAGATGGAGAGAAAGTCAGTTAGAACCATTTTTTTTTCTAAACTAAATCATTTTTACATAACCTCTGAAAGAGTTGTATATTGAACTGACTTTTACATGTGAGAAAAGGTAGAAGTGAAAAAAGACCTTCAGAAATTGTAATGTCAATCATTATATATATAATTTAGTAATAATACAAGCGTGATTATTGGACAAGTTACTAAATTATAACATGCAAACCAACTCATTGTGGGCAATTCAGTTTAAATCATCTGGCAACAAAACTACCTTGAGCATATGTTCAATGATGGCATAGAAATGAAGTGATTGCCATTTTTAGAAATGAAAACACATCTGTGGAAACTCAAATATCTGCCCTGAACTGTAAACTGTAATAATGAGAGCATCAAACTTACACGCAATTGCAACATCTGCAATGCTTCCAGCGTCGGTATAAAGATAGATCCATAGAGGAGGTCAATATACAGTCGTTGAAATAATAAATACTTAGCAACATGTAGATAGGAAAATGTCTGCTATATCTTTCAAAAGCAGGGTGGAAAATTCCAAAGTACAAACAGTGTTTATACGGCATCAAAATGAAATTTACCAAGGAGCAGCTGATGTTTGAATAATATTTTCACCTCAATTTGATCAACCATATTTCTAAGCAACATGTAATACAGAGACCTGACATGTCTCAGAATTAATAGCCCAGGATTCTTAATTCTTATTTTGGTTGACAAATTATTGTTCCTTATGACTCGAGTCACACTTGATCATAAGTAGCATCTCTACATGGAACTCTCCTTCCATCAAACTGAGTCTGTTTATTTGTCTAACACAAAATGCCAAAAGTTCTATGATGTGCAATGAATCAAATGTTCTCCATTAATAAGCAAATCGTTTCATGTGTGGAAAATGCCTCTCCAGCTTCCGATCGCTTCATACAAATACAAAGGCACTGTTGCAAAGTTATTGTATTTCCAAGGTAAATGACTGCTATCTAAATGTTTTTAGAAGTAGCACTAAGTTGTTTTCAAGTCGGTGAGCCTGGAGGCACTGAAATGTCACAGATTTTGCATATATATTTTCTAAAATACACACACACATACATATTCCCTGGCATCATTACACTTAGCTTTCTTAAACTGAAGATCTATCAAGAAAATAATGTCATACTACCACTGAATTAATAAACAGTCAATTAATATACTATGTCTTTTAGTTCTAAGTGTTCTCTTTTCTTTTCTTTTCTTTTCTTTTTTAAAGATTTATTTATTTGTGCATACAGAACTGGGGTACAGGCCAGAGGCTCAGGGGCGGCAAGAGGCTTCGCCAGAGACAGAGTGGGGAGTAGAACAGGCAGATCAACGAAGCACACTGCTGAGGGGAGCAGCGGACGGGTCAGGAGAGGTCTGCCACGCCATGTGGTCACCTCCGGGGCCAGCGGGAATCGAACTCATGCAGAAGTGGCTTTAGCTTCTCCGTGCTGCGCTTTAACCCGCTGCGCCACCAGGGAGGGCCCTAGTTCTAAGTATTCTCAATGATATAAAGTCTATGTTATATTATTTACAATATGCTATTAAGAGGGAAAAGGAACTGTCAGAGGGCAGAGCTGTCAAAGTACAAAATGCAGACTTTAAATCCCAATAATTGATTGTATAGTCATTGATTGTTAAACTCAATTGTGTATTATCAGTTGGATCATGTACAGAGTGAGCATAATTGTGTCAATTGGAATATGAAGATAAAATAATTATTTATGTAAAATATAAAACTTAGTATCAAGCACATGGCAGATGCTAAACAGACATGATTTTATTTCTTTTCCCATTTGACATGTCTGTCTTTTAGTTTTATTATAACAAAAGAAGTGAAAAATCCCTTCTTTAAAGGCCTTTTCTGTTTAAACACACGGTGATTAGTTCAAGACCGAGGAGGAATGATCAATTTATAACCCTAAAAGAAAGAAACCATGTAGTAATAATCAAAACTGCATGGTACTGGAATAAGAATAGACATTCAGACCAGTGGATTCGAATAGAAAACCCAGATATAAACCCACGAGTTTAT
>NW_004567115.1:36115731-36141555 GCF_000260355.1 Condylura cristata | reverse complement strand
CACACGGGTGATTTGGTGATGGGAAACCCGTGGGGATTACAATCGAGATGGAAAAAAAAATGTGCAAAATGATGTAAAAATAAACTTTTGTAATAATTAAAAAAAAAAAGAAACCATGTAGATTTTACATTCAATAGCCTAGTTGGGGATACATTTGACATAAATCTTAAATTTTTTGCCAGGTAAAATGTTTAAAAGGTTGTGGCTGCCCAAAGTTCTAAGCCCTGGTCCTCATTTGCTTATTTCATGCTCAGCATGGTAAAGGTGGGATGAAATCCTACATTTGATCTTTAACTAAATCAGCTTTCTTTGATAGTGACAGGACATAATTTCAATCTGATGGAAGACCAATAACACAGAGGAAGAAGGCTGGCTCATCCTATTATTCAAATCACTTAAGGCAAATATATTTGTGTGGCATAAATACACCTCTGGTCCCATCATATTAGAATATTTGTGAGGAAAAAAAAAGATCTTTCTGGGTACTTATCTCACCTTGGGAATGAAGATATTTCCAGAAAAACTGCCTGCAATTCATAACCTATTCTAGGGATCCATCTTCAGTCTTTACTTCTCTAGTTTGATGATATAGAAATATTAAATTCACTAACTCCACAGAGTGCTTCCAAAGAACCAAAAGTAAACTATGACTGGAATAGCATCATAGTGATATTCTTCATTATAAGGCCATATTTATTTTAAAATTGGTAATTCAGGTACAGAATTATGACTAATTCTCTTTATTAAGTAATGAAATAAAATTAGTTATTTACCTTCTATATCATAGAATTCTCTACACCCAACTATTATAGCTTTAATAAAAAATAAATTTGGAAAGAAAAATATGCCTTTAAGAAAAAGTAACACTAAGCCAAAAAAGTCTTAATTTTGTTGAATAAAAAGTGGTCTTAGACTAAAATATAGTCAAATTACTTTTGAAAGATTTTTATAGATGTCAGTTCAAGTAAGTACTAGAAATCATGACTTAAGATCCTTTTTAAAGGTACTCAATCTCTGAAGTTGAGTACCCATATCACTGTTTCCATCATGAAAATTAACAGTGCTCCTCAAAATACTTCATTTGGTTTCATAAAAGTACATAAAGAGAAAAAAGGCTATTATAACACGAGTTTCAATTATAGATGTATATATAACTTTTTTTTAAAGATTTATTTACCTATTTATGCATATAGAACTGGGGTTCAGGCCAGAGGTGTAGAGCCAATGAGAGAATTCACCAGAGAGAATTCACCAGAGACAGAGCGGACAGCAGAACAGGGAGATCAATGAAGTACACTGCTGAGGAGAGCAGCGGACAAGACAGGTGAGGTCTGCTGCTGCGCCCTGTGGGTCACCTCCAGGGCAGGAGATGGAACTCACACTGAAGTGGCTGTGGCCAGCTTGCAGTGCTGCATCCTAACCCATTGCACTACAAGGGAGGGATCTGTACATATAATTTGTGTATGTGTATTTGTTCAGATGTAGCCACATAGTGGTAGGCATTTATATAGATACATATTTAATGTAGATATACATACATACAACGTATACATAATACAAGTACATATATGCTATGCCATATGGAAGATTTGCAAGGAAAAAAAGTTGAAAATAAGACCATTTCAGAATTGAGTGTGTAATGGTGGGAGTGTGACCTAACTTCATATTGAATCACTGCAGAATGCCAACATTCCAGCTTGATTGAAAGGCTGCAGAGTTTTCTGTAAGTAGTTCAATCTCAAACTTGGATTCGTCACTTAGCTCACAATGGCAGCACGTAATCCTGAAGCCACTTTGTGGCTGCTGACATGATGAAGCCTGATAAAGCACTGGCTGCCCCTCCAGGCTGTCTGCCATAGCACAAAGCAGGCGGCCATTGTGAAAAATTGAGCCTTGACAGTATCTTCTTCTTACAGGCCTTAGCTCCTCGGGGCCTAAAATCAGATTACACTTGATCCAATTGGACAAACTTCCAGTGTGCACTGAACATAGTACCATTTGTTAAGGGTTCTTCTGCGACAAGAACAAGACCAAGAAGTATTGAGATTTTTTTTAAAGCTAAATTTAAAGGCATGTCATGGACACCTTTAAATAATAACAATTGGGATGAGGACAGCAGGGTCTTCACATGATCATCTGGGTCACATTCCTATATCCGTGACTTCACCCTGCCTGGTAGGAGCATGGTGATTTCAAGACATGACCTGCTTAGGCCCTTTCTGCCAAGACCACCGAAATTACAGGAAGGCTTTCAGCTTTGATGTTATTTCTGCTTTGGATCACTGATCTCAGACAGGTAACCAAGCTGCTCATTTTATAGGCCAATGAACATGGCATAAACAGTTCTGATTTTGAGTCCCTAATGTCTGGGAGAAATCTTGATGAATAATCTGTGATAGGAAGATCTTCAAATACTATTACGAAACATCTCATCAGCCCAGATGAATGCTGGAATCTGAATTTTTTAGTGAAACCCTTAGTGCAGCTTCTAGCTGAATGCCATTGCATTTTAAACACTGCCCAGACCGCTAAAGCTACTAGCATGCTATATAATGCAAACATTGGCTATAAAGAATGTTATGCGCATTTTCTTTGCTACCTTTACGTATGCATATATACACTATAGAACAGCAAGACCTGTAACAGGGTGGTCCTCCAGGAAAGGAGAGGTTCCAGGTTCCCTGAGCCACCCAAGGAAAGGTGGAACTGAGCAGGGAGGAGAAGCTAGAGAGGAGGCTGTAAAAGGAAGGAAGATGGAGGGCAAGAAGGAGACCTGCACGAAGCACATGGAGCAGAGACATGTGAAGAAACTGTGCTTGCTTCTTGGCCTTGAACTAGTTGCAGTTGAAACAGATGTGGAGAAGAGACCCATGAGGAAGTTAATAATGGCAGTTTTCAGGCCCACCCTGGTGGTGCAGCAGGTTAAAGTGCAGCACTAGGAAGCTAAAGCCACTTCAGCATGAGTTCAATCTGGATCCCAGCCCCAGAGGCGACCCACATGGCACAGCAGACCTCTCCTGACCCACCCGCTGCTCTCCTCAGCAGTGTACTTCATCAGTCAGCCTGTCCTGCTCCTCACTCTGTCTCTGGTGAATCCTCTCACTGCCCCTGCATTCTGGCCTGCATCCCAGTTCTGTATGCATAAATAAAATAAATAATGGCAGTTTTCATCATGATTTTGATTTTGTTCTTTACCTTCCAGACTTGTCTGCCCCCCCTTTTGACCTTTTTCTAAGGGTTACTATCTGGTGGTACCTTAGATTGTTAACAGGTTTTTGGACCTCAGTGGCCCTGCTTTGGGTCAATCCTGTTTGGCTGGGCATTTACCCATGAGGAGAATGGGGAACTTCGGGTGCTTCATTTGGAAACTATATTCTTTGTCTTCTTTTTATTGCACACTACATGCATCAATGTTCCTTTCCCTTAAAAGTCTTAGGTGCTCAATTATATTTTACCTTGATGTAACAGACCTAGCTACCAACCACAAGTCAGGAGTCTCAGTGAGTGGAAGAGGGGGACGATAGTGCATCCCCATCAGTAGCGGCAGGAGCTACAGACCAACACACTGCTTCTTCTGCAGTTGTCAGTCACCAGGGAGAACCTCATGCACCAGCTGCTGGATAGAACACACATTACTCACAGAAAAGAAGAGGCCCAGGAAGCCTCTTCCTGTATGTGTCCTCCCATGGACAAGGGGCTCGCTAACCATCCCTCTCCTGCTGCCAGAGAAGACCAGTTCCTTGACGTCAGGGGCACATGTGCTGAGGACCGAAAGGGCCACATGAGGCACACATTGAGTCAACACAGGGCTTTCAGGGCATCCCCAGAAATGTTTCACGTGACGAAGAACTGCCACCAAACAGCAGCTCAGCACCCTGCTTCTGTAAGTGGAATGCTGTAGACCCAAAAGGCCAAGTATTCCTACAATGGAGTATTTGTCCAAGAATAGAATGACCTACTGTTTCAAGCTACAATATGGGTGATTCTTGGAAAAAAAATAAATAATCACAGTAAAAGAAACCGGACCAAAACAAACAAACAAACAAAAAAAACACACATCCAAAGATTCTATTTCTATTAAGTATCCGCAATAGGCAAAAGTATAAAAACGAGTTTAGCAGGAATTGAGGAGTGCAGATAATGGGGATAACTGCTATGTAATAGGGGTTCTTCTTGGAGTAATAGAATCTGCATATGATGATGACAGATGTCCATCCTTGCTAAAATATAAATGCCATTGAATTGTATAATTTTAAAGGGCAATTTTGAAGTGAATTGTATCTGTAAATCAATAGCTGCCCTTTTCTTTCAGTGGTGGGATTGAAGTAACAGTAGTTCACTTTTATTGAGCCTATACTATGTACCAACCAGTATATCTATACTTTCTTTACACTGACTGCCTCATTTAATTCGAAAATGGCCTTATATGAGAGATACTATTTTAATCCCCATTTTATGTGGTGTGGATCTATGTTTTAGAGAGATTAAGAAACATTACAGCCAATCAGCTGACAGGCAGCAGAAGCACTAGTCTAACCCTGGTAGTCTGACTCTAGAATCCATTAACACCATGTACCATCTCGGGTAGTAGATCTTTTGGAATGCTGAATATGGGAAGTGATTATTTTTGTATATATGTGTGCTCTAGTCCTGGTAGTAAGTAGGAGGAATAAAACTGCCAGGTGTTCAGCTGCAGCTTCTTTTCTGTTTGGCTTAAAATAACTCTGAATGAAGACCTTATCAGATGAGTCAGCATTTTAAAATGCTAAACTTTTCCATAAACACCTGGAGTTGGAGGTGGCAGTGGGGAAATAGAGCAGTGAGAATTGTAAGAGGTTAGGCCCATTCCAAGGTAAACATTCCTAAAAATATAGAGAAGTCCAAATCAAAACAGGTCAGCCTGCCTACAAGTAGCTTTTTAAAAATTTGTAGACTGACTGCGAAAACTTTTTGCTTAGTAAACAAATCAAAAATTAATTTGTGAAAAAAAAATTTAGAAAAACTTTTCTACCAAACCTAGTAAGGTTACAATCTAGAACCTAAAGAGACCAAGTGTCATTTATTGTACATGAAAGATAGGCAGGATTAATTAGTGATAATGATAGAAGACATCTTACATCTGTTGATACGAAATTTTAAGATATAATATTGAGTAGATGACTTAAGAGTGTAATTCTACACCATGTCCATAGCAGTTCATTAATTCCAATATGCACTGTTGTTGAATCTGATAAGCTTATTTTCGGTCCTCTACAAAATCCTCAGATTTGCTTATTTTATAGCCCTTTATAAAGATATATTTGTATGCACACCTCCTCATTAAATATCTGTCAAAAAGGAAGAATGAAAAGCCTAAAGATTGGGTAGGGAAGTGAATAGCCAAGCCTGTGTTACTAATTTGGCAACAAGCCCTTTGTTATTTGGCCAGTGGGTAGTCATGTACCAGGCAATCAACAATTTTCTGGGCATCTATTATTGTGCCATTAAGAAAACTCCAATTACTACACTTGGCAATCTTTTGTTTATATGCTTCCAACTCTGCTACACATAGAACATGAATTTCTAGTACCCTTTTAGGAGATTACAAGTAAGAAGTATTATCACCTTGACCTAACAAATTAACAAAATGAACAAATTAACAAAATCAGATTAAAAATGACAATCACAGGATATTTTCTTTAGCATGCTTATAAAATATAGGCAGCATGGTAACTGTACCAGGGAAAGGATACTCAATTCGATCTAGGGTCATTTCTGATATTTGAGAGTTTAATCTTCCAGGCACTCTGGTTTACTACTATCTGACTACTAATCAATTAAACAACAAGGCTCAATGACTACAACTAAGATTAAGGATTCAACCATGTATACTATAATTATTTCATTATAAAAATTTCAGCAGAGGAAAACTGAAATTTTAATCTCTCATATGTATCTCAAAGCAGTCACTTTTTTGAGATGTGTTGTCATTCATGTAAATTCTTAAGAAGAAAAGAAATTGGAAAATGATCAACACAGGTCTCTCTCCTATCAACCCCGTGTTCACAAATTTCCTTTATTTTTCACCTTTATTGCAACAAAATGTTTGCTAACATTGAGGTAAGGTTTGAAAACAAGCTCACAATGATAAAAATTTTATAACTAAAAATAATATGATGAAATACTCTATTGTTCTTCTCCCTCACAGTTCAAGTTTTTAAAACATAGAAGGTAAGCAAAATAGGAAGAAGGAAAAGTTTGGTTGATGGCCGTTTTTCTAATACATATTATAGATAGAATAAACCACCCAATGCATAGTTATGTCCCTATCCATTTCTGAGGAAATGCTTTTCACAACCACAGTTTTGGCAGACATCTCCCTGTTCTGGAGATCAGGAGTAAAACAAATGTTTATTGTTAGATCCTGTCTAGCCAAGAAAATTATCATAGCAGAAAATATCCCCTTTCAGTAAACATTTTATTCATGGACTAAAAATGCATATTGCACTTTTTCCAGAAATGATGCTTTGAACATGTAAAACATTAGTTGGGTACAACAATGTTGTAAGATATAAGACTATGAGAAAAATAAAAGTTAATAGCCGCAAAGCAGAGTCTTCACACATGTATAAAAATTCTCCTGTGGCTTAAGGGAATGGATATTTTGGTGGTAATGTTACAATGCCAAATTAAAGAAAACAAAAGTTTTCTATTGAAATCTTTGGACTTATTATACTTACTAGAATTACCTACCTATCCATCTATCCATCTATCCATTTGTCCATCTATGCATCTACTTACCTACCAACCTACTTCTAGAATAGTAAGTAAAAGAAAGCTTAACTAAACACAAAATCCTATCCCTTTAGAAGTATAAGAAGGTATCAACAGAAAAACAAAACAATGAGTGTTAATCATTTAGGGTGCATTTCTATTGCTCAGTTGTAATATATGTCTTTTTAAAGTTCTCTGGGTTTTATCAGTGTTTTTAGAAACCAGTGAAATTTTATAATAGCATTTTTGTGTGACAGAGGCTACGAACCAAGGATGTTACCTTTGAATGTCGCAACACTGAAAATTCACAATTTCAGTGAAGATTACTAGTGCACTATTCCTGCACTGTGGAATAATTGTGAACTGTAGAATTATTTAATAAAGATCAATAAGCAACTTCTGATCACAGCCTCTAAAACTGGTAAGGAACAGCTAAATATTAAAAAATAAAATAAACTTATTATTAATAAAAATAAATATTTTAGCCAGATCACTAAGCCAATTCACACTGAAGCATATAGGCTACCAAACACCAATGTTTTTATAGTCTCAAGAATAGTCTGTAGTAGATAGAATTACATTTTGCAAGCTGATTTAAACTTAACAATATAATAGCATTATAAAGCATACATATAAATTTAATGTCCTTTGCATTTTATCTTGACTGAATTTAGCGCTTATTCTGAGTGACACTCTACCTTTACCATTAAAACTTGTAATTTTTCACTTTTCTTAAAAAAAGAGTGTCTTCTTTGGCATCATGTGAAGGAATGGTTTTAGGAAGAGGTGGTTAACATATACATAAATCCTAAAATAGCACATATTTCCATTTTAATGTTTAGTTTTTTCTTGGTTTAGCAATATAAAAAGAAAAACAAAAAAATAACACAGAAGCAAAGCAGTTGTCAAAAACTGGTTGAGCTGATGAAATGTCTTGAATCAATTATTTTAATATGTATGAAACAGATGAAAAAAGTTTTATACCTCATGTAGGCCTATTTCTAATTTATCATTAAATTTTAAAATTTTGGTAACAGATTTACTATTGCTGCTATTAAATGGAACTTAGATAAAGCAGATATCACAAACGTAAATATCATTTTATTTTCACTAAAAGGATTTTTTTGTTGTTGTTCAACTAGGGTGAAACAATATGTATTTGCATTGAGCTTCTTTGTTTGAATGTAAACTAGCTCAATTGCATTTTGTTTAATATTTTGAAAGAAAATTCTTAGCTATGCTGGAAAAAAAAAAGCTAAAAACACTGTTAAATATTGTTCCCAAGCACAAAGTTCCCTGAATCTATTTTATTCTGTAGCGTTTCACTGAATTGTTTTCAATATACTCCTTAGTGTTATCCCTATGCAAATTTGTAATATTGGAAAACCAGCTGCATGATTTACTGTTGTTTGTTTGGCATCTTTTTAAGAGAAATACACTACAATTGATCTTACAAGGGTCTTGTTTACACAGAATTTAGCCTGAAGAGCACAACTAAGACTTTTTAGATTGTGTTAATATTGAAAGGAGCAATATATAAGAAATTGTTTGTATAATAATACCTGCTTCTAAAAATACAAGGAAAAGTTAATTGTCTAACAACTATTTTAAAAATACAATTTATGGCTCCCTTGCCAAACCTTCCCTTTGTGTCTTACTAAGACAAACAATATAAAACAAACATGCATTATCAATTTAGGGACATGTTTGGTGATGAAAATAACAGAATAATATCAAGAATCACATATGACATTAATAGCCATTATCATGTTTTTTTCCTTCTCAAAATATGTACAATTATTGTCATGGGAGTTCCATTCAGTTAAGATATTGCTTCAAGCTAATTAGGTAAGAAATCCTTCTTTTAGGTGTAAGGAAGCATCCTCAAAATAAGAGATTGTCAATATAATTAATCTTACACAATTATGTTGCAAAATCACAATTAATCATTTTTAAACTTTCCTTCCAACATTTAGCAACAATAGTACACCAAGTCTTCTGTACCCAAACTTAGGGCATGTGCTATGTCAGCTTTTATTATACTGTGAACAACCAACAACCAACATAAAGTAAAGCCTAGCACATACGACAGGGGTGGGGGGGGAAGGATGGAGAAAGTTCTTGTCCTCACTGTTATTTTTCTCATGATTTTCAAGCAAAAGATTTGCAAAGGATAATGCTTATTAGCATTGCATCACAATCCTTGAAATAATATTTTTCTTACTACAAACCTTTTTTTCTAGCATCCATACCCATATTGGTATATTTGCCAGAGAAAAATGAAGTGTCTCCTTGGATATATTCACACACACTTGGACCTGAAGTTTCACTTCTGACACAGATTGGTAAAATCCAGTTCCCTGAGAAATTGATAGCATTGCCTTACTATTCAGGATTCCAGCATAACTCTTGGCAGATATATGAAACCAACAGTGGATTGTCATCTTTGAAAGCTTTGCTCTTTGGTTGAACCTGTAATGATTTCCTTAGCCTTTATTGCTGGAAAGAATAAGGGGAGTGGCACTGCTGACTCATTATAATAAGAATGTTGTCCCTGGGACTGCTGTAGTTGTGGCCCATCCAAGAGGTTGTATTCTCTAGCCCAACATTTGCTTTTTTTAATTGTGATTTTCTTTTGTGCACAGTGATAATAAATTATACATTTCTCAACACGGCCACCTTAGCCTTGGAATCTAAAGCCTTTCACTATCAATCTCTCCCTTTGGGACTCTTAAGTATAGAGCTACTGGTTGAGACAGTCACACCCCCAATATTCAGAGATAATAGAAGTTAGAAATTTAAAATACCTTTGCTGTGCTGTAGAGCAAAGGATGTACAGAAAGCAAGAACAGCATAATTCAAATTGGGTATCTTTCTCAAGTAGTAAAAATCCCCAGCCCATTAAAATGACTAATAATATTGCTCTGTATTTATGTAGTGTCTTCCTATAAAGGAGCTTAAAATGTTTTACTAACATTTTCTCATTAACTCTACCTCCATCTCTATGAAATATATGGTGAGAGTTGTTATAGCTATTTTCCCTTGCTTTACCTGTGCTTAATGTGGTGTCTGGCATGGTGAGGCCATAAACCCAAGGTCATTCTGTGGGTTGGTGATTCCAGGACTTGCTTTTATTTGTTTTCCCCTATGCTCTAATGTCAGTGATAATGTGTCCTTAATTCAGGCTTTCGGGTTTTCTTCCCAAATAGGTGAGAGCAGAGCCAATTGACTATAAATGGGCTAAGATTACATACTAGATTCACGATAGTGTTGATAAATATTTGTTAAGTTCTTAACTATGACTAAATATTTTCACAATAGCTATCTGTGACTGACATGGGCAAGAAATTACTGTGAAAAAATAAAAGAAAGAAACCATTAATTCTTTTGAGATGTCTGGTTTTAAGGCACTCAGAATCTAGGAAAGAAGAGAATTGCTGAAAAGCACTAAAACCTGAATAAAACATTTTAACATACATGCAGCCCCTTCACAATAGTCTTCCTTTGGTATGGTAATATTTCACAAGAAAAAGTCATCCTATTCTTACAGAAGTCACCTTTAAGTGGCAACATTAAATTGCAGGTTTAATATTGACAAAATAATTTCATAAATAAATGACCTTATAAAGGAACAATATTGGTTTGGCTATTTTGGTGACTCTGTATTCTTTCTTTTGAAATTCATTTTCTTACTGGATAGTTCAGAGCTGGCAGTGACAGGAGATCCAGGGATGCTTAAAAAAAATGATGGGGGCTATTACTGGATAGTTCAGCTACAACAATATTTTCCTATGAATCTTTGCCTTTAACATAAAATCCGCTACCCTAAGCATTCTGTGCTCATGCCATCTTTTTAATGACTGAGTCCCACATAAATGTAGGCCCTCCTACCCAGCTATGCAAAAGCATATTAACTGCAGCTCTCACGCTAATTTTTTGAAATACGAGTTTTTGTTTGTCCTCTTTTAGATTGTGAGGAAAGTAAGGGAGCACAATTTTTAGCAATCACAGTTTCAGTACCTGGCATATGATATTCACTCTAATTGTGGAGAATAAATGATTTCATCAATCTGTGTTGCTTATACTATGTCACAATACCGTACTCCATGTAGCTACTGAATGTATCTATGGATTCATGACACATGATGAAGCAAAAATGAAGGCACTGGAATGATCAATAAATATTTTGACATAAATTCCAGCCTTCAGCAGGAAGTCCTTAGTATAAGAGAATCTGAGTAGAAGAGTTGGCTGTCATTACTCACTCAGTACTGACCTGTGCAGTAAAATGATTCTCTTGGGCTGTATGGTTTACTCACAATGAAGGAAGTATAGCTGCTGGTTACAACACTTTGTTGATAATGTTGCTTATATATTTTATCTTCAAAAACATATCAGATGCTATTTGAGATATTTACCGCTAAACAATTTAGTAGCAAGCCTTTATAAACATTCTCTTTAAACAGATCTCTCATGTCTCTAAATATAGGTAGGCCCATAAAATTCTTAAATATTTAAAATCATTCTGTGCTTTTACACTATTAAAACAATATTTTGGTCTTCATAGTAGGTTAAATTCATGTTCTGCCAATCACACATATATCCCCCAAACACATCCAGCCCCCATCATTTTTTTTAAGCATCCCTGGATCTCCTGTCACTGCCAGCTCTGATTATATTACATACATATTACATATACTACACACATTGCATATATAGGCATACATATGCGTATGTGGTCTTCTTTAGAACATTGCATAATAATTACTCAACTCATAATTACTGTACTTATAAAAATGGTATATACAGGAGGGACAAGTGATCATCTAAAATCATATGACTCCAAAGAGGTAAAATACTTTTTTCATTTTTCATTCATTTCATGTAGGCCCCTTCAAAATTTCACTGGAGAGTGTTGTTGCTAAATTTATACATCGTGATACCAATGTTACAGCTCCAGTAACTGACAATTGAGATAATTTGGTATAAAAATTTAGAAATGTATCTTCATCCAAAAAAGTCATTCTCATTGATCTACATCTGATGTTAAATTATGTTATTAATCATGTTTAAATTTTGACAAGCACTACAACAAAATCTCTTCCCAGATAATTAACTCAGCTATGCTATATGCTATCAAACTCAAGGATCAGTCTAATGAAAGGTTAAGAAAAGTACCTTTGAAGGCATTTTGTATTGTCCTAAAACTTAGCAGCTTAAAACAACAATAGTAATTTCATTATGCCCCATGCAGCATCAGGATTCAGAGAAATTATCTGGCTTCTGACGCCTAAAAATTTATTGTCAAGTCGGGTTGAGCCGGAGGACCATGCAATCCCAGGGAAAATGGTCAGGATCACTTTGTAAGAAAAGCATGCGGGTGGGAGAAACTCTGGGATCTTTTTTGGACAGTACAATCTACTATTTGGCGTCTGGTTTGTACTAGCCTGAGCCATGGGGACTGCTCTAGTGTCCCCCGCAAACTGAGGTCGGGGACATGCAATTTCTTCTTTCTGGTTCTTTATCTCTGGTTCTTTAGTTCCTTTGTTCCATTAGGTTAGCGCTTCAGCTCTAAGGGCTCATTAGCCCCAGTTTACTTGTTTACTGGCTGGGGCATATGGCCCCTAGATTCTATGGGAAGTAGGAATATTAACAAGACCAGCAGATGTCCTTCTAATCCAAATATAGGGTTTCTATTATTACCAGAGAAGGGTATCAAGATACTGAAGCCTCAGAATGTCTCACAATTATGTGGATTACTTCATCATTTAAGTCATAGAGGTGACCCTGGGATGTCAAGAGAAAAAAAAAAAACAACTAGTATTTTGTCTCCTCAGTCTTCCCTGTATATGTTTGTATTGATAAATAAGACTTAGTATCTAGTTAGTGACACATTATAAATGAATGTATGAATTCATTCAGGAAATATGACTCCAACATCCACTATGAGAAAGTTTCTGTTATGTCCCTGTAAAGTATGCATTTTATAAGAAAAAATGAGAACTGTAAAAATACAGGTTAGGCCCTCCCTGGTGGCGCAGCGGGTTAAAGCACAGCACAAAGAAGCTTAAGCTTGCCTTGGAGGAGCTCCACAAGGCGAGGTAGACCTCTCCTGACCCCCCCCGCTGCTCCCCTCAGCAGTGTACTTTGTCGATCTGCCTGTTCTGTACCCTGCTCTGTCTCTGATGAATCCTCTCACCCTCCACATCTCTGGCCTGTACCCCGGTTCTGTATGAATAAATAAATAAAATCTTTAAAAAATATATACAGATTAAATAGGGCCCTCCCTGGTGGCGCAGTGGGTTAAAGCACAGCACTAAGAAGCTAAAGCCACTTCAGCATGAGTTCAATTCCCGCCCTGGCGGTGACCCATATGGCACGGCAGACCTCTCCTGGCCTGCCTACTGCTCCCCTCAGCAGTGCTCCCCAAAGCACTTTGTTGCTTGGCCTGTTCTGCTCCCCACTCTGTCTCTGATGAATCCTTTCCGTCTCTGCACCTCTGGCCTGTACCCCAGTTCTGTATGCATAAATAAATAAAATCTTTTTTAAAAATGCACATTAAATATCTAGTTAAGTGTGACAAAACCCAGGGGCATAATAGGAGTTTCTCCAATAGATACTCCAATTGGACAAGCATCACTGATGGACAAAAATGCCTTTATGAGCCTCTGCAGTCCCAGTCAAATGTCACAGCACCCCCGCAGACTATAAAAATAAGAAAAGATATATTGGAACAACAACAACAAAAATAATTCCATTTTATTCTCATCACTTCAATTCCAAGCTGCTAGAATTTCCAGTGTGATATACCACACTAACAAAATGAAGGATAAAATTGATAGAATCCTCTCAATAGATATAGCAAAGGCACCTGACAAAAATTAGCATCTCTCCACGATAAAACACTCAATATGTTAGGTAAAGAAAGTACTACAAAGCAATGAAGGCCATCTATGAAAAGCCAGTGGCTAACATCATATTCAACAGCAAAACACTGACAGCTTTTCCCATAGAACTTTGGGTAGTAATAAACAGGCTTATGGCATGGATTGTAGTGATGGTTTATATTTATCTTCAAATTTATCAAGTTGTCAACATTATGTAGTTTTTGAATGTCAATAATATTTTTAAAAATGGTGTTTCAAAAGTATCTAAATAATATGAGAAAAGATAAAGGGCAGAAGAGAACAAGGGTGCCAATTTAAAGGGGTGATGCTGAGTTGAAACTAAATGAAGTTATAAAGCAAGTCAGATATAGAGCTGAAGATAGGACATTTCAAGCAGAGTGAAAGTCCTCAGCACAGAAGCACACTTGTTCAGTTACTACAGAAAGGTCAGAATACTGGATGGAGAGAATAGTAAGATGTTTCCAGAGAGAATGAACTCGGGGTAACAGGATGTAAGCCGTGGAAGCCACTATAGAGACTGAATGTTATTCACAGAGGTATCAGTCATAAATATCTTTCTGAACTTGCCTCTTCCTCTCTAAATTGGTTCCAAGGTCTATCTATGCTGATATAAATAAATCCAGGTCATTCTCTCTAAACCCTATTACTCTCTTTCACACGTGCTCCAATTTTCTATGCCATCCTAATTGATAGACATTTAGGTTCTCTGACTTTTCACATCACTGAGTTGTTACTCATTCTGAAACTCTCGGCCATAAATCAAGAAGACTTGTTAATTTAGTAAGATTGATGTGAAATGGCTTCTATAATGAGGTTTTGTGGTTTTAATTTGGCATATTTTCACTTTGCTTTTATATTTCTCCTTTCCTGCCCACTCTAGAATAGATTGCTTGGCTTGAATTCCCATATTAGTTGTCTTTAATTTGAACTGAAAGCAGTAGATTTTTAGGTTTACACTTAATACTTAACAGCTATGTTTATCTATTGCAAAGTTAAGATGACACACTTCCTCTGTCGTCTTCCCCAAAAATGCCAATTCCATAACTTTCCAAAAGTTACTGGAAGAAAAAGGTCTATCTACAGTAGTAGTATCTTTTGAAGTTGAACCTTTAATGTTCATCTTTTTAAAGATTTCATTAAGGTTTTCAGTAGTTGTTTGTTTGTTTGTTTGTTTTTAATTCCAATTAAGGCCCAGAGCCACTATGAGTGGTTATTACAGTCTTTTATGCCCAAAATTTTGTCTCACTTAAAATATGTCAAAAGTACTCTACTGCCTCCTGACATTCATGAAGGCTAAAGAAAAGTCTTTTCCTTTGCGGGTGACATGTGTTGTACCTTTGTCTTCGTTGCTTGGCCTCTGTGCGTCAGTGTTTTGCTGGGAATTTGCTTCAACTTGTGCTTCTTGGAGCTTGGTATAAACTGGCAATCTGAGCACTTATGTTGTTCTTCAATTCTGGGGAAATTTTGACAAATTATCTTAGCATATTGCATTTGCATCATTTGTCTGAACCCCCTACTTCTTTGACTTTTAATAAAGATCAGAATTTTGCCTTCATGCCCTCATTTTATAAATTAAAATTATCTTTAAATTTGGTTTCTTTTCCTCACCGATCTATATTCAGTGGTGTCATGTCTATATTCTGATTAGTTAAGTCCTTAATGTGTAACTCAACTCAAGAGACGAAGGGAAAAAAATCTAATTGGCTGTGCCCCTGGCTTACACCAGGTCTGACATGGAAAGTTGAGATAATGCTAAAATTTAAGAAAAAATTTTAATGAATTTCCTACCTAATTTGTAACTATAAACAAAAGAAAGTTACTTATTTATGTATTCAAAGTCGTTATGTACTGCAGAAAAATGAAAAATAGATTCTTACATATTCTTCTGTAGAAGTCTCATAGCTAGGGACTTACAACCTCTAATTTAGCATATAATATACATAGTACCACTGAGTGGGGTAATATATAATATTATGGAAAGACATAAAACACAATGGAACACATAACAAAACTAATGTATCAAACAATATAATCATTCACTTGAGTTTCTTCCAAAATATTGTTAGCACTGTATATTATTTTTCAATATAAATTATATCAAAATATGTAGTATATTTTCATGTAAATAGCTATTTCTTTATAACTCAGTATTCTAAGATCATGCATTGTTTTCAGAGGCATTTGACTCCATCTCACTGTTGCTATTACTCTGTATCTAGGCATATTTCAGCCCTGCTATGTGTGAAAGTGAAGTATAATTTTGAACCTTTGAGGTCATGCAACATGGAATATTCTATCAAGCAGTAGCTTCCAAAGAACTATTTATAAATCTAAAACAAAAGATATATATATATTTCTGTGTAGCAAACAAGTTGCAAGAACACTCTGCTAACAAAAATATAATCAATTATTGATTTTTATGTTCTACAAAACTAAAAAGGTCACTTTCAACAGTTTTTCCCGTAATATGAAAAAAAAATCAGTTTTTTTTTCATTATTTATAATTACTCCTTAGAACTTTGAAAACAATTTGTTTAGGATCCTTCATAAACATACAGAAATATGTATGGATTTCTAGGTTCTTAAAAAGAAATTAAAAAAAACCACATTGTTAGAGAAATTAATAGATTTTGCATACAAATACAAAAATGAAAAAAAGTATTTTCTTAAAAAAAAAACTTATTGGAATGAATCTAGTCTGTGTTCTACCAACAATAAATCTCATGTGAACTACAGGGAAGGTAATAGTTCATCTTAAAAACATCTTAAAAACAGGTGAATCTACAGTATTTCTATAAATGGTTTCCTATTTTCAACTAACTCATTTGGAAGCAAAAGTCTGATAAGGTGAAGTTCCATATAAAACAAACAAAGAGGGCCCTCCCTGGTGGCACAGTGATTTAAAGCACAGCTCTGAGAAGCTAAAGCCACCTTCACATGAGTTCAATCCTCACCTGCCCCAGAGGTGACCACATACACGGCAGATCTCTCCTGAACCACCCACTGCTCCCCTCAGCAGTGTACTTGTCAATCCAGCCCCACTCTGTCTCTGGTGAATCACCGCCCCTGCACCTCTGGCCTGTACCCCGGTTCTGTATGCACAGACAAATAAATCTTAAAAAAAAAAAAACAAAAAACAAAAAAAACTTAAGAACTAGCAATAACTTGTACTGGGGGCCATGTTCTTGTGCTCCTGTGTCAGGAGTGGGGGATACGGCTGGGGCTAATTTGCAAACAGCTATCCTATGTGACTAAAGGCAGCAACATTGATCACCCAAAAGACTTCTAATACCCTACACAGTTTCAGGCTGTGTAGAGCCTTATACTTGTAGAGGTTAAAAGTATCAGTAGAGGTTTAAAATGTACATACAACTGTATGCTAAGAAAGACAGATGTTTTCAAATGTACACCTAAATACATAGAGATATTTGAAAAGAATTTGTCCTATTAAGTTATGACAGTAACAAAAGATTTTGTCATGTAGCCGAAGTAAAAATGAATGTTAATGTCGTGCTTACTCATTCTCTATTTATGCTTCTCTTAAAGAATTGTGCATTCAATGTGACAGACACTAAACAGTGCCATTAGAAAAGTAGCTTTTCCTGAATTTCTTCTGGGTCTATCACAGTTTTAAATTTCACAGGTTAGCATTATCTGCACTTGTCACTAATGCATGTACATAGGAAAATGATCTATGGACCAGCAAAAGCAGAAAAAGATAGGTGTGATTACTTTGATTGCTGCAAAGATGGATCTTCTTGTGTGTGTGTGTGTGTGTGTGTGTGTGTGTGTGTGTGTGTGTGTGTCAACTGAAATGGAGATACACTGTGAAAAAATTCAAGATGAAGGCATTGTTGTTTTAGATGAATATGGAGCTAGAAATCTACCCGGTAACATAAAAATTTTCCCACCAGACTGAAAGCCTCTAATAACTTCTACTGGGCATTTTGAGTGCATGCAGTGAACTCCTTGCTCACTACATTACTGCATTTACAAAAGTGTTTCTGTAACTGACCAAAGTTATCAGGTTTCATACCCACCTTTTCTTACCTTGACAACTCACAATGGAGCTATCGGGACTTAGAGGTGCCATTAAGTGGCAAAAGAAAACTGCAGAACTCAAATGAGGTCACTAACTGAAAATGAGTCTCAGTTTTGGATTAAAAGTGTTTCAGTAGGCTGTATTCTACCTAATTTGTGTATGAATTTTTTTATTAATTTGACTTGAGATCAAAATTACGACATTGAATATTTTTCCAATAAATTCACAATAACCTTTATTTTCAGAATTGTTAATCCTATGCTCTCTTGTGTTAAATTTAACTTTGAAAAATGTTTCCTAAGTATTTATTCAACATACTTTGAAATAGCCAAAACTGTCAGTGAGTTAACATCTATGTGCTGACAGGAACATTCACAAAGGTAGTAATTATGTGATTTGTTTATATCAACCTGAGATTCTGGTTAGATAATACTACTGTTGGTTATTTGGAGAAAGGTCTCAGGTCTGATGCAAAGGAGTCCACAGATAGGTGGATGGACTGACTGTGAAATATATGGCACCTTGTAATCTTCAAATCACATTTTCCATACTCAAGAATAATGTAGATACTCAAGAAAAATCTAAGAGTCTCAGGAAAGAGTGAACTGGCTCCACATTTCCTCTTTCTTTAACTTAGCCATAGAAATTTCTGTGATTCTTTAAGGAATGTAAAATAGTAATAGTACCATAAAGTATAAATGGACTTGTTTGTTTGCAAAAGGACATTTTATTTCTCTAAAAGAACTGCTGTGGGGGTAGAGGTTTTACTACCTATGTTGATCTTTCTGGTATCCAGTTAGTTCATTGGGGTCAGCTGTTTAAACTTTGACGTTGTATCTGGAGCCTGAACAAAATGATAGAAAGGTTGTGAAGCCATGACTGCCTTGACCACTGTTCATACTACCTCCATGTTTTTTTTTTTTTTCAGCATATTTCTGAAGACCTATCCTTTTGCTCCTAGAGATCTTTCAGTCAACTCCTAAATAGTTGCTGAATATATTTTTTAATTCTAAACTCTATCTCCAACAAAGACACAAATTACTTTAAATTTAAGTATCTACTCAGATCATTTCTCTTTGAGGTATAAAAGCAACCGTGTAGCTAAGAAGACATTTTTAAGAAAAACAATAAAGTAATATATATTTTAAGATTGTGACGCTAGTCTTTAACCATAGAAATGGGAAGAGCTCTAAAAGATCAAAATACGAGAATAACTTCTCAAAAATAAGGCTCAGAGAAATATGAAAAATAAAATAATATCTTCAATAGTATATTCCTTGAAAATACCTGAAAGGGGAAGCTATTGTGCAGTGAATTCTAGAACTCCAAGTATTGTCCTCCCCTCAGCTACTCAATTCACTTCCAAAGATACTGTTCCCCTTAAATGAACAAGAAAAGAACTAAAAGAACAGAGAACTTCTAGTTCTCATTCACTCGTGAGAGGTTAGTGTGTTTTGTGGTAGAGGTACTGAATTTATCTTCCTATCTGCATGAAGTATCCTGGCATTGATTCAAGTTATTATTTGTCTCCTTTCAAAGCAAGGTATATTAAATAGTATGTAAATAAACATGTCAAGCAAAACCTATTTGTTGTCACAGGAAAGTCATTTGGTAGACAATTTGTCAGGCTGGAAAATTAACATCTTTTTCAGACACATTTTCTTCCCAACAGGTTGATACATTTAAGACAAATTTACAATATAAGCTGGGCTTCTTAAAGGCATAACTATACCTTCTGCAGCTGAAACTTAATAGAAAGTAGTAAAACAAATTTCAAAACTTTAATAGCTTTGACACAAATTAAGTTTGCATTTCACTTTGCATTGAATTTTAATCATTTCATAAGGTATATCATTTCCACAATAGAGAAATTTAGCATTGACCAAACTTTTCAAAGTCACAGGATGAAATAAATATAGTTAGGAGAATTATTTTAATTATCATTATTTTTAAGTTAGTTAGATGCTCAATGCTCTTGTTCTATTATAGCAAGGTAGCAGAAAGGGTGGATAGAACCCAGACATACTATTGCAAAACCTCTCCTAGCTTGACATTTGTGAATGTCTTCCAAAGATTTGAAAATAACTACCAGCTTAATCTAGTTAAAACCCTCACTTGATCATAAAATATGGTTGGAACAAAGATATCAATAACATATTAGCAAGGGATAATATAAATATATCTACTTTTTTTTCCTTACAATGATTTTAAGACTAATACCTTAACATAATCTAATTGTGAAAGTCCAAAATGAACAAAACAAAATTATCTATCAATTATATAGTACACATAGTGCAAGGGCAAAATGCATCAAAGTTGTGAAAACCTATATTCATTCTGAACTTAGTCTGATGCTGATTACTAGAAGTAGTGATAATACTATAAGTAGCTATGGTTTTGAGATAATTCATCTCTACCAAACTACAATGTTCAAACTTATGTCTACATACAAAAAAAAAAATATATATATATAAACTTTAGCAAGAGTTAAAGCTAATTTCCTATCAGAGAGGAATTTTTTTTTCAAGCTCAAATATATTATGTACCAATGAATAATGTAAACACTAGCTAACCATTTACATGAGAATCCTGGAAAAGAGTAGGACCAGAAGAGGTGGTCTGTTTTGCTCCCAACGGGATAATGTGAGGATGATTCAAAAGAGCATGAAACCTAAAGGGTCCTGAGGTGAAACTAGAGCATCTCGTGGGTATTGGAGGCCAGCAGAAACTGCACCACCACGGTACACTGAAGATACTCAACTCCACACAGCAAAAGGTGGATGGGTGGGGAAGACTAGAGGCTGAGGCTTAGGGAGGGAACCTCCTTGAGAGCAGTCTCCCCACACTGGATCAGTGGTGATCTTACCGAAAGCATATACAGCTTCAATGTGAACACTTTCAATGGAGCAAATATTGTTGAAATTCATTTGGAACCACAAACGACTCCGAATAGCCAAGGCAATCTGGGTTAATGAAGGTAAGATTGACTGCATTACACTTCCAGATTTCAAACTTTGAGTGTTATTAGTACAAAGCTAAGACAGTCAATACTAGCAGATGGAATGAACATGACTGCCTAAGTAAAGCAATAAAATAGAAGGCGAAGAAGGTCCTGGCTTCAATTCTTGGCAACAGAATCATTCAAGATATGAGTGGAGAAAACAATCTATGGTACAGGCAGAGCATGGACTGGTCAGGAAATAAAAAGTGAATCAAAGAAACTTAATGAGAAGACAGTTATAAAAAAAAAAAAACTTCAAGATGAAGAGTATCTTCATTGTGAATTACACTGAGAAAGTTATTTTTTTTAAGAAGAAAAACCCATTGAGTATGATTCCTAGAGACTCAAAGGTGATCGCTGTCAAAATAGGTTAAGTGGGGGCAAGGGTAGAATATAGATAAAAGAACTCAGTTAACATTGTCCTTATTCCATATCTAAGTCATTTATCTTTGTTCTCCTCCTACTTTGTCATGATTGATTTTAGTTTCTACTGTTGTCTCTCAGATTACCCTTCACAAAACTTTCATGAATTGGACCCTCTCTGGGGGTGCAGGGCTTAAGTCTCAGAACTATAAAGCTATCTGCAGCCCCTGCAGCATGAGTTTGATCCCTGGCCAAGGAACTGACCCACACAGCACATTAGACCTCTCCTAACTCCCCTGCTGCTCACTTCACCAGTGTATTTCAGTTGATCCCCCTGTTTTGCTCCCCACTCTGACTGCTTCTCAGCTTTTGTATGCATAAGTATATAAATCTTTAAAAAAAGTTCATGAGTTATTTTGATACTGTGCATTATATTAAAAACATTGACCTGTGCAAAGACCAAATGAAAAGTTCACCTCTGAAAAGAATTTTCCTATTTATAAAGCCCAGTGTTCAGGCCCTCCTGTGGCGCAATGGGTTAGGATGCAGCATTGCGAACCACAGCTGCTTCAGTGCAAGTTCAGTCCCTGCAGGTGACCCACATGGAGGGGCAGACCTCTCCTTTCTCGCCCGCTGCTCCCCTCAGCAGTGTACTTAGTTGATCTGCCTGTTCTGCTCCCCACTTTGTCTCTGTTGAATACTCTCACCACCCCTGCACCTCTGACTTGTACCCAAGTTCTGTATGCATAAATAATAAATAAATCTTCAAAAAAATCGAGTGTTCTTTTTCTGGGGAAAAATTTAATAACCCCCATATCTGGCACAGTGCTCTAGACAGTATATACTGACGTGGGGAGAACAGGTGGCATCTGGTTTAGACACTGCCAATGAACACCAACCCCAGGTGCTTCTTGTGCAAGAGACTAAGATATTTTAAATTCTCGTACTGCAGGTTTCATACCCTAAGGACATACAGGATGGGCCAGAACTCAGAGACTCAGCAGAAGGTGACAGTGCTGGCTCTGTGAGCTATTTGGGTACAGAGAAGCTAAGGGGCAGTCAATCCTATCACAGTTGTTGTCTATTCCAGACAAAAAAAAAAAAAAATGTCTGACTCATTGATGGACTCTGGCTCCTTGAAGAGGACAAAATATATTGTTTTTCATGACCCTTCAAATTATGATGCTTTAGCAGATCCCCTGCACCCTGACAGCTTAAAACTCAAGATCAGGAGGCAATCAGCTAGGTACAGTTTGCAGTGACTCTCCCAAGAGACATCTTCAGACCTCCACCACTTTCTAAACTGTCTTTGCTGCTTTGGAGATTTTATGCCGCTGGCATAATGAGTACATACCACACCAAGTAACTCTGGACCTGGACTAGATAAATAATTAATTCTGAACTCAGCCAGAGGCCACTACTGCTGGCTTCTGTTGACAAAAAGCAACTATTACTCTGACTCCAATGCTGAATGCACAGACTTGGAAAAAGCCCTGGAGTGCCATGATATTTGCAATATGCGTGAATGATGATCTCCTTTTAATATAGTTTTCTACCTTCTGTTCTCCCCAGTGTAACTGCCTCTAGTAACCAGAAACAGCAAAAAGAATCTACCATTCTCTCACTCTTTATCCTGCTTACTACACAACAGAGTGATTCAGTTTGTTATGTATTCTTTAACATTCTGGAAATCAGGAAATCTTTTTTTAAAAATAAGAAGTGTTCAATATTGACAAGTATTTTAGAACTCTATTCTTTCATTTAAATTGCAGAAATCTGTACTTGACCTCAGAAATTTCATTGCATTAGCAAACAGATCAAGTAAGCAGGCCAATGCGAAAAAGACTATTTAAGTATATAAATGGAACTTTTTTTTTTTCTTTAAGATTTATTTGTGCATACAGAACTGGGGTACAGACCAGAGGCTCAGAGGCGATGAGAGGATTCACCGGAGACAGAGTGGGGAGCAGAACAGGCAGATCAACGAAATACACTGCTGAGGGGAGCAGCGGGAAGGTCAGGAAAGGTCTGCTGTGCCATGTTGGTCACCTCCTGGGTGGGGACCCAGCTCATGCTGAAGTGGCTTTAGCTGCTTAGTGCTGTGCTTTAACCAGCTGTGCCACCAGGAGGGCCCCTGGTATTGCTTTTTAAAACCTTCATAAACAGGTACCTCCCTTGGTGTCTTGATCATTCATTTACAGTTGTTTTCCTATTTCATGCTAAGCATGGCTGTATTAGAATAATGCCCAAAAATCTCCTGGTTAAGATGAACTATCTTTCCCCCATATGCCTATGAAAATATGTTTTCATATATATGATACATGTGATTTATATATTTACTACACAGCTTTTTAATTTATATAATATATATATGTATTTATATATGTATTCATGCACAACTCTTTCAAAGCAATGGTTTCAAGCAAATTAAAAGCAAATATATATACATATATATGTATATATATGTACACAAACACACAGATATTTAATAATCATGATGTAGACCTGAAATTATACATGATATTATAAACTAATGTCAATAAAAACTTATGGAGAAAAAGAATAACTGTTGTTTTCTTAGCACAAATTCAGATGACGGTACTAATCCATACCAGCAATCTTTGTATTCTTCACAACAAATTTCTCAAAAAAAATGTCATTTTTTAATTCAAGAATGTCCTTGATATAGCAGGGGTTTTTATTATTATTATTATTTTTAATGTTCATGCTTAAGAAAAATATCTAAATATGCTGTATGATAAAATGTGAAATATATACAAAGAGCTTCTGTGGCATAATAAATACAGCCATCTCAGGAAAAGCATTTGAGTTGTGAGCTGAACCAGATACTGTTATCATAGAGCACCAGGACTGACAGGAAACTGTATTTATTCAGACTTGAGTGTTTTGTGAGAAATTTTTTTCAAAAATAATACAGTGGAACTATCACTTCAAGGAAAACAATGGACATATTTGTTGATAAAATTCAAGTTTTCAACTGAAAATTAGAATTTGGGAAACACAGTCACTACAGTGATACAGCCTCTGAGCAGATGTCTCTGATGACATTAGTATTGATATTAAAAAATGTGATATTTGATACTGTGTAATTAAATGTTTTTTAGAATACACACACAGCTCAATAATACAATGTATACTTAAATCATGCATGGATGAAAGAGCCAGTCAAAGTACAAGATAGAACAATGTATTTTTTTTAAGATTTATTTATTTATTCATACATAACTGGGATACAAGCCAGAGGTGCAGGGATGAGGAGAGATTTCACCAGAGACAGAGTGGGGAGCAGAACAGGCAGATCAATGTAGTGCACTGCTGAGGGAAGCAGCGGGCAGGTCAGAAAGGTCTGCCGCGCCATGTGGGTCACCTCTGGGGCTGAGGATCCAACTCTCACTGAAGCAGTTATAGCTAGCTTGCAGTGCTGTGTCCTAACCCGTTGCACCACCAGGGAGGGCCAGAACAATGTATTTTAATGTAACAGTATATAAAAAATTAGGAGTCTCCTTGATGACCAAGAGGTTAAGTCTCAGTGATATCACCAATGTCGTCTGAGTTCCATCACCAGCCAGGGAGCTGACCCACTGCTGCTCCTCTCAACAGTGTATTTCAGTCCATTCACCTACTCTACTCCCCACTCTGTCTCTGGTAAATATTTTCACCACCACTCCCATAACCCTGTCCTATACTCCCTCCAGTTCTTCACAAAAATAAAAGTTTTTTAAAAATACCAAAAAAAAAAGATAAATTCATTGACATGATTAAGTATTTCACATTTTCACTAACACTTAGGAAGCTACCCCTTTTCTAGGTAAAATGCAGGATCAACAGAATAAGTAATAATTACTTTCTAGGTTACTTAAGTATTTTTCATCCAAATTAACGATTTGTATGAGACTGTTTTTTTTTTTACAGATTTTTAATTCAAATAGCACACTATAAGAGACTAAATAAAGAAGTGAATATGAAAATTTACATAAACAAAGGCTATTTGAGGACTTCAGTAATTTTTATGAGTGTAAATGGCTTCTGTGATAAAAATACTAAGAAAATTCTAAAAGGTTTTTAAAACATCTTTGTCTATATCATTTATCTTACCCTGAATATTTTATTTAGTATTATTTATTACATGGGTAGCTTTTTCTTAATTCATCTCTCTCCTAATTATATTGGTAACTGTAAGTGTGAGTCTTATTCATACTCACATTCCAATTTCTAATATAATACTTGATACTTAATATACACTCTAAAAATATTTTGTTGAGTGGATTAATATGAATGGACAAAATATACATTAGTTGTATCTAGCTCCATTAATTTTAGTTCATGCCTCACCAGTACCTTTGGATTAGGCTAGACTAGACTAGAATTGGAAATGACTACTGAATCTTTCCAATACTTACTATATTGGAGAACTACTCCATAAGTAAAATCTAAGCAAACCACTTTAAAATTAAGCAGCTTTACTGGGTAGAAAAAAACCTGATACAACAATGTTGGTGTCCGATCACAATTCTAACAATGTAAATTTGAGGTATAATCTTGGGAAAAATAATTAGGATTTGCAGCCCTCATTTTTAATATCATTATTTGTAAATCAAACATGAATATTCTGAATTAATGCTTGAAAATATTATAAGATTTTAATGAATCAAGATTTTACTAGCTTATCACAAAGAGCCACCTATGAAAGAACATGTACAAGCATGTATCTTGCAAAAACATAAGGATAATACTTA
>NW_004567115.1:36110374-36114871 GCF_000260355.1 Condylura cristata | reverse complement strand
GGAAGCATGGGAAAAATAAGAAAAAAACTACTTCACAAATCTAAATAAGAGAATAAGTACTGCCTAAAAAATTAGAAAAAATAAATAAATTTGGAAAATAAAATCAAGTCAAAAATAAACTATTTTAATATAATATAGAGGTGGGAGGAAAGAACTGAAATGTGAGGACATTCAGAGTGAATATTTGCTTTCACAATGCTAATATTGCAATATAAGGATGTAACAAGGGAAGATGGAGCAAAGAAAGGTAGGATTAGATAATACAAGAGAGATAAGAGAGAGAGCTGAAGTGAACAAAATCACCCACTAAGAAGTCTGAGTTCTCCAGAGAAACGGCAGTTGCCGTTATATATTTTATATTGCAGCTTTTAATTTGTAATTTACTGAAGAGGAAGCTCTCCAAATCGCTGAAAACCAAATAAATAAAAGATTTGATGCATAGCAAGTCAATGAGGAAGCAAAAACTAGAACTTACTCCTCAGCTCAGAAGATTCATTTTCTAAAAATCGTTGCTAGACAAGAGACGGCACCACAGGAACTATACAAATCTTTGAACTGCCAGCTGAATAGTAGAGAAAAAGAATACTCAAACTATCTGGGCATAGGAACAGAAAACAAGAAGACTCCAGCAAACACCGGGTGTCTACAAATGCATCCTTATTTAAGGGGAAGCAATGATAGAAAATAAATGCCAAGATCTGAATAAGATACATCATGTTGAATAGCATTTCCTAAAGCCTGTGCCTCAGAATTTAAAGTTCGTAATAGGTAAGGTGGCACAAAGACTCCATCATAAAATATATTGTTAAAAGTCTGATATATGTGTGTGTGTGTATATACACATATATATGTATATATACATCATTGATATATGTATATATATACATATATGTGTATATATGTATATATGTATACATATATGTATATATGTATATATACATCATTTATATATATACATACACACACATATCACACTTTTAACAATATATTTTATGATGGAGTCTTTGTGCCACCTTACCTATTACGAACTTTAAATATGTTCAATATCTACTGTAAATACGTAAATATGTTCAATATCTACTGTAAAATTACCAAATGAGACAATAAAACTCTTATGAAATAAAATGTCACATATGCTTGGTAAGAAAACCCAGTATATTCATTTATATATCTATTCTATAGAAGAAATATACAGACAAGTAACCAATTAAGACGCAGCCTTATAAGAAGGCAAGTGAAAGAAAGTATTTGAGTTCTGTATCCAGAGGACGCATTTTACCAACTTGATAAAGATAAGGCTTTCTGAAACAGAAGGATTTGGAGCTAAGCCACATCTGCACATCCTCAGAGATTCTTGAAGGCTTTTGCATTCCAAATTGAGAAAAGATATGACCATAATTTAATAACCATAAGACA
Source organism: Condylura cristata (assembly GCF_000260355.1). Taxonomy (NCBI): domain Eukaryota; kingdom Metazoa; phylum Chordata; class Mammalia; order Eulipotyphla; family Talpidae; genus Condylura; species Condylura cristata. The sequence continues at coordinate 36,113,455 of NW_004567115.1, read as the reverse complement.
ACGAAATTTTTCCAAAACTGTGGATTTTAGTGGATTTGGCATTTAGTGTATACTGTGATAAGAGATAAGTTAGTCTCTAAAAAGAGGTTGTAATACCATGAAAGTTTATACAAGCTGCATCGAGAAAGTGAATTTTATCCCAAGGGCCACAGGGAACTGAGGAAAAGTTTTATACAAGGGAAGGGCAAAAACCAGTTTAATTAAAAATATTTTTCAATACCAAGAAAAAGCAATGTAAAAAGAACAGAGGAACCAGTTGAAATGATGAATGAGATGATGGTCTTAAAGTAAAGTAGGAACAGGAAATATAAAATAGAACTGATCTGATAGAACAGATCAAGCATTGAGATGGATCAGGTTCAGGGAAATGAAGGAATCACGATGACAATGGGTTTGTAAGAGGTTTGATAAAAACATTAATTAATTTATTGCCATGAAGAACAGAGTGAGGGAATGTCTGGGATAGAAGAAAATATGGGTTGGGGATCTGTTGGAATGAATTCTGATTTTGTTAAATTTAAGAAATGTTTTGAACTTCAAACCAACCAGTCATTTCCTTGCCAGAGAAATCATTCTAAGGCATGCAGAAAGTGAAATTTACCTAATTCATCTTATGAAGCTAACACAATGCTGTACTAAGACCTTACAAATACAGGAAAATAAAAGAAAAAATAATCTAGCAGATAAGTATACATATTTTTTTAATCTCTGCATAGAAAAACTGAGGTATAGGCCAGAGGGGAGGGGGGCAGCTGAGGGAATTCACCAGAGTCAGAATGGGGAGCAAAACAGACAGGTCTACTGAAAAATATTGCTAAGGGGAAGAATCAGCAAGAGTGGAGAGGTCTGCTGCACAGTAAGTGGCCATAGGAAGCTCCCTGTCCAGGAATCGAACTCAGGCCATAGTGGTAGTAGCACTGAAACTTAACCCCTAGGCCATCAGAAAGGCCCCCACAAATTAATGTTTTAATTAAAACTAGACCTGACTATGTGAAAGTTTAAGAATTTTTTATATCAAATGCAACCTAAATAGAATCAGCAGCTAATCATATTAATTACAACAAAAGGTGTCGATATTCTTACTATTTAATGAGAAAACAGAGGTTAAGTGATCATCAGGATAAATGCAAAAGAATAAAAATGTCTTTCACATAAGAACTAAAGAATTCCCAAGTTCACCGAAATTGTAAACATTTCCTTAGTTTTATAAAATACGAATGCAACCTAATTTTGGAAAATTATACACTAATGTAAACTGGGTGGATAAACTGAGGATATTCCCAAATGTGTTGTTATGAACCTGAAGTTGCAAGCTATCACTTAGAAGACTTCCACAGAGAACATTATTTCTGCTCTACTCAAGAAAGGAAGGGTGGGGGGGAAATAGCAAATTGGCACCTGCCCTTGCCCAAAGCAAACAGAGAAAGTGTTTCTCTTAAGGAATCACTTTAAGGCTAGAGTCTTAGAAAAAAAAAAACAATACTAATGAAATCAATAAAACATGAATTAAATTAGCATAAATGTGATTTTTTTAAAAAGACACACCTAAGAAAAGCCTCAAGTTATAAACAGTTTTTATCACACCAAATGATAGCATACTTAGATGAAAGGTAAGGGAAATTCTCTGAAGGTATATCGAAGACTTCAACCCTGAAATCTGTTTAAAAAAAAAAAAAACTAGAGATAGTGAAAGCAAAGAGGAAGTTCCAAAATTCTAGCTGCTCCCACAAACCTACTCTTCCTACAACACCGAAATTGCAAAAGCACAGAGCAAGTCACCAGAAAACATCTGTATCAAAACTTCTATCAGTTTATATAGTGTCAAAGAGTACACAGCCCAACAGAACAGGCAGATAGGAATACCACTGGACATGTCTTCATGATATTTTGCTGAGTGAATAGAAAATGGAGATAGGAAACACTTGAAAAAATTACATAGAAAAACACTGGTCAATGCAAAAATACCTAAAATAAAATTGAACCCCGAAATTTATGTGCATATGTGACAGTAAGTCTATGTCAGTATGTTATTAGATGTGTTGATAGTATAAAGATCCTGACTGATCAAGAAATAAGTGTAACGGACATGGAGTAACAGCAATTTAAATGAAAGCAACCCTGATAATAAGGACATGGTAAGGACAACGACAGGGAGGCAAGGACATAGAAAATTTGAGTTGTGTTAAGAGATCAAGTCTCCCATATTTGCAGGTGGCTCTTGATGGAGAAAAAGAATAGAAAACCTGAAGGAGACATCACAAGGTTTTTAAAAGCTGACTCATGAGGAGGTGGGGTAGAAGGAACTAACATGACCATTAACCCAGTCATCATAGAGACTCCCATATGTATCAGACTGCTGTAGGGAATATCAGAAGCACAGACCTGAGGGTAAAGATACAGAGATTGGGCCCATTGTGAGATTCCACACAGTTATCCAAAATCAACAGCAGACAGGCCTCCCCACAAAGGAGTGAGCCCTCCCAGGAGAAAAGGACTACGTCAGGTCAGGGCAGTCTGGGCACTGGCTCAGGGCAGCAGTCCTGCCCACCTGTGCCTGAACAGGTGCTTTTATCCACCCACTCTCTCCCTCCACAGGGAGGCAGCCTCCTGCCTTTATTCTGTTGTCCTTTTCCCTAATAAATCTGCTCTTTAAATATAACTGAGTCTCTGAAGTGGAGAAACTCCCCTGGGAACCTGCCATGTGCTACAGAAAGGAGAGCTCTGATGAGACATTTCCCAGAGTGAACCCAAGGACCCCGGACCCCAAAGATGATGTCAGCGCTGATAACATACCTCTGGAGTGATATGAAAGTAATTCTATACGCCAGCTGATAAAGTGTCAATAGTGTATATATTTAAGGAGAAAATATGAATAACATTTAAGTCAATCTGAGACATTTGGACTGCACACTGTAGGAGCCAAAGCCTTCTCTAGATTTTGGCAAAGGCCACCAAAAAATCCATTTGGAGAAGAAAAAAGTAAACATCTTAAGATTGCTAAAGTGATATTAATGCTAAAAATAGTCTGTGCTCCTAAAGAAAGATATTAATTAAGAGAAAATAACCAGTTGAAATAGATTG
>NW_004567115.1:36089387-36104119 GCF_000260355.1 Condylura cristata | reverse complement strand
CTTTTTATTTCATTTTCTTTTACTTTGTTTTGTACTTTCTGAAATTTCTATAATTAATTCATGAAGATTTAATTAAACAACTATTAATTTGATGAATAACAAACTTATAAGAAAATATTAAAACTTGCTCTGGGATTCTCCATCATTGAAGAATAGATAAAGGAATAATACCCTCATTTCATAGGTTCCATGGAGAAATCTGCGGTTACTCAGTGAGCAGGCATTTAAGTAATAAAAAGGCAAATATAAATTTCCTATGTCCTTTGTAATAGGATTTATGTGTGGAATCCCCCCAAACCCCCTTGTATTTGGGGTTTTGCTTGGAGCCCCAAAATTACTGCTGATTATTAAGATAATTTGGGGTCTGGTGGAAGCCTCTCATCAGGACAAAAGTCTTGATTTGAGGATTTCTGCTGAAAAGAGCAGGCAGACATTAGACCAGATTAGCATAACCAGCTAGACACCCTTGACAGGAAGTTAAGTGTTAAGAGGCAGTTCCATCAGCAGCAACAATGCTCCCCCCTCCCCAAGAAACAGCCCTATTCATTCCCCAGTAGCTCATGACAAACTTTATGCACTCTCCACCATGCACACTCCTCCTCACATTCCTCCTTGGACTTGCCCACCTTGCCTGAATGTGACCCCCAAGTAAAAGGAGACTTGCCCGTGGGGAATGAGGCCACTTCTCCAAGCACATGACCCCTCTAGGTGTCTCTCTCTATCACTACTTGGACTTTGGGTCATTTCTTAGTTAGTCCTACTGTGCTCCGGATTGAAGTCCAGTGAGGCGACACCTGTGAAACTTTGGAAATAGGAAAGTAGGACATTAACTGCAGGGTGACACAGAATTTTGAAATAAGAATATATTCCATAGGTTGTGCAAGAATTATACTGATGACAAGAATGGAGAAGGGAGGGTGGGGGAAGAGAGAATGAGAGAGAGGGAAAAATTGTTACTGAGCAGCATCGTAGCCCACATACCTGATTTTTCTGTACTCACCTGAATTACCTTAGTTCCTAATGTCTATCTCACTGAAACACACTATTTCTGGTTTTCAATTCCTTGACTTTATTTGTAACTAAATACCTGCTACCTTGCCAAATGTGATTTGTCATTTGGATCACAGAATGTCTCTCTAGTCTTTACCTTGCTAAATTTAAATGCTAATATCCTTCACTATGGCACAACCTTTACCTGTGACAATTATACCTGAACACAAGGGAGTTATTTGGCTCCAAATAAAATAGCTAATCTCTTATTTAGTCACATTACAAGTATAAAATGCAAAAATATTTTGAATCAAGCATATGTTCTCAAGTTACCTAATGATAGAAAAGAGGAAAAGCTTAGGAAAGTCACATGTTGCTGTCATTCTGTTTTAAATAAATATAAACAGAAAAATGTTCTTTGAAAACTCAAATCTGAAAATTATAGCTTCTCAGTAAGGATGTTGGTTTTGAAAGTTAAGAAAGGTTCCTAATAAGTTCCCAATCCTAAAAATCAAAACTCCAAAAGGAATTTGTTTCCTTTCTAATTGAGATTTTAGAACCAAATTCAGCGAGAGTGTTCATTGTTCTGTGAACCACAATGACAGGGTTTTGAGCCAGATTCTTGACAATATCAATAAACACACCTTCCATCAACCACACACCCCTCACCTCCCTGGAGAGTATGACATAAACACCGGTTGGTTAAATCCAGTGTCAGATATTCTTGGAGAATGCAAGTGCAAGTGCAACCGCAGTTATGTGCACACTGGCCTCATTGCCCAGGGGCGTGGAGTCATGGCAAAGGAGTCCAAACAGCCCAGACTGGTAGTGAAGAGATGCAGAAACAGAAATGAGCATAGAAGTGCCCATTCCACATTTATTATGTTGTGGTAATATTATATTTTCAGATAGATTTTTCTATGACTGCAGTCCATTTCTGCATGATGATATATTACTAAGATATTGAATCTTTCATGGTCTATAAATCTCCAATAAGTATATTTTGTAAGGTGGGGGGAGAGGGAGAGAATAATAAAACCTGCCTTACCGTTACCAAAATTCCTATGCTCAAACAGGGATTGCTATGATTTCTTTTCTTTAAGTAATACCCTTAAGAAATTACAATTCTAAAGCTCTAGATTAATTTGCATTTTTGTGGTTAAACAAACCAGTGTGAACTCTTTAAATAATCCATGAGGGCTTCATAACTGAGATTTAAATGCCCAGGTTGTGCTTGATCATTAAAAAGGGTTTCAGCTGTGGTTTGTGGGTTCTTGTAAACTAAACCTCATGGAAATAGCCCATGTTTAAAGCCCATTTGTCATCCTTGGGGACAGAACATAGTGAGCTGACTTTTCTGCTGCATAAAAACTATATTCTTGCCCTGCCACACATTCATTGTATATATGTGAACTTAAAGGTATTAAAAATACAAATTTTCTGGAAGCTGTGTCTGCCATCATAAATCCAGGGCAATGAGCCCAGATCATCAAGTGAAACTGTCTTCTGGCCTGCCCAAGGAGCCATCCTGGGGCCCCTGTGTGGCCCCATTCTCCAGCCTGTCCCTCTTGTCCACATTCACCTTCTTAAATTGCATCGGCCTGGGTCCAGTTCCCACTGCTCTCTCCCCTCAGTACCTCTGGCCCATTCTGTTCCTTCTGCCTGAGGGCGAAATGCCTAATCCTTCAGGGCAGCTTCAACAGAGAATGTCCTTGAATGGCCCATGGAAGTTAGGCCTCCCTGTTTAGAACTCAGCCCATAGTAACTATTCTACTGATTTCCTTCTATCTGCTGTCTATTTTTCTGTATATCTCCTTCCTAAAGCCTAAGCTTACCAATATTAATCTAGTTATCCTAACTTATTTACCATGTTTCTTCCACTATGTAGTTGGGAGAAAACATAGAGAATAAGCACTTTTTGAGCCTGGTTTGATTCCCACATGAATCAAACTCAACAGTGTTTGAGGCCTTTTTGATAAGTCTAAATATATGTAAATTACTTTATTATTATTATATTATTCTTGCACCATCTGTTAAGAAACACCAAATAAGCTGTAAGATACAGAAGACACAATTATTGAGTTTACATCACTAGTTTGGTGAATAATAAACTTATGGGAAAATATTAAAATTTGCTCTGGAGTTCTCCATAATTAAAGAGTAGATAAAGGAATTTTATCGGTTATATGGAGACATTTGTAGTTACTCAGCATTTGGCTGAATTTGCTAATCTATATATATATAACAATTCTGTAGTATCTTGATATACTGATTCTTTTAAACATGGATTGAAAAAAAACAAAACTGGAATTGCTAAACTTTTCATTCTTATTCCTCTGGGTATTCATTTTGAATATATATAGGTAACTAGGATATAACCCCCTCCAAAAAGCACAAATTCTGCAATATAACGTATTATCACTTTTTACTACCTATTTCATGTCCATTTTAGTTGTTTGTCTATTGTAGAAGTACCAAGATGTTTGCATTTAAACAAGAATAAATTAGTTCCAAGATTGCTTCTTTATTGCTTTTAACTGTAACTATAAGAAGCAAAATGGGCAAGATGTCTCCAAGTTGGTAGGGAAAAAAAAAGTTTACCACGGAAGAATGAAAGCAAGACATTGTTTGCTAGAAAAAGAATAAACAAGAGACAGCCAAAAGAAAGAATAAAATTACAAATGTAAAAAATAAGGCTTCTTCTTTCCAGAAACAATAATTTTCCAGTTTATAGTGAGATTGTAAAAATAATGATAAGTGATAGTTAATTGCCTTTGGGACATTAGATGAGATTTTTTTAAAAAATATAAATGTGGGCCCTCCCTGGTGGCACAGCGGGTTAAAGCACTGCACTGAGAAACTAAAGCCACTTCCGCATGAGTTCCATCCCCGCCTGCCCCGGAGGTGACCACATGGCGTGGCAGACCTCTCCTGACCCGCTCGCTGCTCCCCTCAGCAGTGTACTTCGTTGATCTGCCTGTTCTGCTTCCCGCTCTGTCTCTGGTGAATCCTCTCACCCTCCGCATCTCTGGCCTGTACCCCAGTTCAGTATGAATAAATAAATAAATCTTTAAAAAAATATATAAATGTTATTCTTCTAAGTTTGAAAGTTAAACATCAACTGTATTGTTAGTATCCTGATTTTTGTTCTGAAATTTTATTAAACTGTGAAATCCAAAAAGCTAAGAATCAACTGATATTAAAATGGAATACATAAATAACTCAAGTAGAAGTACCAGAGACTTCTATCTTGAGAAAATTTTATACAATACAGCATCAGAAGATTGCCCATTTCAATCTCCATAAATTGTGTGACTGACTTACAGGAAGATGGAGTTTGATAGCCTGAAGACAGGCTCTTTAGACTGACTTGTTTTCTATTTTGTGTCTAAACGACAAACTCTAAAGTACAGATAACACTCCAAGAAGACCAGCGATAGTATCTGATGAATACAGACCCACAAGAGGGCAATATGCTTGGAAAATGAAGACGAGACAACCCAAGTGGCCCACAGAAATGGGGAGTGCTCTGTGACTCTATAAGAGAGTGTTTTTCGCTCAGTGGCCTAAGTTACTCCCTCTCTCACCATTTGTCTTGGTAGAGTCAGAGAGCTGGAAGGACAGCTCTCCTTCTAACCCCTTTTCTTCAGGACCCAAGCCTTGAAAGCTAAATTGGTTCCTTTTATTGTCTGCTCCTTGAAAGGAAGCCAAACTAGCCATTCACAGCAGGTGGTTATCAGTCAGCACTTACAACTATGGTCCAAACCAGGTTTCCAACAGAAACACCAGATTATAAAAGGCAATGCATGAAGTATTTTTAAAGATTCAAGGATGCCAATAAACTTACTTTTAAAAGGCAGTCTAAAAAGCTTTCAGAAGATGGATGAGTCTTTCAGTTCTAATTTTTAAAAGTTAGCTTGAATCATTGAAATGGCTTCCATTTTTTTCCCCTCCCCAAGAAAAGCATTTACCAGAAAATGTCTTTTGCATTGTTTTAACAAAAATGCCTGGGACTTATTCCAGGGCTGGACCATGGTTTAGGCACTTGAGATACAGAAAACGCAGGACAACCACAGTCCCTACTCTCACGGAGTTAATGTTCTGGCACGTTAGAAGGGAAAATATTAGACAATAAACACCTATAGCTAACCACACAGAGTGTGAAATGAAGAAAATAAAACAGGATAAAGAGATATGGAGTGGCTAAAGGGTTGGTTCAGGGTGCTCTTTTGGTGAGTAAAGAGCTATTTAAGGAATTAGCATTTGAACTGAAATGTACACAATAGAAGTAAACAAGCTATCCAAATAGCTAGGAGGGTAACTGCAATCATAGAAAAAGCAACCAACTGAAACCCTGAAAAGAGGCAGAGCAACAAAAACAAAAATAGTCTGGTTGTATGAATGGACAACAGCAGAATGGTAAAGATGATGCTGACAAAGGAGACCAGGGCAGACTTATTTAGAGCCTGGTGATGAGAAGACACCGAATTTTACTCTAAAAGAAAAGGAGATCCTTGAAATGTCCTCTGTAAAGGAGTAATGCAAACTGACTGACACACTGAACTTACCCAGGCTCTATAGGGTGGATTCATCACAGGAAAGCATAGCTCCCACTAGTCTTCTCTCCACCAAAATGTCAAGAATAATGATGCTGCTTTCCCTGAAGGAAAGAAAACAAACAAAGAATGAAACATCTCACATCTCCACCATCGATAGGTCAAATGGCTCCACCTGGGGAAAAGCTTCTCACTGAAAAGCGAGCACTGATTTCCACTACACCCCTGATGAGGTCTTTGTTAAGTGAAATATATTTCCTCCATTCCTATTCCTGAACCTCTCTCCTTTCCTTATTATTTTAGCTAGAAGCAATAACATGTCCAAAGAGGTGCAGTTTTAGCAGGAATGATAGTGCACATGTTCTCAACCAGAGGACCTTTTGGAATGACTCAGAAATTACAGCCACATTGCAGCAAAGAGAAATGGATACCTCAGCCCTCTGTACACAACAATGCTTCCTGCAAGGAAACACAGCTACTGGAGTTGAATACCAATTATGCTTAAACTAGGGCAAGCACCTGCACTAAACTTCTTCTTCTCTACACTTGACCCATTGAGTCTTTATTTGTAAGCAATTATCAGAAAAAGGCATTTGGCCTGGCCATAACAGATATATCAAAGTGGAAAGCTTTGAACGATCTCAAGTACTTCACAAAGTTTAAACTTCAGACTGAAGTAGCCATTCTCAACTATGGGATTTCAGTGCAAATAAATGAAATATTACGTAAAAAAGACAATGAATGTAACCAACATCAAGACTGTAAATTCTTTTCTAGTGAATCTTTTCTAGTGCAATCATTGGAAAAGAAATCAGTGATCAGGTTACTGTCACGGCCTAGAGAAATTCAGTAAGTATTCTAAACAAGAGGTAAGATGTGAGCCTGAAAACTTCAAGGAGCAGGTCCCATGCTGGGTTATTTAAAATACAGATTCCTAGACTCTGTCCTCAATGATTCTGGCTATTGAACAAAACCATTATGTAAAGAGTGAAATGACTATTTGGTGTTCAGCCCAATGGAACACAGTCTTTCACCAAATGGAGGGTAGGGTTAGGATGGGAATTAAAACTATAAGAAAGGGAGGTTCTGAAATGCCACACTGATTTTAAGGTCACTCTTTAGATTAAAATATCAGTTTCAATGTTACTGAAAGGCAATTTTCCCATTTAAATTTCACTGATAATGCCAAAGTAGGGACACAATTTTCCCTTTGGCTATGATTATTCTCATATGTAGACAATGTATGGGTAATTGTTCAAGGTTATCAGAGCCAGCATACATTCTGACTCCACTTGTACTGTAGGATTCAGATCTTGGGGCTAGAAAAGAAACACAGACACCTCTCAGCTAGATAAATACACTGTTCCTGGATACGTTTCCAAGCTGAATATTAAGCACATTGTCTTCATGAAGCCAAAATTAGTTATGATGATAAATAACTTATAATCTACAATTAACCTATGCAAAAGTTTTCATTCTTCCAGCTTTTTCTGAGTTGGATAAGTTTTTGTTGTTATCTAAAACCAGAACAGATCTAGTTTCCAAAAGATATAGAAATGACTCGTTTTATATAGTTCCCAGAAGGTACCAGCTTTCTGTGTTCCCTGTATGAAATATTTAAATGGAATATAAATTGAGAATTTTATAATGAATGAAGTGGCTCTCCATTGTGGAGAACAAAATTATTTATTTACCTTGAAGATAAAGTTGGAAATGGAACGTGGACACACCATGTATGCACAAAATATTGATAAAATGAAAGTGATTATTCATTTACTTCTAAGACAAGTACAATTTGAGGCACTACTGAAAACTCCAGTAAGGTAATTCTGAAACAACAGACAATGTTTATTTTTATTTACTTACTTAAAATATGTTGAATAAATATTATCATCACTTACTCATCCTGCAGAAGGTGTTTGAAAACATTTTTAAATATGCATGCACATATAAGACTAACTAATTTTTTTACTCTGGCTTTCTTATTTTCTGGAATAGCCATCAGTTTCAATTTAGAGACTAGTAGAGTTGCTCTTGTCCTGTTAAAATCCAGGAGTGAAAATGCTATTGTGAAAAAATGCATTCCAACTTTCCTAGTAAAATTCATTTGTAACTTGGAAGATTTCTGGACTACAAGAATTGCAAAATACAATCTTGAGGACAAGTTGTATGTCATATCAGAAGAAACCCTCTCAATGTTCACTTAAATTATATTTATAAGGAGAGTAAATACTTTTTAAGAAGAAACTCTAAACAATCCCAGACTCAAAAAGCTTAGTACCTCTCTTATAAAAGCTGGCTTCAAATTAATGAACATTTTATTGAGCATTTAGTAATTATATGCACCAGGTACATATTATAATTATACACACATAGGTAGACCCTAGGATGCAACAGTATGCAGTAGACAGAGCCCAAGCCCCTCAGAGAGGGGCACAGCCCATATTTTTATTGCTTTTATGTATTCACCATATTTTCACCAGGCCATTTGGCCCTTGAACTTGAAAAACAGAATGCGGACTCTTTTCTGCCTGAAAGAATTAATACCTAAATTTCTTTAATCTCCTAATAGCACACACCTCTCCCCTTCTAAAATTACTTCTCTAAAATGATTCATGAAGATTTGATGAATTCCCTAGAAAGTTTACAAAAACAAATTATATGAAGACATGTGAAGAGTGACATCACCTTAAATTATCCCCTTGTCATTCATAGGTTGTACTGCAAATAACTGGTATGATTCTCTTGTTCTGAAGTTGTTCAATTGTTTACTAGAAATTTTTTTATAAGTCTTAGACTTTTTTAAAGATTGATTTATTTATGCATACAGAACTGAGGAATAGGCCAGAGAGGATTCATGAGAGAAAGAGTGGGGAGCAGAGCAGGAAGATTGATAAAGTACACTGCTGAGGGGAGCAGTGGGCGGGTCAACTCCCTGGCTGGGGATTGAACTTGTGCTGCCATGGCTGCGATAGCTTCATAGGGCTTTGCCTTAACCCGTTGCACCACCAAGGATGGCCCAATATAAATAAGTTTTTAATATCATTTATTTCTACATTCACGTAGCTCCATCAACCCTTTTTTGTCTTATCAACGGAATACTTGACAATAACTGAAATTAGTTCTTACATCAGTACGTGAAAAGTAAGTGAAACCTAGTAATTGTTCTTGGTGAGAGATACTTGCAAAATCATTATCATGGCTACCTGGATACCACAGAAAGTGGTATCATCCCTAAGTCTAACAACTAAAACCATTAACATGTGGTGCCAGACACTTGAAAATATCTAAAACAATATAGTTTCTCATAGCTTCCAACTAACATTATAGACCATAGTTCAGACACAGATGATCCAACTTTTTAGATGAATGTTTACAAGGCTATTATGGTCAGTCTGTGACTTGCATTCTAAGTAGAAAAGAATCATGACAGTTTAAGGACCAGCTGCCTTTTGCCTTCATAAAATTTGAATAAACATATTGGCACAATTATGTCTGTCTTTTGACCAAGGAATCCAAGATCATCACACTGTGGTTTTAAGTCCTCCTCTGAACCTTCCCTATCAGTTTCTCCAGTCTTTGTGCATATGCTCAACAGGTATAAAATGATTTCCCTTTCAAACTCTTTCTCCTTTCCTCCACAGCAGTCTTGGTTATTTCTCCAGTGCCCTCCTTGCTGACACTTGATGCTGTCCTGTGACACTTTCCACCCCCCTGCCTCCAGAGATCAGAGAACTCTCTTTTTTCATTCATTTACCCAAACACAAAGGGTACCTGTTCTGAGTCAGAAATCATGCAGGGCACTGAGACACACTGGTGAACTAGGATCAGAGTCTGCAGCTTTCTCTTGAGTTGTATACTTTAATCAACTATGCGATCACTGGAAAAGAATTTAGCGATTCGGGTACTGTCACAGCCTGGAGAAATTCAACAGGATTCTAACAAGAGGCAAGATTGAGCCTGAAAAACTTCAAGGAGCAGTTCCCATACTGGGGGTTTCAGGTGGTGGTTATTTAAAATACAGATTCCTAGGCTCTGTCCTCAATGATTCTGATTTAGAAAATCTAATGAGGGGTTTGGATAACTGCTTTTTAACCAGCCGCTTAAATGATTTTGATACAAAAATTTATTGAGCAAAGTCCATGATTACCACTGCTCTACAGGTCAGCTAAGTAAAAATGAATAAAGAGAGCTCTTAAATGGCACAGGGAGTGGGGGGTGGGGGGCAAAAGGCAACTAATAGGAGTAAAGATAAAAGAATCAACAGGTAGAATTTCTGATACAAAAGAAGGCCTTGGTGTATGGGAGTCTGCATCTATTGTCTCCGGTTTGAATTTGTTATCTTTTGCTCTAGTGAAGATGCATTAAATGACGGCAGGAAATAAGCCACCCAGTGAATTATTAGTGTATTTCTGAATAACTGCTCTGTGCTAGTTCTTTTGCTAGCTGCTCACTAACACAGGGTCCTTCCCCTCCAGGAATCCCTGCAGTGAAGAGTGCTGATGAATAAACAAATACTATCAGTGGGAGCTGCTGTATGGACACAGAGATGGATTTCCCATGAGGGCAGTCAGAGCATTCATGATTCTTACTCCCACGGGTCCCTATCATTTATTTTGAGAGGTCACATCATTACAGAAGCCCCTGACACCATGAAACATGAGACCTTCCTTAAAGAGTGATGTGCTTGAAGCAGTGAGTTCTGTGAAGGTATTGAGTATCTTTCTAGGGAATTGGGAAAGAATGAAAATACTAATAGCTGAGTTGGCCTTGAAATGACATAAGATTGTGTGAGGAGAAAAGTACTAGAATGATGTGAAATGTTGGAAAGAGTCAAAAAAATATGATGAATGTAGTACTAGCAAATGAATTCCTGTATATAGAATATAGGGACAGTCTCCCCTCACATCATCATGGGGAAAGGAAGCAGAGACAATCTATAGCAGGGTGTAGAAATCTATAGTACTGTTTAAACTGAATCCACCACATTTATTTCTATAGGACATAAAAGGAGTACTGTATATTTTAATTTCTTAATGTGAATCTGTTAATCTAACAAGTCAATGGGCTTACTTCAGTATATAATTACAAAGGTAGGATTTAAAAGGGTAGCACTAAATTATTACTCAATCATTACCATCCAACTTGCCATTCAAAATTTTGAAAGTGGAATGTGGTCCCAGCATGTATACACAAAATATTGATAAAATGAAAGTGATTCGTTTTCAACTTTTCATTGATACTAAAATACATTGGTAGCAATTGTCAGTTTCCTGTTATCTTCTTGTATTTACTGGAATATAATAGGGAAATAAAAATTAGATATATTTAAGGTTTGTAATATTAGGATATCTTTATACATCGTGAATGATTACCACAATCAAGCTAATTAACATATCCATCACTTCAAGTAATTGCTTTGACAGAACACTTAAAATCTATCCTTTTGACAAATCAACTACACAACACACTATTAACAATCATCACCATGTTGCACATAATCTCCAGAGTCTAGTTAGCTTGCATAACTGAAACATTACATGTTTTGATCAAAATCCTCCCTGATTTTTTTCCATCATGTGTCTTATTAGTTTCTAATAATTAAATTAGATGACCCATCATACTGTCAGGATTGAAAAATCTATTTGCAGTACAAAGCAGAGATCTGAAAAAGCAGACATTGTTTTGTTGTTTTCCAGATAGCTTGTGTATAGATTATTTTCATCCAGTGGGATTTAGGTTTCTCTGACCACATGTTATTTTATGACTAAATGTCTAAAATAGGGAGTCAGTCACTAAGAGCATTTGCAGTCAAAGACCAGTTTGATTTCTTTTGTAATACTAACAAGAACTGCAATAAAGGTGCAGGTATAATGCCAGAGCTACACAGACTTTCTTCACTTTACTCTTCTACTCACAAACATTATCTGCTTCTCAGGTACAGATAAAAGAGTATGACTATCATTCCATTGCTTTAATGTTTCAAGGTCAACAACAAGTTGCTACCTTGTCCTTTATTGAAGTGGCAGGTGAATATTTCTGAATCTTCTTATCCTCAAACTATCCTAGAAATATGTTGTGTTGGGCAACACCACACTGATAAAGAAACGGGAGTCGTGGAGCAGGCTGCATAATGCTGAGAAGCAAGATTCTGGCCTTTTTATTGATAAACAGTCCTACAGCATTAGTCATATGAGGAAGCAGAAAAAGAGAGGGAGAAGTAGAAGAAGCAGCGAAAGGGAGGAATTGTATTTCTCATTTACTGATAGCTTGGTATGTAGGTCAAGCCCTGACTCCCCAGTCACGATTTCAATCTTATCAATAAGGCATCCAACGATCAGTTTCTGGTATCCTTCATCATACATCTGTCAATAGCCCTCCAGGCATTCCCAGTCATACCTCATGCTCTATCAGTCAGGGGTAAGTTTATGCATCGGTCCTCAGCCCCCCAGAGGTTCCTGGTGATACCTCATGATGCACATCCTCCCCAGAGTGAGCCAGCTTTATGCTCTTAACTGATGTGAAAGGTACCTCATAGGGTTTGGCTCCTATGACCAGACAGTTCTGACCTTGCTTGAGGAATACAGGCTTGATAAGCAACCTAGGTTTAGCAGACCCACAGAAATATATTTTCTCTATGTCAGAACTTTATGTCTTGGCTATGCCAAATGCAAAGAAACAAATAATGTAGATTCCAGTGATAGAAGAGAAGATACAGCAGAACAGGCAAATCTACAGAGACAAAAAGTAGAGCAACTGTTGACTAGAGCCAAGGGTTGGCAGAATCTCTATGTAGAATGATAAAAATGTTCTGGAGTTTGAGAATGATAAAAGCAGCACAGACAGATAACATACTGAAAACTACTGAATTGCACACTTTGAAATATGTTAATGATATTTCAATAAAGCTATAATTAAAGGACAATAACAACAACATCTTAATCTTATTTGAGCTAGTTTAACACAATGTCATAGATGGAGTGGCTATATACAACAAATATTTATCTTTCACAATTTTGGAGGTTGGGAATCCCATGATCTAGGTCCAACAGATTTGTTAGCTTCCTACTTTACTGACTGCTGTTCACTGTGTCCTCACTCTACATTGTAGAAGGAGCAAGGAAGCTCTCCATGTCTTATTTTACAGGGACACCAATTCTACTAGGAGGATGCTGTCCTCAGAAACTAATCACTTCCCAAGGCCTCACCTCCTAATACCATCACCTTGACAATTAGGATTTCAACAGATGGAATTGTCACATTCAGAAACTTAAATGCAGGTAATTGCTGAGGGGAGCAAATAGGTGGATGGGGAGAGGTCTGCCACACCATGTGGGTCACCTCCCTTGCTGGGGACTGAACTCAAGGTGAAGCAGCTGTGGTGAGCTTCATGGTGCTGCACTTTAACCCATTACCCCACCAAGGAGGGGCCTCATACATTTGTCTTGATGTCAGTGATTACCCTTAGTTTGGGGCAACTATAACAATTTAAATAATCTTCCATGTATTTTTAAAAATATAAGTGGGTCAGTTATACGCTATTGCATGAAGACAGTTTTCTTTCAACTGGATGTTTTATTCTATTCTGGTGGTTTATTCATTCAGTAGCATCTAATTCCCCAAACTGTGGGAGATGGAAGAGAAAGGAAGAAAAATGATTTTGAGTTTTTTATATGTATATTTAAGTTTTGTAATCCCGTTGGAAGATTTTTTTTTTTTTGGAAAGGGGGATAGGTGAGGGAGTAGTGAGTAGGAGGTTGGGTGTAGGAAATGGAGGCTTCACTCTCAGGAGATTAATTTTAGGTACATGACACACCTTAAGCAAACGTCAAAAATAAAGGTCTAAGACCATTTTTGAGTTGTACATATTACGAAGGCTTCTAATTAAGAAGCAGTCTTCTGTAGGAGAGAAGAAAGGAGAGGCTGTCAGTAGGAAAGTACAATGGAAGCATACGGGGAAAAGATAAGTGTTGGGTGTAAGGGAGGACACGTGACCAACTCGAGAATAGTATCATTTCAGTGAGTTGGGCAAGTAAGTGAAAAATGATAATGGAGCAGACCTGATAGATCAGGCCAAATTTTTTTTTTTTTTTTAATTTGACGTTAGAGAAGTTCAGATTCTCGCCAAGATTAGAGAAAAGGCTCTGGGCATGGGGATCTCTTGAGTTACGACCGCCCTCCTTGGTCATGGCTGCTGACCACTAAACCGCCTCCAAAAGATGGAGCTTGTTAACACCCAGCCTCACCTAACCACCAAGTTAAAATGAGGTCATGATGGGGCTCTCCCTGGAGGCCATCGGGTTAAAGCACCACATTGTGAAGCTCTCAGAAGCCACTGCAG
Organism: Condylura cristata; assembly: GCF_000260355.1. Taxonomy (NCBI): domain Eukaryota; kingdom Metazoa; phylum Chordata; class Mammalia; order Eulipotyphla; family Talpidae; genus Condylura; species Condylura cristata. Next base: position 36,090,232 of record NW_004567115.1, on the reverse strand, counting down.
CATGAGTTCCATCCCCCGCCAGGGAGACCCACAATGCGTGGCAGACCTCTCCTGGCCCGCCCACTGCTCCCCTCAGCAGTATACTTTGTCAATCTGCCTGTTCTGCACCCCATTCTGTCTCTGGTGAATCTTCTCACTACCCCTGCACCTCTGGCTGTACCCCAGTTTAATAAGCATAAATACATAAATCTTTTTAAAAAAGGTCATGCTATTCATTTGCACACCTGGTTAGTACTGAAACCAGTTTCTATTTATCTTCTCCTCAGTGACGGCTTTTGTAAGTTGTAGGCATGGTGAATAAAGCATTTGGGATATAAATTTGTTATCTTGGGCTCAGCCCAGGTTATGAACAGTTGGTAGGCACCTACTCCTACTTTCGCTGTCATCTTGTAATATAAACAAAACAGACCCCCCCCCCAAAAAAAAATTAAAGACATAATAGAAAAGGCCACACCAGAACCTGCTAGCTCAGTTTCAGGGAAGAGTATTGAGTGACACATGTGTATGGAGGATGTCAGGGGTTGAGTTCTAAATTATGAGTGAAGATTAATAACCCAAGGAAGTCCCTCTATTGATTCCTCGCTGGTTTCTTGCCTTTGATGTTCAATATGGTCATGACAATTTAGTCTAAAAATATTCCATTTTAATAGTTAATGTTTTTAACATTTGTTAAAATGTTTGTTATGATGTTTCTTATTTTGTTGCCTTTAATTTACTCTTTATATATTAAAGTTGTTTACACAAGTTAAAATCAAAATCATCATTTAAAAGCATACTCAGAAGATCCTGGATTCTACCCAACTTCTTATACTTTTTCTACCCATCATTTTCATTTTTATTAATTT
>NW_004567115.1:36080222-36089211 GCF_000260355.1 Condylura cristata | reverse complement strand
TATGCATTAATAGTTGATAACAGCAGTTGGAAATGTACCCTACGGTGATTATTTCTAAATCTTCATTTTTACATATAATACCACACTAAGTAAACTCGTATATTCATTTTTTACATGTGGAGCTGATACCTTCAGTTATAGAAATGGAATTGCTGAGCTGAGGAGAAAATAAAATGACGAGTTTCTATTCCCTGGCACAGCAATTTGCACACACACACCCCCATTACGACAGATCAGAGAGCCTGGTGTACTAAAGCTTGCCAACAGTGTTTATGATTTTTGCCAAATCAATAAGTGAGGAACACTAATTTCTAAAAGTTTTGAGCTATAGCAAATTAGCATGCATTGCTGAAGAAATAATAACTTGTTCTCAATTTTATAGTTTGGAAATGCTCTATTATTTAGAAATAACACTTTAGTGTCCCCAATTTGCAGAACAACTTTTAAAATACCAAGAACAAGCATTACAATGTTGGTTCATTTGCCAGCCAGGGAGAGAGCTGAATCTTTCTCTGTGTGATATCTAAAGGGGAAATTTATAAAGCAAACCTTACATGTCACTGGGAACTGAAGATCCCTAAGTCATTTCTACTCTAACACAACACATAACACTGCTGCATATGCTGCATAAGTCATATTGTCCCAGTTTATATACCTAACTACTTCACTTCTCTCTAAATTGTTAATCTCCTAAGATTTGACATTGAGTACATCATCCATTGCAATTAGCCAAGAAATAAAAAGACAAAAGCAAAAACAAATGAGTATTTTCTTTTCATGGAACAATGGGATTTCATCTAAGTTTTCTGATTAATTTGGTACTTTACTCTGTCATTATAACTCAATTTATGTAACTTTTCTCTCCATTCCTTCAAGGCGCTCTTATCATCCATGAAATCCAAAATAAAAAAAGGAAAAATATTTCAATATTCATTTTCCCCACAGGGATGCTCACGCTCCTCTACTGCAATTAGCTATTTAGAACAGGCATTTTCAGTACCACTGACACACCAGCAAGAAAGATTCTATTTCTTAATATCACTAATATTTAATCTCATAAAATAAAAATTGACACAAGTTACTTATCATAGTAACTAACATTGATATTCTAATTAGTGAAAGACCAAAGTAAAAGTGGTGTTGTTATGTAACTCTAGAAAATAAACTTATTAATAATATTCTTCTGAAAAAAGGACTACCATTTTCTGAGCATACTTAAAATGTAGTACTTGAGTATCAAATTATGCTATATCTTAGTTGTGGAGTCTCATTCTCATTCTTTTATATCTTAATTCTAACCACAACTATATAAAAATATGGCTTGTGTTCATCATCAACTTTTTAATGGAGAAATCATACTACTAATAACAATGCATTGATTTGCCATAAATCCTGTCTTTTCAGGAAGTCATCAAGAGAAGGTGACTGCAGTTGGCCTAAGAGTCATATCAAGGGATTGCAGGCTCTTCAGCTTGTGCACTTAAAGGTAAATTCCATTTGCTTTCTCTGTTCCCAGAAATCTGCTACAGGATATAACCTTGACAGATTAATGCATAATTGATACCATATGCATGTTATATGTGACTGATACCAGTTTATGTCCTCTATATAAATTTTTCATATTATTTTTATTGCCTTAGCTTTGGTTTACAACACCATTTATGATTTGGGTTATAGGCTCACACCTCAGCAGTTCTATGTCACCACACTACACCCACCACCAAACATCCTGTATTTCACCCTCCCTCATCCAATGAATCCCCTCTCCCCTTTCTTCCCTAACCCTTATCTATTCATTCTAGTAGGCTCAATTTTATAGTCAGATTTCAAGGATTGATTATGGTTCCTTTGTTTTGCTTCTTTATATTTCACATGAGTTAAGTCATGTGTTTCTTTCTCCTTCTAACTTATTAGCATAACCCTCTCCAGTTCCTTGCATATTGTCACAAATGGCAAAACGGCATCTATTTTTTGTGGCTAAATAGTATTCCATTATGTATAACTCCTAATCCATGCCTCTGTTGTAGGACACAGGTTGTTCCCATAACCTGGCTATTCTAAGTAGTGCTGCCATGAACACAGAAGTCTAAGATTGTCAGGAGAGGAGACAGGTGTGGAAAATGACTCATCATGCAGCAGCCTAAGACAACCCTACCATGTAAGAGCCCTGCTCATTAAAATTGCTCCCTACCAATCTGAAGTGGTTTGGCTCTATCTCCATCTCTCCTTGCCCTCTATGTATGGTGTTTAAGATTACACCTGGGAAGTTCCTGCCATTGCTACCAAACACTCTTTGGTGCTTCAGCGCATGTGTAAACTTTTGATGCTTTAGCTAATGTGTAAAACCAATCTGTTTATATCATAATATAGTTGCACTCTTGTGTTTTGGTCCAGAGGCAAAGAAAGTAGGTATATCGTTGCTTTAGGTTAACTGTTTATGACAGGTAATAGGTAAAGGGTATATGTTTTTTTTTTAAAGATTTATTTATTTATTCATACAGAACTGGGGTACAGACTAGAGATGCGGAAGGTGAGAGGATTCACCAGGGACAGAGTGGGGAGCAGAACAGGCAGATTGACGAAGTACACTGCTGAGGGGAGCAGCGGGCGGGTCAGGAGAGGTCTGCCTCGCCATGTGGTCATCTCCGGGGCAGGCGGGAGTCGAACTCATGTGGAAGCGGCTTTAGATTCTCAGTGTTGTGCTTTAACCCACTGCACCGCCAGGGAGGGCCTAAAGGGTATATGTTTATAATATGTATATATAATGTGTAAAACATAAGTAATATGTGTATACCAATTATATGGTATATATTAAAATTATTATATAATCTAGACCTACACACACACACACACACACACACACATAAAGCCTAAGCAATAGTAGTAGGTTATTTATTTGTAATAAGTAAAAGTGGGGAAGAAGAGTTGAGGGTAAGACAAATATATTATTGCTAAAGATTATATGTATATTTATATAATTTACAAAGTCATAGAGAGGGCTCCTGATGATGATAAGGCATCCAAATTTAGCTCAGCACAGTCCATGTTCTCTTCATGATCTCTGTCTCTCAATTGCTGTTTTATTCTCCAATTAGCCTACGTCTCATGTAGTAAGATCCTGAGTTCCTCTCTCCTACTTCCATCACTTAAAAGTAACAATAACCCTAAATCATAAAACAGCATTATAAACCAATGTTATCTCAATAAGAGATTAACTTCAGTAGATGGTCAATCTTCCATTTCCCTGGAATTAAGAATTATTATTTATCTAAGTCAAACTAATTTGGCTTTATTTTGAGTTATTAAGAAAAAAAAACTAAAAATGTTTGAAAGCATTAATTATCTTTCAGAATGGGAGCAGATTATACTTGTGATTGTGATAAACTTTGTCACATTCAAATACATCATTTCTAATCCTTAGCACAAGCATTCCTAGTGCTGCAGAGAAACAGTTAATTGCTTCTCACAGCATGAAGAGTTGTTACTACATGACACCTGATATTGCATTACGTTCAATTAAATTTTAATCAAAGCTACAGAATCCCATTTTTTTTCCTTAATAGTTTATAATCATTATTGTAGTTTTTCTTTCCCTGGTTTTATTCATGCAAAGGGCTTTTAACCATTGACCTTAAATCCTTCATCAGTTTACAATGAAATAGCTATATATTTTTTTTGACCCATGTAGAGACTTGCACTTGTCTAGAATAGCTCTTATTGTAGTATCTTTTGTTTTTATAGAGTTGCTCCTCTAGTTCTTTAGTTTTTCCACATAATCCTAGAATAATATTGCCTAAATCTAGAATTTTGATAGCAATTATGCTAAGCCTAGATCAACTTCACAAAGAGTATTCTAATAAATTTACAGGAGTATCAGTTTATTTATATTTAGGTGATTATTTTCATCAAAGTTTTTAGTTTCTAGTACATATTTCATTAGTTATACCACACATACTTCATTTTTAAGTATTGCTGCAATTTAATTTTGCTTTGTGAATGTTTATTGGCTGTATTTAGAAATGTAATTAATTTTTGTATGTTATCTTTTACCAGAAACCATGCTGAACTTTCTTAATCATTTTAAAAAGGATTTTCCCTTTGAATTCCTGATAATTTTTATATAAACAATCATATCTTTCAAATAAGGGTAATTTTACTTCTTCCCTTCCAGTCATATGCTTCCCCACCCCCAAAATTGTCACCAGAAAATTTATTTCAATCACATGTTAAAGTTTAGATGTTTAAGGAAGCACATCCATATTTGTTGAAAACCTGATATTGTTTTGAAAAGAGGTGGGCATAAGAAAATTAAAGTGTTTGTTTTGTCATGAATTTATTCTGCAGCGGTACCGTCCTGGCACAATACCTAAAAACAAACCAGCATGCTATTTTCATACTCCAGATTTAAGTGGTTCAGTCACTATCCCTAGAGAGGTGAGCAAATTAAAAGACTTTACCCAGTACTGCCTCTGAGTCTGAAGCCCATCATGCAAAACTATATTAATATACAGCTTCTAAGAGTAGGAAAGAAAATAATATTTCTGGACTTCTCCCCTGGCATCAGCTACTATCTTCAAATCTCCTATCATGTGACTTTCCCTCAGAAACTCTAGAAAGCACACAAAGAAACTGATCTATGTGAACCGGAATTGTCTATATCCTTTCCTTGCTTATTCTATGAGCTAGAATTTCCATGAGTATGTTGAATAGCAACAATAAAAAGTAAAAAATTCCCTGGTTCCAATACCAAAGGAAATTCACCCATTCAAGTTTTCAACATTAAAAAAGAAAATAGTGGTAACTTTACTGTTGGAGTGTTTCATCCAGCTGAAGACAACTCTTTATATTCTTAGTTTTCTCAGAGCCTTTTTATTTTTTAACTAGGATGAGTTCTGAACTTTGTCAAGTTCCTTTACTGCATTGATTATTGTGATCATGAGACTTTCTTTGTTAACCCGTACATATCCATATAGTGAATGACATTAATTGATGTTCTCTGCATTATTTTTTTTTTATTGAAGTAGTGTTGGCCTACAATATTGTGTATGATTTAGAGGAATAGATTAATACCTTTTCAGATGTTTGTTACCACACCATGCCCAGCATCAAAATACCCATAATCCTCCATTACAGACCAGTGCCCCACTTTTTCTCCCTATCCATTAACCTCTCTCCTTCTAGTAGCCTCAATTCTACAGTCATCTTCCTAGGGTTTCTTTTGATTGAATAATTTCTATCCCTTTTCTATCTCTATTCACATATGAGTGAAACCATCCAGTACAGTATTTTTCTTTCTTCTTCTAATTTAACTTAGTCTGTACTCCACTTCAGATCTATCCATATTGCCAAAAATACAAACATTTCATTTAAGCTGATTTTTTTAAAACAGTATTCCATGCTGTTTATGTACAAACCTCTTCTTAACATTTAGGTTGTTTTTATTACTTGGCAGTCATAATTGGGAAAGAAGAAAAATTATTATTTATTTGTATGTGATATAATAATCTACATAGAAAGTCCTTAAACTAAAAAAATATTGAAAAATTTTACAATTTAGTATAGTATAGTGGCCTGCTACAAAGTCAATTCACAAAAAAAAATGTTGCATTCCTGTTGCAAACAACAAACTAGAAAATAAAGAAATCAAGAAATTAGTATCATTTACTATGGAATCAAAAGAATTAAGCACCTAGAAATAAACTGAGCAAATGAGGCATAGGACATGTACAATCAAAAATATAAGGCATTTTTAAAAAAAATGGAAAGATCTACACATGGATTAGAAGAATTAATGCAGCTAAATGTTCATCTTACCCAAACTAATATTATAGATTGTCCCAAAGTTTCATAAGAAGTTTTCAAAGAAAGAGAAAAACATTACTGAAGTTTTTAAGGACAAAAAAAGACTCCAAATAGCCAAAGCAATGGTGAGAAAAAAGAATGACGTTACCACATCTCCAGACTTCAAATTATATCATAAAGCTACACTATCAAAAATAGTAAGGTACTGAAATAAAAATAGACGCACAGAACAATGAACTAGAATTGAGAGCCGAAAAATATGTGCACAATATATCGACAATCAATCAAATTCAGTTATAAAATACAAACTAAAATTTGTAAATTGTAAAATGTGTACCCACTGCAGGTATATGCATCACATAGACTAAAACCTCCTGGAAGTCTCAGGTTCCTTTACAGTTTCCATCCTGGACACTGAAGAATGTGGTGAGATTCAGAATTTAAGCATTACTAAAGTGGTGAGACTTAAAAATGAAATTAAGTTAGAAATTCCAAGGAAAAAATTTACATGGGAGTTAAGAATGTTAAAATGCTCATAGTTTGGGATGTAAGTATCAGAATTTTAGAAATGATTGAAAAGATGATCTCCACATCTTTTTCATATTTTAACTATGCTTTGTCAAAGTATTCTGGAAAATATTTTGCACGCGTCCCTCAAATTCTAGGACTCCACTCTAAGTAGCCTGACATCCACTTGTTTATATAGTTTATATTCTCCAAGTTACAACCAAATTCATAATGATGACTATAGACTTCAACAGGTAGGAGAAAAAAAAATTGTAAAATGAAAATCAGCAAAAATAAGATGTAAACATATTTATTCAGATCCTAATTCTATCAATCAACCAGGTAAAGTCTTAACTAGGACAGTTATCACATCATTAGAGGGGCATAGTGAAAGGTAGAATACAGAGTACGTTTGATACCTGTTAATTTCTTCTTAATCAGTGAGAGAGAGACAGAGAAAGAGAGAAAGAGAGAATAAAATGTAATAAATTAAAAATGAGAAAAACAAAAAACTATAAATCAGAGACATGGTATGGGGTGGAAAGGGAATGGGATAAAAACTGGGTTGGAGAAGACAGAGGACTATGGTGATGGCACATGGGTGAATTGGTGGTGGGAAGCCCACGGGGACTACAACAGAGATGGAAAAAATGTAAAAAATGAAGAATGATGTAAAAACTAAATTTTAAAAAATGAAAAAAAATCATGTTTGATATTCCTATGTCAAAAAGTTGGAAGCCCAACTTTCTCATTAAATGTAAAGATTTTATAGGGAAAATCAATTTCAAAAAGAATAGATTTCTGTTAAACTAGGAACAGAATTAAAACATCATGTGTAAATTGGCATGAAAAATTATAAAGTGGATGAATTACTGGTAACATTCAGATGAACGCTATTTGAAAATATCAGATAATAATGGGTCATCTAATGATGACTAAAGTCCAACTTCCTATTCAGAAAATATGGCCTTTTAATTTTTTTTTCCAATGTTCAAATTTGCTTAAATTTTGCTAAGTTTGGGATATAAAGGGATCTAGAAATATTATCTTATTTCAACTTTCAGTTCAGTTGTTTTAAAAAAATTAAGGTTATTTGCTTGCACCATTAGGACAGTTGAATAGATCATACATTACACAGATGCATATTTAAGGTACAGCCAATTTCATTACTCCACCATTAATTTTAGGCATCTGCATTTTATCTCATAAAGAGCTGGATCTCAGTAAGTTGGAAATCACTGATTTTCATGCCAGAAATAAAAAATGTGTAAACATTGATATGACACAGACACAAAGCATTTTTTTATTATTTATAGTTTACCTGTGCAGTTTATATATTTATTCACACATAAAATCGTTAATGTTAATACCTGATCTGTAATAATGTACGCTGCATTTCTTGGCTTGACTCATTCACCATATGTTTATTACTGTTGGAGGTAAGTTGTGTTAACCGCAATATAACAATCACAAATGTTATTAAACATTATTTACTAAAGTCAGAAGACATCCGCTTCTACATTCATAAGCCATGTGTGCGGTTCCTCAAGAATGACTTATTTATAGAATTGATATGCCCTACAGAGGTAAGATGCACACCGCTTTATCTTTAAGAGAAAAGAGAACAATTAGAATACCACTGCAAAAGACTTATTCCTTGCCCAGCATCTCTTACTGTTTTAAGCAATAAATTAGAAACTGTTTCTCCATTATCTTTCTCTTGGTGCTAGACCTGTCACAGTATCTCTCAAATGATTTTTCTACATTAGACTAGACTGATGCATAGGGTGTTTGAAACCTAGCAACAATTTTCTTCCCAATGTAGGAGAAATGCTCTGGGTACAAATTATAGTCAAGCACTCTACATTATTCAGTGGAGAAATGCCAAATCCTTAGCAGTAATGTTTGCATATAAAATTCTTGGAAGAGGAGTCGAAGATGTTTCTTGCCCAAAGGGAATGAGAGAAATACAAAAGACAAGTTACATGGCAGGTTTAAAGCAGGTGGTGCTCAATTATCTGGTGCTGACTTCACTGTCTTCTGACCTGGCTGACCCCTCAGAGTAGATGGTGCCTCTCCACGCAGGCAGGTGTGCCTGAGCATGTTGCACCAATGTGTCCAATGCTGGCTTTTCAATGAAAAGGAGGAGGACTGTGGGTCTGGCCTCATTTCATATCTCTGTGCAGAAATGTTTCCTTTCTCGCCAGCCAGTCAAAGAAAATCCAGTTTGCTTTCATTCATTCATGCCAAAAATATTTGTTCAGTAGCTACTATATATGCTGGTCTATGTTGTAGGCACTACAGCTACGCAATTTTAAAACACCATCAAAAAGACCAAAAATTACTGCCCACACTAGAGCTTACATTATAAATTCCTTTACTGAAGGGGCTGGCAGAGTTTCTAGTCACTACCTCACTCCTCAATCTATGCTTTCCCAAACATTTAGTACATTTAATTTTGCTTTCACAATTTCTCTAAAGCTGAAATATCTTACACAATAAATCTTTAAAGTATAGAAACTAAGTAAGTTCAGCTTTTATAAAGGTAAAAGAGGTTTCTTAACTTTGTGAGAGAAATAATGGGTCATCTAATGATGAGAACCATGAAGTAACATCTTCTTCCATGAAAAAAATGTGAGACATGGATGAAATATGCACAAGCCCATTTTCTATGTAGAGG
>NW_004567115.1:36015009-36080031 GCF_000260355.1 Condylura cristata | reverse complement strand
AGCAAGTACTATAGAAAATAATCAGCGTAGAAGAAGATAATTCAAAAAACAGAAAAAAATTTAAATTAAATTAAATATAGAAACACAAAAAACTTAAAGAAGGTCAGTTCATCTCAGATGTCACTGGAACAGAGTAGTAGGGATTTTGAGCAAGCCCTAGAGTAAAGCAGTGAAGCAGAGAGCACAATCAGGCCTGAGTACTTTGGCATGACCCTCACATAAACACATCAACTTTTATTTCACCTTCTTCAAACATGTAGTAACTATAGCCAGGTTGTAGAGGAAAATGAGTAGCTATTTGCTGGCCTTTCAGAAATAACTCCACTGAAAGTCAGCTCTGCCCTTTGCAAAACAAGAACCTCCTGAAGGCTTTTGCCTAAGGGAAAGTCATACATTTTCCCATGTGGAAGTAGAACACATTTCCAGGTCCCCCTGCTTTCTTGCTTTGTGACAGTGAGAGAATTCATTACCTGGAATGTTCTCTCTATTTCATGTCTGTTCTATAGGAATTTGGGCCTCTGTGAAAATTAAGATAAATATCAAAATTTTCTAAATGCTGCTGACTATATATCAATAATTTTAAAATCAATTGAGTAATTGAGTCTAGCTTTAAAGAAATTTTGAATGAATGTATCTTCAATGTTTCACTTATATTTATCATAAAAATTGAGCACTTTGAAAATAAGTAATGAAATTAAATATTTTTAGAATAAACTGAACACTAAGATGGTCTACTATAAATATGAATTTCATTCATACTATCCTCCATGTCAATAAAGTAAAATGGCACAGATGTAGGGAGATTACTTGGGATACCTTCCAAAATGTCACTGGATAATGCTAAAATACTAGTTTGCCTATATAATACAAGTAAATTTCCTGGTATAAATGTCATATAATTCTGTTAGTGACAGTAATAAAATTTAATGAAATTATTTGTGCTATTAACATAATGGTTACTATGACCTGGCAAAGCATACCTTTACTATGGGCCTTTTTATTCCTTTATTTGATTAATATGCTTGATTACTTACTATAGACATATATCGATGCAACTTAAAATGAATATAGAGGTGACCATGAAATGTTCTTTGTTTTCAGAGCTTTAACTGAGTCAAGAAGAAATATGATGTATATTCAATTAAATATTTAAATAACATGCCACAACCTGTTCTCCAATGAGAGACATTCTTTAACTGAGCCTTGTGATACCTGGAATACTCTTCTGATAAAGAAATAGCTAAGCAAGAATATGAAAAAAAGAGGTTAGCCATCTTGGGACTCCCTGCTGGCATAAGGGTTTAACGTACAGCATTATGAAGCTATCACCAGCCACTGTGGCATGATTACAATCCCCAGTTAGGGAGCTAAACCACATGGCGCAGCAGACCTCTCCTGTCTCCCGGATGCTCCCATCAGGAGTGTATTTCAGTAGATCTGCCTGTTCTGGCCCCCACTCTGTATCTAGTGAATCCTCTCACCCCCTCACACCTCAGCCTGTACCCCAGCTGTTGTGTGCATAAATAAATAAATACATCTTTTAAAAAAAAAGTTAGCCAATTTACTTATTAAAAATAATTAATTTTTAAAAATTTATTAAAAATAAATAAAACTATGTTCCAGCAAATAGAAAGAAGGTGAAAAAGACCAAAATGTGGCACACACAAAGAAGTGAAAGAAATACAATGTGCCAGAGCCTCAAGCAAAAGAGTAGAAGTGAACTGGGTAAGTAATGAGGCTGGAGAGCAAGAAGAAACAAAATGATGAAAGGTGAGATCAGAACACGCGCCGAGAGAACAAAGTCTTTGAAAGATTAAGACAAAGCAATATCCACAAATTTCTGTTTTTAAAAGATTATTCTGACTGCCTTATGAAACAAGAATCAGATGACAAGTTTGGAAGGCAAAGATACTTGTAGAATGAAACAAACTGAATGGCAAGATAAAAGCTGAAAAATTCACTATGAGGTTATATCACACAAAAAAGACAATGTGACCTTGTCTGCACTATTGTCTTTGAGTCTACCCATGAATGAAGTCAAATTTGAAGAAGACACTAAACCCTGATTTCTTTGAAATGTCACATGAATACTTGAAGATGTTGACAGTTTTCGCTACATTATGCTTTTCAGTGATATCATATTTTGTGAGTAGTTTTTCAGAGGTTTCTGTGATAAAAAGCAAGTACTATAGAAAATAATCAGCATAGAAGAGGATTTAGAGACGGCAGGAGCCCAGCATGATCCCAAGGGTGAGAAGTTATATATATCTCCAGTGGGCACACTTAATTCCTTAGCCCATAATTAAGAATGAAAGAAAATAATATTTCTTATTTTATTTTTTAGATAAGGTTTATAAGTTATTAAGATTTAAATACACATAAGTTTCTTAGACTCAACTACTTAATACCTGAAACTGTGCATATTTCTTTTGTTCTAGTGTTTCCATGAAAATAAAAATACTGAAAAGGCTGTGGCACTCTATCCAGGAGTCAGGGAACCACTGATTTAGGATTTAATCAGCAGTAAATGAAATACGGGAACATAAGCAGTTTAGGGAAGGAAGTCAAATGCAAGGAGGTTAGTGAACAGGAAGAAACTACAGGATGCAAATGCAAACTTTGTGCTCAGAGCAAGAATTGTTTGGATTTAGATTATAAAGGTAGAGCAGTTATGAGACTATGAGATTTACTAATTCCCTTAAAGCTGAACCTATCAAAAAGGAAATCATAATTCCTACTCCCAAACCTACTCATTAGTAAATGATCTGCCCGCCACTCAGCTGGAGAGCCAGACACTGGAAAGTCAGCCTTTGACCTTCCTCTTCCTTACCACTAATGCCGTAGCTACCACCTGGCCTAATGACTCAGGCTTCTCAGTCTCTCCACTGACGCCCACTCATTTTCTTTCATTTCCAGCATCACTATTCTAAGCTTTACAGAAGAGGAATTTGAGGAGAAACTGAAACTGAACTGAGAAAGGGTTGGAAATTAAAAAGAAAAGCCGGGACCTTTTTCCCACCCGTTCACACTCCACCTTTCTCCAAACTCCTGACAACTACTGATTTTCCTAGTTTTTGTCTTTTCTAAAATGTCTTCATGGAGTCATTTACTGTGTAGCTTCTTAAAATTGGCTTCTTTCACTTAACAATAAGTATCTAATTCTTCCATATAACTTTGCGGCTTACAAGCTAATTCTTCTTAAAACTGAAAAATATTGCCTTGTAAGACTCTAACACAGTTTGCTTTCCCATTCACCTGTTGAAGGCTATCTTGGTTGCTACCCATTTCTGTCAATTATTAATAATGACCCTATAAACTCTCACATACAAGAATGTTTTCAACTCACTTGGGTAAATATTAAGGAGAGCTATTCCTGGATAGTTTGGTACACCTTGTAAGAAAGTTCCTAAATCTTCTAAGGTAGCTGTCCCATTTTGTGTTCCCACTAGGAAGAATGAGAGTTCCTCTTACTGCATATTCTCACCATTATTTAATGTCTCAGGTAAGTATACAGTTATAAAGTGAGTATATCAATGCTGTTTTAACTTAACAAAGGCATATGATACTGGGTATTTTCATGTTCATTTGCCATGTGTATATTTTGTATGGACAAATATCTGTTCAGATTTTTTGTCTACATTTTTAAACAAGCTATTTATTCTCTTATTATTGGTTTTCAGATTTCTTTGATTTGTGGTCGAAATCCTTTTAACAGGTTTGCAATTTTTTCCTCCATTCTGTGGGTTGTCTTTTCATTCTCTTACAAATATCTTTTGTAAAACATAATTATTCATTTCAATGAATGAAAAATTTATTAGTTTATTTTTTTTGCCAATTGTATTTTTTGTACAGTGTTTAAAATGGCACCTCCAAATCCAAAATCACCTCCATTTTTTCCTATGTTATCTTCTAAAAGTTTTATGGTTCTGCATTTTACATTTAGGTCTATAATACATTTGAGTTAATTTTTATGAAAACGTTAAGGCCTGTGCCTAGATTTTTTTCTTTGCATCAGGATGCACAGTTGTTCAGCAGTATTTCTTGAAGGAATTATCACTTCTTCACTGAATTTTCTTGCTCCTTTGCCAAAAGTCATCCAACCATATTTGTATAAGTCTATTTCTGGATTCTCTCTTCTGTTCCACTGACCTATTTGTATATTCTTTCCCCCAAAACACTCTGTGTTGTGGTTGGGCAGTGTCAATCCTTTGACTGTGTTTTCCAGCTTCAAATAAAAAGCAGCAGTGGCTTAGACCAGATTTCGGGCATAGGAGAATGAAAATGACCGGCTTTTATGATATTTTGAAGGCACAGGCTACACAATTTGTGAAAACTGCCTGAAGTAAGAACAGTCAAAAGATCACTAAGAGATGTTGTTGCTGTCATTTTGCAGTAAGACAGAAAAATCATACCAGTCCTTTCCCATCTGAATTTATCATTGATGCGCACAAATTAAAACTGTAAGAAACTGGAACCATGTTCCTTCCCAGCCCCACACCCAGAGCATCTATCTGAATGCTTCACTACCTGATCCCCCTGCCCTCAATTATCTATCCTTCTCAGCAAAAATCCTACTTTATCATCGTTTGTCTTCACTCACCACTTTGCAAATCTTGGAAGTTTACAAACACATACTTAAAGGCGATAGAGGAAGCAATGATAAAATACAGTGTTCTTACAGACATGTGAACCAAACCATGGCCTCGACAACTTAAATGACTTCCACAGGTGGCGCCTTAAGAGAAACTTACCTTGACCTTACATGTTTCTGACCTTTGTTCTTCTCTTAATCTAAACAATCTTTTTCCACTCATCTTTAAAAATATATGGGAGTTAGCATTACTTAAAGATTATCTGGCTGTTATTTTGCCCTGGGTTAGATTTTGTATTAACTTCTATTCTTTGAAATTTTAAATCTCACTCAAAATAATATCTGTCCTTAGTCACTGAAATACAGTATTTATCCAAAGTTATCTCTACTTGTCCATTCTTGTCTCGTCTAGTTTTCTTCTATAGCAAAACTTCTATCTATACTAAATCTCTTCTCTATTATCTCTTCATCAACTTCTAAGTATAGTTTCTTCTAATAACTCTACCAAATAACTTATTTTCACCATCACCACTGACCTCTGATTTGCCAAAGTTAGCAGCCAGCTCTCAGGCTTCATCATCCTGGACCCATCAGTAATATTCGAGAGTTAGATACAAGCACCTCCTTGAGTCACTCACTGAGTTTTTGAGAAAGCAACTTCTCTTGATTTTCTACATCCCAGCCATGGCTGCTTACTTGCAGTATTCTACGTGCCTTACCCATCTCCAGTGTTAGCATTCTCCAGAAGCTAGTTCTCAGAAATCTCTGTGCTCATTCCATTGTCCAGATGGACTCAAGCCAATTTGTGGCATTAAATGACAGTTGCATACTAATAATTCTAAAATCTCTACATCTCAGACTCCAGACTCCATTCTCTGATTCCATATTTGTCTGCACACTCCCTTTGGAATTTAAAAGGCTTCTCAAATTCTGTATGTTTGAAACTCAATTCCCTATTTTACATACTCAGACTTGTTCACATATCAGGTAATAGCAATTTTAATTCTTTCCATTGACTAAACAGAAGTGGCTATTAAAAAAAAAATCTAACAATCATAAATTGACCAACTGTATCAGTCATACATCAGTATACTCAGAATTTCCACATTTCCTCACTTCATCATTATTACTCTACTCTATGCTAACATCATTTCCTCCTGGAAAATTACAAAAGCCTTCCTTCACTGCTGACTTCATCTTTATGCTCTAAATAGTAATCAGAGTGATTATTTTAAATAATAAGAAAAAAATTACTCCTGTGCTTAGAAGCTTTCCATTGGCCCAGAGTAATTCAATATAACCCCAGAGTAAGCCATTGTCCTCACTACGGACCACACATTCTTCCTCACCACACATGTGCCTGTCTCAGCTCTAATCTTAAATCCTCTCACCCCCTCCTACCTCTGTTCCAACCCATAGACACACTTACTGGTCCTAAGAATATCAAGGAGAGTGTTTCCCCAGGACTTTTGAGGAATATTTCTTCCCCAGATATCTACTTGGATTATTTTATTGTCGATATCATGTTGCATATCACCCTATAAGGAAAACCTACCTTTGAAACTCTAGATAAAATAACCCAATTCTCCACCAGCAAGGCATCCCCCCTCCCCATTCCTGTTTGCCTGCTTTGTCTTCCCTATATACCCCAAACCATTTGATTTTGTCGTTATTACCTGCCTTTCCCACCAGAAAGTGAACTCCATGAGGATAGGAATTTGTTCTGGTCTCATTATATTCCAGTCCTAGAAGAGTGTCTAGAATATAGTAGGTGCTCAATAAGCAGAAGATCTAAATGAAAGACAAAATATAGTTCTAAAAGTTAATAGCAACAAAAAGATAATTTAGGCAAAATTCACTTTTTTTTATACCAGAGTCCATATATAAATGTGGGTGATTTCTGTGACAAGCCACATTTGGGGGATATAAGCCTGTCTTTTCACTCCTTTATAGACCTTAAAGTAGTCATAGTATTTTTAAGATGCACACTCCACATGGAAAATCAACTGGGTAAAATATGTTATAAAAGTTTCCTAAGGTTTATGTTTGCAGTAAAATAAATTTTAGAGTACAGTCATAACTCCTCTCCTGACAAGTACATCTATATATTAATCTATTCTAGAAATGGGCCAAAGAATACATTTTGAGCATCACCATGAAATTTGATTCAAAATGGTTTGTCATTAAAAGGTACTCATAAATATATTTTATTTTGACTTTTACAGTACATTTTTAAATCTTATGTATCAGATATACAAACGACTATTTGTTAAATAGACTATTATTTTAATTTATAATTAAATCTTTTTAGAAGCACAAAAATATAATTCATGACATAAATGCTTTAAAATTGTGTCAGATGAAGCACTGTATACCTTAGTTGACATATAATTCAATGGCTAATATAAACATATTTTCACCCTGAGAGTGAAAACTATTAGCTCTCAATCTTGATTTCCGGGACCAAGACCATATGTTCAGCTGATAATAAGACGTTTAGTACTTCCAAATTAGAAATATCTCCATAGCAGATTTTGTGACTAGAAAACTGACTACACTGAAATCTCTGATTTCACAAGTAAAAAGAATTACAAAAAAAAATTAAGTTGATTGCCTTCATATGAAATAGAAAATGTATAACCAATACTTCACCATAACTCCTTAAAGGCCTTTGAAAAAATTGGCAAAACAGGTAGGGCTGCTCCATCATAAAAGCAGCTTCTAGACTCTGTGTCAGGAGGCAGGACTACAGAAGGAGCCTGGTGTTCTTGGATGGTGCTGGGTATATGTGGTCAACCTCCTGGACCAAGAGTAAAAGCAGAAGGATTCTTACAGGTTGCCTCAAAGCTATGTATGATAGACATGTCACTTTCTCAGAAACCACCAATCTTGAGGAGAAAGAAAATATTGTTATGCCTAACAGAGAAGCAAGTTATGAAGGAGAATTTTGTGCCTACATTGACCTTGCAGTGGGGCTGCGTGCTGGTCTTTGTTTTAGTACATGTGGTGGTGGAATCAAATAGAAGGGGAAACTCGATAAGCTAAGATCTGACATCAGAGGTTTGGATTATGAATATGTAAATTTTTAAGAAGCAGAGAGTCTTCTAATTAAAATCTGGTTGATACTTTGGGATTTTCGCAAGATTTCTTTGAACTGCGCTATAATTCTCAGCTTTACCTTAGGTTAATTTTTCATCTTGATATTCAGTGTAACGTGCATTTATTCTAGACTTTTCAATCTATTGGGTGAATTGTGCAGAGTGATGATGATAATAAGGTGGCATCAAAAATGTTGTTGCTTAAAACGATCTGGATGGGTATTGTAGCAATGGAAGAGGTAGAGAGTTTAAAAACTGATGTTTTATTTAAAAAGCAGTCATATATACAATTATAGAACTTTAGAATTTCTTCATGAAATAAGTAGGAAGAGAGTATTTTAAATGTTAAAGACTCATAAAGTCTTTAAAAATTGTCATTTGCAGAAAAGAAAGACAGGTTTCAACTAAGAAGATCCACATACCTTGAGTTACAGTTGAGAATCTATTAAGAGAACAGATTTTTGTCATTATTAGGAGAATTGCTACTGAGTCCACCTTGTAGCTACTGATGGGAAAACACAATAGCTGGGAGCAAATGTATCTGCTAGAAGCCTATTAGATATTTGGCAATGATCATTATAGAAAAATTTCAAGTAGCTTTAAAAAACATACAATGAAAAAGATTAAACTTTAAAATGTATTGTGAAACCATAAAATATAGAGAAAAGGAACACAGGGGGAACATTTCATGACATAAGCTTCAGTGATGCCTTTAGGGATTCATCCCCAGCAACAAGGAAAACAAGAGAACATAAACAGCTGGGACTATATCAAACTAAAAAGCTTCTGTACAGGAAAAGAACCCCCATAACTAAAACAAAAAGACACTCTCCTGAAAGGGACAAAATATTTGCACACCATACATCTGACAAAGGACTGATATCAAAGGTAGAGAAAGAAATCATAGAACTCCACAAAAGCAAAACAAATAACCAAATCCCCCCCCAAAAAAATGAGCAAAAGAACTAAACATAAACATCTTGTCCACAGAAGACAATCAAATGTCCAGCAGGTACATGAAAAGTGTTCATGATCACTGACTATTAGTGAAATGCAAATCAAGAACACATTGACATACCATCTCACACCTGCGTGAATGGTCCATATCAAAAAGCCCAGAAACACCATTTCTTGGCCTTTTGGCTAAGATCAAGTACAAAGAGCCCAAAAGCAAGAAGTGCTGGTGAGGATGTAGAGAAGAGGAACCTTCCTCCACTGCCCGTGGGAATGCAAACTTTCCCTACGGAAAGCCATATGGAGGAGTCTCAATACATTAAAAATGGATCTGGCATTTGACCCAGTAATTCTACTCCTAGGCATCTACCCAAAAAATTCAAAATACCCATATTTGTAATACTATTCACTACTGCTAAATTATCTCAACCACCTAAGTGTCCCAGAACAAATGAGTAGCTCAAGAAGCTATAGTGTGTGTATCTATATACACACAATGGAATATTACTCAGCAATCTAAAAGACACTCATGCCATTTGCAGCAATATGGTTGGAGTTTGAAGGGAGAATGCTAAGTGACCTAGTCAGAATGGAGAAAGATAAATATTGGATGGTGTCACTAATCAGTGGACTATAAAGTAACTAATTTAATAGATTAAGATGAGGTGAAAACAAGCCCTTGAAACACCGCAGGGAAGAGGAATTGAGGGAGAAGTAACAACAAAGTGGTGAGGAAACACAGTAGTCAATGGTGGTGGAACATAGGTGAGTGGGTGATAAAGGCACTATGATGACAATATATCAATTAAAAGTAAGTTAATATTGGGCTCTCCGTGGTGGTACAACAGGTTAAAGCACTGCTCTATGAAGCTCTCAGAAGTCACTGCAACATGAGTTCAATCCCCAGCCAGGCAGCTGACCACATGGCATAACAGACCTCTCCTGACCCATCCACTGCTCCCCTCAGCAGTGTCTTTCAGTAGATCTGCCTGTTCTAGTCCCCACTTTGTCTCTGGTGAATCCTCTAAACCCTCACCTCTGGCCTGTACCCCAGTTCTGTAAGCATAAAAAAAATCATTTAAAAAAATAAAATAATCTTAAAATGTGTTTTGATGAATGTGTAATATCATGTATATAACAACAGTTTCAAAATCCTCTGTGCTTGGCCTACTCATCCCCCTTTCTAGCTTCTGTAACCATCAATTATTTTAAACATTTTTTTTTCTTAAAGATTTATTTATTTGTGCATACAGAACTGGGGTACAAGCCAAGGTACAGGGGTAGTGAGAGGCTTCACCAGTGACAGAGTAGGGAGCAGAACAGGCCGCTTGACAAACTTCACTGCTGAGGATGCAGCAGGCCAGGAGAGGTCTGCTGTACCATGTGGGTCAGCTCCAGGACCAGGCATCTAACTTGCACTAAAGCCGCTACAGCTAGCTTGCAGTGCTGCATTCTAATCCACTGCACCATCAGGGAGGACCGTAGCATTATTTTTATTTACTTATGCACACAAGAACTGGGGCACAGGGCAGAGGTATGGGGCGATTCACCAGAGACAGAGTTGGGAGCAGAACAGGAAGATTCACTGAAATACACTGCTGAGGGGAGCAGAGGACTAGACAGGAGAGGTCTGCTGTGCTCTGTGGGTCAGCTCCCTGGTTGGGGATTGAACACATGCAGCATGGCTGGTGTGAGCTTGCCAGTGTTGAAACTGTACTATTATTAAGCCCCAACCATTGAACTTATTAATGACTGCTTAGCTTTGCCTTTACCAGAATGTCAAGCAGTCAAAATCACACAAAAGTTAGCTTTTTCAGATTGCCTTTTTTCACTGAGCAATATACACTTCAGCTTAAGTTTTGTCTTTTTCTGCCTTAATAGATCATTTCTACCTGGATAATATTCCATTATTGTTAAACGTTTGTCAAAATCCAAAATATATGCAACATTAAAAGTGAACCCTAATGATTTGGGTTGATAATGATACATTAAGGTAGGCTCATTGACTGTAACAAATGTACTACTGTGGTGAGGGTATCAATAATGGAGAGGTTTACATATGTAGAGATGGGGGTATATGAAAAACCCTGTACTTCACACTCAATTTAGCTTTGAGCCTATTAACAATTCTTTAAATAAGGATATTAAGTTTTATAATATTTTAAACATTAATGGTTTACATATTTTCCAAATCACTGAACAGCAATAAAACAAAAGCATCATCAAAAAAAAGAGGAACTTTGAAAATATGAATGAAATGCAGAAAAAAGTCTTCAAATCAAAAACAGAGCCAAATGTTAATTTTCACTAAATGTTATCAAAGGATGTTTGAGTAAAGATATTTATTCACTGCATTATTGCTAAGAAACTCAATATTATGACCAATTCAATTTTCTGTAAATCAATTAATATTTGAGTGCTTACATTCAAATAAAAATTCCAACAGTTTTTGCGAGAGGCAGAGTATGGCATCTGCCATGGGCCCCTCATACTACCCACCTGGTACACTATAGCTACATGCCCTGACTGGGCTCATCCATTATGCCATTGCCAGGCCGGGCTCACGCCACATGCACCATGTCACATTGACAAAGCAGGAGAGTGGGGACAGCCCACATAAGGGACGCACCTGGGGTACCAAACACAGGTGCCTACACAGGACTGTGCTCTGGACTGAGCAACAGTCCTCTCACGAGGCCAGCCCTATATGACCAGCAAGGTAAAAGAGTTGACGAGACCATAGGAGCAAACACAGAAAGATAGGGGAAACGGAGAGACAGGACAACACGTCCTAAAGGAAAGCATAAGATAAAACCTCCTGCAAAAGTCTACAAAGAAATGGACATAAATAAACTACCCAAGGAAGAATGCAAGCATAATGATTATAAAAATATGCATTAAGCTTAAAGAATGGATAAACTAGAAAATTGAAGAAAACACCAAATAGACATTATAAAACTAAAAAATATAATAGAACTGAAAGATACTATAAAGGGGTCGACTAGTAGAGTGAATGAAGCAGAAGCCTGGATAAATGAACTGGAAAATAAAGCAACAGAATTTCCCCAGGCAGGGAAAAAGTATTTTTAAAAGTTTCAATTATCTTCAGGACCTCTACGACATGATTGTGGGAACTAGTGTTTACAATTTAGGAATCCCAGGAGGAGAAGAACTAAAAAAAGTCCTCAAAATCACCTCAATGGCAAAACTGTTTTGATAAGGTGAAGGAAACAGACATTCAGGTACAGGAATCACAGAGTTCCCAAGCGAACCCAAAAGGTCCACACCAAGACACATCACACTTAACGAGGAAAGTAGACAGGATCCTAAAAGCACAAGAGAAAATCAGCTCGTGACATACGAGAAAAAAACCCTCAGTGCCTCTGCAGACATTTTAACAGGAAAGTTAGAGGCCAGAAGAGAGTGGCATGAAATACTTGAAGTCCTAAAATAAAAAAGCTTTCAATGAAGAATTCTTAACCCCGCGAGGTTAATATTCAGAAGTAATGAGAGGTTAAGCGTTTCCTAGATAAGCAGAAGGTAAAAGAGGTCATCATCACTAAATTGGCCTTACAAGAAGTGTTAAAGGAACTTATCACTGAAAGGAAATGACACTAACACCAAGAAAACAGCTAAAAAGAAAAAAATTTCACTGGGAAAGGTTAATTATGCAGTGAAAGTTGGAGATCAATAATCTATAAAAGTAAGCACAAGATTGTAAGACAAAAGTAATAAAATGAACTAAACCAACAATAATGAGTGAAGGGATACATGTAAAGTTTTAAAAACAAAGTATCAAAAATACAAAATATTGGTGGGTGAGGCAAAAATACAGTTTTGGAAAGTGTTCAAAGTTAAGAAGCTATCAACCCAAACAGAACATATATACATAGGATGCTCAAAGCAAATTAAGTTAGAGAAAAAAAAAAATCCTGTATGAGCTGTTACATATAGAGCTTAAACAAATTATAGACACAAAACAGATTGTAGTTTCTTAAGGTGAAAGTGAAGAAAAAGGGTGAGGTTTATCAGAAGGTCAAGCTACCAGTTTTAAGATAAATAATCTCCAGGGATGTTATCAACAGGGTGACTACAGTAACTACTTTGTATTTGAAGCTGCCTAAGAGTCTGTACCTCCAAAGGCTTCATTCACCTGAGATGACAGGTGTTAACTAAACTTATTGTGCCAATTACTTGCAAATAATAGATACAACAAATCATTGTGCTGTTCACCTTCAACTACTATGATGGTGTAATTTAATTATAATTTGTAAAAACAGGAAAAACATTATCAGAGAAGGAGGATATTTTGGTAAATGACAAAGGAATTTAAAGTTCATCTGGTGAATGTGTACATATTAAGAACCAATATTAAAGGTAAAACTGTGAAATATTTAAAACCATTAAGGTATTTAGGTATTTAATCAACTTAAAGTTGTACATAAATGAAAATACAAGTGAAGATAGATAATAGAGAGAAAATAAACAGATCCAACATAAAAATTTATGATATAAGGTGTTTTTTCAAATCAGTTTGACCAGGATAACTGTTCCTTTCCTGTTGTTAACATATTTGTTAGTGATAATTTAAAAAGTGACAAATTTTGGTCATGACCTTGTATCTTATATTAAAATTAATTCCAATACTAAATATTAGAAATGTAACAAGAAAATTATATATGAATTTTTTTCTGACCTTATCAGAAAGGGATGTCTTATAAAATTACAATATCTAAGAGAAACCATATTAAAAAAGGTAATAAACTATGTAAGACACAAAATTGGTACATTACACCACCACGTAAAAAGCAAAAAACAAACAGCCATGAAAAGATTTATAACAAATATGTTATATAAAAGTTAATAGCCTCATAACAGATGTCATATTTATTAGTATTAGTAATTGGTCTTACAACTCACTATTTTTTTTTAAGATTTATTTATTTATGCATACAGAACTGGGGTACAGGCCAGAGATGCAGGAGGTGATGAGAGGATTCATCAGAGACGGAGTGGGACAGGCAGACTGACAAAGTACACTGCTGAGGGAAGCAGCAGTGGGTCAGGAGAGGTCTGCTCCATGTGGGTCACCTCCATGGCAGGGATCGAACTTGCACTGAAGTGGCTACAGCTAGCTCGCAGTGCTGCACTCTAACCCATTGCGCCACCAGGGAAGGCCCCCAACTCACTATTTTTAGTGTGGTTCCACTGAGCATAAGCCTATTTCTTGAGCCACAGTGATTCACCCGGAATAGGAATCTGTATTAAGGTTCATCCCAGCCCCAGAACAAAGACCAGCAGTCAAAATACAGGACTAAGAAGTCCTCTTCTGGGATAGTCTCAAACACCAAGCACGTCGGAGATTCAGTCTCTTTCTGAAAAAGAGATGAACCTCTACTTATAGGAGCCAGCATGATTATGTTCCTATCACAGAGAGGAAGCTTAACTGAAAGAATGATGCTGCTATGCTGAGAGATGCACACGCTTGCACACACAGAAGGCATATATGTGCTGTTCTCACTTCTGGAAATGATACCAGCTTTTAAGGAAAACTGAATAGTGAAACACTCATCTGATGTTTGAATTAGCAAAAAAAAAAAAAAAAAAAAACCCACAAACCCTCTACTTGTACCCATTATTTATAAACTCCAAATTCACAAATAGCACTATGAAAAGCAAAACTCATTTATAATCAGTCATGTCAATTATTTCACAATTTTTAAAAATCAAATTTATAATTTTACTGAATAGTTTCACCACAGCAAATGAAGGAGATACCTAAGACAAAATGATTTTGAGGGAAAGCATCTCATTCATGAATTTAGACCTACGAATCTTCACTTACATTGTAAAGCATTCTTTAAGATTATATTGGTTTTTTGAATGTTCTACAGATCTGTTAATGCTATCTTTAAAGGGAGCTTTAATATTCCATCTATTGTTTCTAAAATCTTGAGGAGAATTTTAGTCCTCAATCTCTGATTAAGATGTAGAAACCAAATATTTTACTCTTTACTGACAATATTTCTCTTCTGAAGTTAACACAGTTAATAACTGAAGACATTTAATTCATAAATTCCATATTATTTGTTTTATAACAAATTGAAATTTAATTATCATCATAAAGACAGAAAAACTAAACCTTTCTACGAACAGATGTCTGAATGACTTACTGTGTCACTAATTTTAAATTGCATTTATCACACATATACGTACGTCTATACTAATTGATATGTAGAAGATGTTTTAAATATTGCAAATCTTTTGCTTCTAATGAGTTTTGAT
Organism: Condylura cristata; assembly: GCF_000260355.1. Lineage (NCBI taxonomy): Eukaryota > Metazoa > Chordata > Mammalia > Eulipotyphla > Talpidae > Condylura > Condylura cristata. The sequence continues at coordinate 36,065,103 of NW_004567115.1, read as the reverse complement.
AATCATTAATATTCTTTATCACATTTCCCCAAAGATGAGCTAATCACTGATACTTTTTCAACTAGAAATATAAAATGCATTCCTCATTTTTTGATGACTTTGAAACATAACTCTTGGGATATAATCTCTGTGTAAAAAGCATACAATGAATTATCTGTCAAAGAGTATGCATTTTTCCTGTAATGAAAATTTCCTCTACAATAACATCCATCTTCTATTACCTGATGGGCACATAAAAATCAAGCTTTCTAATGATGTTAGGTGTTATTTATCTTGGACTCATGCCAGCTTCTTTCAAAGAAACTGCGAAAGAAGCCACAATGTGCGCATACACACATATGTATGCAAACTGTGTATTACTATATCGCTATAAGAACCTGGAGAGGTGGGACTCCCTGGTGACACAGGGATTTATGTCTCAGCGCAATCAAGCAATCCTCAGCCACTGGGGCAGGGTTCAAAAGCTGACCAGGGAGGTGACCTGCATGGCACAGCAGACCTCTCCTGTCGCACCCATTGCTCCCCTCAGCAGTGTATTTCAGTCGATCTGCCTTTTCTGTTCTCTACTGTCTCTGGTGAATACTTCACCTCTTGCACCTCTGGCCTACACTCCAGTTCTTGTGTGCATAAATAAATAAAATAATGCATTAAAAAAAAGAAACAGAAACTGGAGAAGTGGGCAAATATGTCGGGCTTAGCTAAAACAATGATTTTTATGAGTTCTGTTGGAAAGTTTCACTGGTTTGAGAGATATGCAAGTAAAAGATACCTTAATTCAATGTATCTATTATTTACTATCTCATTGTGAAATTGACAGACAGCCCATAAAATAGAAAATCTGTGAGGAATGTACTTGCAAGATATTAGAGTAAGAAGAGTCGTGTGTCAATCTGTAAAATATATCTAATTAGCTACATTTTTGTTTCTAACTTGAACATATATGGTGATTTTATTTGATTATTTATTATTTAAATACTTCATTCATTAATTTTTGCATACATGAAGTGGAGAGTTGGCCAGAGGTTGGGGGCGGTAAATCTGATAGGATTTACCAGAGACTGTGGGGAGCAGAATAGGTGGATCTACTGAAACACACTGGTAAGGGTAGAAGCAGCTGAGAAAGGAAAGGTCTGCTGTGCCATGTGTGTAGGCTCCCTGGTCAGGGATTGAGCTCAGGCCTTCAACATGATGTTAGCACTGAGACTTAACTCAATGCCAACAGGAGTAGGTAATTTTAATCTTCTCATGACCAAAGAAACAGAAGAACAAATGAATGACTAAAAAGCTTGTAAGTCTAATAACTAACTTTAGTTCATGTGAATCATGAATTTCACTGAAACTGTGTTTATTTTCTAATTCAATCAATTAGAATTTATGAATTGCTATCAGGTTTAAACCCTACAATGCTACAGACTTTCTAACACCTGCCAGAACAATTGATTTGGCTGTCAGCATTTTCAAACCACCTGTTGTATGTAAATATTTTAGTCTCATTTGTATGTAAACCATCTAGGAACCACCTGAACCATTTCTTTAACCACCTCAGTTGATTTTTGTTTCTATTTTGTCTTTTTTAGATATTTTATAACCCAGTTTGAATTTATAAATGTATTAATTCTGGTAGCTACTGATTCATTGTTCAACTTTACATGATGGTAGTGGTCTTGATTCACTAGATATTCACTAGATTCAATGCTAAGAAGAGGCCTATAAAGGTGTGCCTTATGATCTGTTAAAAGTATACCTTCTGATCTGTTTGTAGTCCAATTAATGTACACTAGAGGGAAGAAGTGGTAGCCAACATGAGTCTAGAATACAAGATTTATAACAGCATAATGTCTTAAAATGGCTCACAGTTATATCATGAAGTTTGTAACCGATATGCATAAACAAAATGTATTCTTATTTTTAATAATATTGTCTATAAAGTGGGAGAAAAATCATGTATATACAATTAATACATCAAGAATACTGTGTGCACTTATTAAGATTGCATAATTCAGGGACACTGAAGTGGAATAAGGAAACTTTTTAGTTTTCTCTTCATCTGACCACTCATGGTACCAACTTTCAGGGTGGCTATGGGGATGTGGCTCCTCACTTTCTCCAGAGAATGTCAGTCAATTTTCCTGGAAATTGATCATTTTGTTGATGCCCCATGATGGGAGTATCCAAGTCCTATGAGAGGTAGGTTAGTTCCACGCACACAGGCCACAGGTCTTGCAAGGACAGAGGAGAAGAGACTCTCTGTTCTATCTTCCCTGCTGAGGCTGGCGGTCCCCTGGCTGAGCAGCTGATTGCCTTGGGAATCAGAGGAGTACTCACAACAGTGGCAAGGCAAGCAGCAACATAAGAAGCAATGTCACCACCCTGTCCTGACTCTCATGAGGCAGCAGGATTCACTTTAATTCCCTTCTTGGTAGTCTGGGATTCTGCCTTCTGCAAGTGTCCAAGTGATCAATCTGCATCACCAACTAGATGCAATATAATAGACCACCCAAGACAGTTCTAGCTCAACCATGCACAAAAAGGACTCCAGAGCCCACTATTTCAAACACTGTTCATCCCTGTCCCCGGGCTCTGCTGTGAGATCAGCCTTGCATCATCTACTGTCTGGGCTTATCCGTCCACCTGCTCAAACATGGTGGTGGGAGTCTCAGAGACCACCAGGCAGGCATAAACCTAACCCAATAGCACCTCCTACAGCATACAGGCTACTAACAATAGTTCTAACATTGGGGGCAAGATTGACACCTTAGAATGGAAACATGGCAGCAACTGACAAAGACAACAGGATATTATACAAACTTAAAGCACAACAGCCAGCCACTGTTATCCCAGGAGGCTTCTCCCGTATGCCGGGAACTGGTTAGCTCACAAAGGAGCAGGTGTTCAAACAGCCAGCTGGTCTCCATTGTGGTTGAGCCAGTCCTCCATGGCACCTATTGTTTTTTTCACCAACTCTTCACCTTGGTGGTAAGGGAGCAAGATTCTGGTGATGTCTGGGACATGCCATCCAGACAATGAAATGAGCAGTCATATGTTATTCCTATGTGTTCCCAGTCCAGGGAGGGGTAAACTACATGCCACAGGCGGTTTCACTCAGAAACAGCTGGAAAGTGGGGCCGTGGGAAGAATGCTTGGTAGGAACAAGAGGACTATGCTTCCAGGGAAGGTGAGTTGGGAAATTGACTTAGAATGGTTGGCAGGCAGCGAAACTCTTTAGGTTGGGGAATATGCCAGGTGCATCTGGTCCACTTGAGTGGGGAGTCACTTGAACGGGGAGCCTTCTCTGGTGAATTTGGGCTGTAACGCAACACAACAGATGAACTCAAGATTGAGGCCATTAAGACTCTATGCATTCGGTTACCAAGGCAGCATATGAATTTTTAGGTCGCAAAGTACATCTCTCAGTGGAGTTCTAGGAGAATTATAGACCCAGACTATTAGCAGCAAATGGTACTAAGAATAGAATGTATGACAAAATTCTAGATTAGAATCTAGGAAAACAAGAACAGTTAAATTCCCGTCCATACTCTATTTCTAAGAAAGAATTAGAAGGACAAAGCCTACTAGGTGTGTATGACTGATATTTCCAAAAATACAGGGAGAGTCCTTATCATATAGGCTGTATTTCCTAATAAGTAATCTAAGATACTAAATCTAGATGGTTGGGACTTGCATCCATCTTGGGGAATTAGGTACATATTTTTAAGACATAAATTTGTAATTATTGACTTTTGTTCTTTTTTTTTTTTTTTAAGATTTATTTATTCGTACAGAACTGGGGTACAGGCCAGAGATGTGGAGGGTGAGAGGATTCACCAGAGACAGAGTGGGGAGCGGAATAGGCAGGTCTAGGAAGCACACTGCTGAGGGGAGCAGCGGGCGGGTCAGGAGAGGTCTGCCACGCCATGTGGTCACCTCCGGGGCAGGCGGGGATCAAACTCATGAGGAAGTGGCTTAAGCTTCTTTGTGCTGTGCTTTAACCCGCTGCGCCACCAGGGAGGGCCGACTTTTGTTCTTTTTTACAGTTACAAAAGAGGTGGGTTGAATTTGATGAAGCCACTTTAAAATTATGCCTATAGAAATACCTTGAGAAATATATCATCAATCCCTCCATTTTGACCCTATGACCGAAGAATATGACAAATATACTTTCTGCTTAAAAAATGTAGTGAGGGGCCCTCCCTGGTGGCGCAGTGGGTTAAAGCACAGGACTAAGAAGCTTACGCCACTTCCGCATGAGTTTGATCCCCGCCTGTCCCTGAGGTGATCCACATGGCGCAGCAGACCTCTCCTGACCCGCCCACTGCTCCCCTCAGCAGTGTACTGCGTCATTCTGCCTGTTCTGTACCCCGCTCTGCCTCTGGTGAATCCTCTCACTCTCCACATCTCTGGCCTGTAACCCCAGTTCTGTATGAATAAATAAATAAATCTTTTTTAAAAAATGTAGTAAGGGGGTCCTCCCTGGTGATGCAGTGGGTTAAAGCACAGCACTAAGAGGCTAAAGCCACTTCAGCATGAGTTTGATACCGCCTGCCCTGAAGGTGATCCACATGGTGCGGCAGACCTCTCTAAACCTGCCCACGGCTCCCCTTTGCAGTATACGTGTTGATCTGCCTGTTCTGCTTCCCACTCTGTCTCTGGTGAAGCCTCTCACCTCCCCCACACCTCTGGTCTGTACCCTAGTTCTGTGTGCATAAATAAATAAATCTTAAAAAAAAAAAAGTAGTAAGGTTCTGAATAGTGTATTCTCTGCTAGATTTTAACCAAAGAACTAGAGGATGTGATTGGAGGAATAGTTGTGAAGCCACCTGGATGCTACTAAAGCTGTTCTAGCAGAGTCTGAAGGTAAGAGAAAGGTCACTCCAATGTGTGTGAGCTGAAATCTTCATTCACAGTGTGTTAACAGGAACATGTTGGAACTGGCTTCAAAAATTCTGTACAGCAGGGGGCTGTTCCCCACATACTCGTGATGTCTAGTCCCTGGCCTCATGTGCTAAGTATCAGTAGCACCCTGCAGTCACCGTAACACCCCAAACAACACCCACACAGCATACTTCTAACTAGCAGGAGGGAGATTTTAGGGCTTGACAAACACTGCTTGGAATCACTGTTTTGCCCCAGTTCCTTTGAACTTTTTATTTAGTGTAAATTTCCCCTGAAGTTAAGCAGATAATATACTAATATGCCGTTTACAGTGCCGTGTAAACTCACAGGTCCTCTATGGGTCTATGTTTGTGTGGGAAGGCAAATCAGTTAAGTGAAGAAAATGTCCATGTTAGTCAAGAAACCTAAAAAACTATAAAGAAAGTCTAATGTTTACTGAACACAACTGGTGACAGATGGGATTTCATTACTGTTTAAAAGTTCACTGTAACGAGATACAGCATCTTCAAGTGCTCTGCCTAACTCCAGCGCTCAAGATGTCTTAGACCACATGTTATTCACAAGTACAGGAGAGGAACAGGCCTGGACCTCAACATTTAAAGGTAAGAAAACAACATCAGAAATCAAAGGCAACAAAGGAGATAAATAGTAGTAATATTGTAAAGTGATCTAAAATCAAAAGGAATAGAAACTTGGAAATGACAAGACAATAAGAAATAAGATTAGAGAACATATACTAATCAAAGAAAGAAACAAAATTAAAGCTGGCGGGTATTAGGAAAGAATTGATAGAATCAGATTTATAAATGCTAAATTTTGAAATCTCAAGAGAAAAACATCATTAATAAAAACTCAGGAAAATAGAAAAATAAAAGGGTGAAAGAAAAAAATAAAGATAAATGGAGGCAGATGCCAAAGGGAACATGAAATATGGCACCAATGAACAAAGTCTTTAGTCTACACAGAGGCACATTAAGTGACTGAAAACTATGCCCTAAAATATCAGCATTCTATTTATCCTAATCTAGCAATTAGATTTTAAATTATGATAAGAAACAAATATTTTGGTCAAACAACTACCCTCCCAGCCCAAAGAGTTTCATTTTATTTATGAGGGAGAGAAAGTTAAATTGACATCAGATTTTTGACAAGAATATTACATGCCATAAAAACAGTGAAACATATATATATATTTTTGTATTCTAAGGATTTTAAATTTAAACTACCCACTAATAAGAAAGTTAGCATCATGTAAGAACTCAGAGAATAATGAGGAATCTATTAATCAATTTGATTTATGAATCCTAAAATTAATAGGGATGATTTAAATATAAATTTCTACAAGCACTGAATATATAACTAGAGGACTCATACTTTAAAAAAATATGTAAAACTGAAAAAATAGTGGTTACCTACAACTCAACAAGAAAACAAACAACCCAATTAAAAATGGGCAAAAATGTAACATTTCTTAAAAAGTTAAATAGCCAATAAATACATAAAAGAGACTCAAAAATTCCAGTTATTAGAGAAATGTAAATGAAAACCACTATGTAATAGCCCTTCACACTTGCTACCTAGTATGATGGCTCTAACAAAGCAAACAATGACCAAAAAAGAAGAAAATAAGAAATGCTGAAGAGAATATAGAGAAATGAGTACCCTAGGTATTTCAGGTGAAAATATAAAATGGTGTAGCCACTGTGGAAGGCAGTTGATTTCTCAAAAAATGAAACATAAGATTAACCTAAGACTCAGCAATTCCACTCTTTGGTAAATATCCAAACTAACTGAAAACAAGGACTCTACATAGTAAGAGTCACATGGTTTAATTTCTATTCAATTAAAAGTCTAACTTTTTTTTTTTAAGATTTATTTAATTATTCATACAGAACTGGGGTACAGGCCAGAGGCTCAGGGGTGGTGAGAGGCTTCACCAGAGACAGAGTGGGAAACAGAACAGGCAGATCGACGAAGTACACTGCTGAGGGGAGCAGCGGGCGGGTCAGGAGAGGTCTGCCACGCCATGTGGTCACCTCCGGGGCAGGCGGGGATCGAACTCATGTGGAAGCGGCTTTAGATTCTCAGTGCTGTGCTTTAACCCGCTGCGCCACCAGGGAGGGCCTAAAAGTCTAACTTTTAAAATAACCCACAAAGTGATGTTTAGAATCAGCCAGATTTGGGAACCTCAGTTCCTAGCTTTGAGACCCAGGCTCTACTGGACCAGCATTATTCATGTTGCTTCCTGCAATCTGACTTACTGTAGCAAAATCCAGTGAGATTTTTTTTTCTGTTTTTTATGAAATTTCCTGATCCATTCCAGAGTGCCTGAAGCAGACTGTCAGTGGTACTCAGAAATCTGTCTTTTGACAAGTTCCCTCCATAAAATCTCAAGCACACAGGTGTACAAGAATTGCTATATGGATGGAACTCAAGGTTTACCCCACTCCAAGATCATAGTATCTCACCCTGAACACAGAGCAGGTTTAGTCAAAGCCAAGCATGAGGCTTGAGAGATGCTGTCAGTGTGAGGAAGAGGGGCATTAACACTGCTTACTTAGCATGCCTTCTAGACTGCTTACATGGGATTCTCCTTTTATTTATTTGCCTTTTTATCTCCTTTCAAATGATGACCTTTTGCTGCGTCTTTTGTGACCATGCTATTTTGGGACTCCCTTCTTAACTGTTCATATGATCAAAGAAGGTGGACTCCGACTGTAGTCTCATCCAGTGAGAAGCCACATAAATTCCAGGATTTGGCCTGCAGTAAAGCAGCATAGTTAGGGTACTTTCTGATGTAAGCAAAAGAATTTCTTGTAATTCAACAGAGCTCAGCCGAACCCAGCAGGGCAATGGATCTACAGAAAGACTGGTTGACACAGTATTATTAAAAATCATGAATTTTCTTTTCTATGTAAAATAACAACTAACTCACCTGTATCCCCTCTAATCTCTTGTCCTCATTTATCCTTCTTCACAGCACTTGCTATACTTTAGGAATATACGGCAATTTATTTTTATGGTCTCCTTCCTAACTAGAGTTAAATTCTATTCAAATTGGAGATTTATTTCTTTCCTGCTATATCCCTGGCATGACAGGCCTCCAATAAATGCATAATGAATGAATAAATTTACCTCCATAGTGCTTCTAAGTTACCTCTTCTACAGTCCTAAGTGGAAATGATAGGTAGGGATGAGAATGACTATTGATTGTGACCACAATAATTGATTCTGGAAGAAACATAAAAACCTTGATCAATGCTACCAAAATAGTATCCAATGATATTAACATCAAGATAAAAGTCAAATGTTAAGGATTCAATTCAGTAAGTCGTTTCTTAAAATTTATTACAACTACTGGAGTCTCCACCAAAAGGTGACAATTTAACCAACTTACTAACTTCCATAAGTCGCCAATGTGTAAACACACATTTGTAATTACATATCTTATACCAAATCTAGAGCCAATGTGTCTACAAACTGTTTCAAAAGTGGTTTTATTTTTCTTTATTCCCAAATCCTTAAGCTTCATTTTGATATCTCATAAAATAATGTACATTTAGTATGAGAGAACTCATTACCAAAATGTTGTATTAGTTTAACGAGATGTTTTTGAAAATCTTAGTGTTTGACAGCTTAAATTCACCATGGCTAACAACATGGAAGCTCATATTCTTATGGAATCTGACACTAAAAACAGTATTTGAAGCTGGATAACCAACTAAGAAAGTAAAACAATTGTGTGATTTTAAAAATCATATATTTTTTCATGAAAAAGAAGCAATGGTTGCATTACTGATTTATTTTACTTTAAGCATGAATAACAAGGAAGATTTCTAATTTGCAAGTTTTTATATTTAGAAAAAGGTAAATGCATATAGCTTGTATATCTACAGTTGTGGTCAGTCCCATTCTTGAGTATAGTTCACTTTCATAGTAATTCTTGTGGTCCCTTCATCTTTCACTAGCATCTGTATTTCTTCTCTAATTCCATAAACTTAAAACTACTAGCTGGCAATCTTGCTGTTTTCTATTTCTCATTCCAATGTCTGTTCCCACTGTCAGTGCCCCAGTCTGGAGAGAAAGTATATTTGTAGTAAATTTATTTACAGCCACTGGGTCTGAGACTTCACTCTGAGTGGGATTTGAAACAGAACGTGTGAGGCAGAAATTAAAGTAAGTACTTCACAAAGTAGCAGGCTCTGCAGCAGCAATTTATTGGACACACACAGACAAAGGACTGTAAGACAAGTCTCATTTAAAAGGTAGCCCTTCCAATAATAAGAGGTATCCCAAAATATAATATCTGTCTTGTGGAGGCCGTGAGTTTCTCAAGAGACAGTGGCAGCTAAGAACACGAGCTTCCAAAATGAAGACTCTATAATACCCAAAGAAGTCCACCGAGTTCTCCTTTTGAAATACGACGACTATTCTAGCATTGACACCCAGCTCCACTGTGACATTTCCTGGATGTCACCCTAACTGCCCTCAAGTCTACTTTCATCCTAACACACAGAGTAATTCTTTTCAAACTCAAATAAAGTCACAACCCTTACTGACCAGGGTTCCTCATTTCACTGAGCAGAGGAGTCAAAGATCTAACATCGCTTTCCCTCCCCTCCTTTCTGTTATCTCTCCCCCACTGTCCTTTCCCTACCCAGCTCGCTCCCTATGTTTCTCCCCTCAGACACAAGTTCTCAAACACATTGAGCAAGCTTCTATCTTCGGGCCTTTTCACTCGTATTGCCTCTGCCAAGAATGCTTTTCCCCTAGCACATATGCATAACTAATTTCCTTACCAAATTAAAGTCCTTGCTTGAACATCACCCACTCATTAGACCTACCCTGGCCACCCTATTTAATACTATTCCTGCCCTTCTCTATCTCTAGAGGTACTTCAGGAATCATGTCTACTGTTTCCACAGCACTTGTCACCTTTTAACATATCATAAAATTTGGTTCATTTTTATTTTTATAGAGGCTGAATGTTCACATCTCTCCAAATTTTGTATTTAAACTCATCACCCGCCATAGTAGACAAGCAGGTTCATGAGAACAAAGTCCTCATCCTCATGAATGGAATTTAGTCCTCTGTAAGAAGAGAAGGGAGATAGCTTTGTTCTTGTCTCTGATCTCTACAATGAGAGATGAAGAAAAGATGACCATCTATCTGCAAAGCAGGAAGTAAGCATTTACCAGAACCCTACCAAACACACGCTCATCTCTACAGCCTCTAGGAGAGTCTAGAGGTTCTTGTCAGAACTGCGACAAATTCCTATTTCAGACAAAAATATCCAGTTCATGGTTTTTGTTGTAAAAATGTCAGCTAACTATATATTGTCTATATTGTCTCTCTCCCACACACACAATAAAGGAATATGTTACAATAAGCTAGGAATTTTGTTGGAAGACCCAAAGAGGTTCTTTCATTATTCATCAAATATTTACTAACTCTTTTTTTTTTAAGATTTATTTATTTACTCATACAGAACTGGGGTACAGGGCAGAGATGTGGTGGATGAGAGGATTCACCAGAGACAGAGTGGGGAGCAGAACAGGCAGATCGATGAAGTACACTGCTGAGGGGAGCAGCGGGCGGGTCAGGAGAGGTTGGCCACGCCATGTGGGTTACCTCCGGGGCAGGCGGGGATCGAACTCTTGTGGAAGTGGCTTAAGCTTCTCAGTGCTGTGCTTTAACCTGCTGTGCCACCAGGGAGGGCCCACTAACCCTCAGTTTTTAGAGCCACTGATTTCACATTCTCTTATAAATTCTGATCAGTTTTACATAATATTAAAGTTTTTGATTTACAGTCAGCTATATAAAACAATTAAAGTCTAATTTAACAGGAAGATTTCAATCAATAACTTTAATTTCTTTATATATTTTAATTATCTGCAACTTTACTGTAAATGTTATACTTTAGAATAGTTTCACATTTCCCTCACATTGAATGACTGTGGGAATCTCACCTTCTGAAGACAGCTTTCAAATCTAGTTATGTGTCTAAATATATCATTCCTCACTTAGGCAATTCAAAGGACTCCAATAAAATAATAACTTCTAGTTTAACAAGCAATTCTCCTCATGAGCATAAACTAAGTTTGTAAAAGATGTTCCACTCATTGTTTTTATCAACCAAGGACTAAAATTGCCATAGAGCTAAAGCAAAGATCTCTCATAGGTCCAGTTTAAGCAGAGTGATATTTCCAAGAACTGTCTGAATGTCTGATGGGAGCCATTGACACACTATTATTTGTTTGGAGAACTACATTTGAAAATCACTAGGCGGCTTCTCCATCCAGCTAAGAAATCTCTAGTCTTAGCTCCTCTAAATCCCACTTTGGCTTCTCTCATTAAGGCCTGAACCTGGCATCAAGGTCCTAATTAGATTTGCATCTGCCACTCCAAGCTCCTTTTAGAGCAAACTCTTTTGAAAGCAATTATATCCTTCTACTTACATGTCATAATCATGACTTTCATCTCAATTTGTATTAGTGTTATTTAATATATTATGTTCACTTCCTCTTGTTAAAATGTAATGTTTCCTCACATGCTCTAAGAATAAATTCTCTGCAGCATCCTCCTAAAAATTAATAGGCATGACACTGAAAATTGGTCTCTGTCTGTAAAACAGGTTTTAGTTTCCTACAAAACACATTCTTCAATTAGCTTGTATCTCTGTCCATTTTATAAAAAGCAAATTTATATGCAGTTAGCAAATTCATATCCAAATTTTGTTATTTGACATTCCTATATATACAGTTGCTTAATTTGAACCTCTTCCTTATCATTTCAGTGTTATAAATTTAAAATTTGAAAAGATATTAAAATACCACTTATGTCTCAAATTCTTCAGTTCTCTCTTGAAAACATTAAAATATGCAGGAAAATAAACAAAGGAGAAAATGCACCATAACATAAACACATTCAAAATTTGAAAGAAGTATCTTTTTAGTAATTGTTCAAAATCTAATGTCCTATTATGAAATATAAATGCAGGAACTGTGCTAATAAAGCTACTTATAGTCTAAAAACCTCTTAGAGGTTTGAATGCTACCTAGGCTAAATCATGATGGAACTAACATCAGAAGAAACTAATTCTGGGAGATGGAACTTCAGCAATTTTGCCTCAAAAAATGATAAAGTAAAGATCATCATTCATAAAAACAGTGTTAGAGAGTAAATGATGAAGTAATAGGCCTTTCAAGTTATCTACCTGTGTTCACCTCAACTCCCAAAGATCTTTCATTTCTCAACTCTAATGCCCCAAACACAAGGCTTATTTCATGTATTCAGATTTCAGCAAGCTATTACAGTGTTAGATTTTTGCTCTCTTTTGCTGAATTGTATATGCTAGCTTAATTTGATTGATAATTAATTTTCAAGACATAATTTCTAGAAAGAATCATAGCCATTTGTCTACTCTAGGAAAATGTGTGTCTGCCCTAAATGTGTGCAGCCTTTGGCAATGACACATGAAGGGAATAAGGAGAAAAGACTTAGGGGTGACCTTGAAAGGCTACTCAAAATAGCTTATACTACTTAATTTCTGAGCAAGTCTATGCCAGCATGCGTCAAGAGCACCTCGCTTAGCTCTGGTGATGGATATACCTCTCTTTGCCTGTTATGTACTGTAAACTTTGACAGCGCACAGGGACTGGAATCTTTTCGCTACCAAACATATTGGAAACCCACAGACATGATTAGACTTGGTGGTTTCATGTGTTTTATCAGCCAGTGACATCATGACAGGTGAGAATGTTCTGCCAAGAAAAGTCAAAATTTCCTAACACTAAGGATTTCTCAGACAAATCACATGTACTAAATGTCATTTACTCTATACAATGATTTGAACATAATCCAGACCCAAGGCAAGGAAATAAAAAAAAAAAAAAAACCCCTTAACCACCAGACTTATTACAGAAAAACATGTGGTTCAGAGCAAAACACTAAGTCAGGATTTTCAACTTATTAAAAGTTAAATAAAATAGTTCTTTTGAAAGAACTAGGAAAAGAGATATGCTCTTCTGTTTTCATATTACTATTTCATTTGATGTAGTATCAAACTCTCTACAGAGAAAAGCAGACAAAAACTAGCTGAGGTGAACATAGGTAGATATTTTGAATAGTACCTTGTTTTTAATGGGCCTTATCTGTGGATCTCAAAAGTGATACAGCAATAAGTAAATGAGTTGAATGATGGATGCAAAGAACAGAGTATTCTACCAAAATTGCTTCTTTCAGAGATAAAAACTCTAGGATAAGTGTGCCCAGGAGAGATTAAAGTAAGTCAGCAGAGTTCCTCTGAGACAAATAGGCAGCACACTTCGCAAGGAAAGGTATTTTATCAAGCAAAGTCATTTAGATAAAGAACAATCAAACAAACATAAACTCGATACACACTTTACAATTTTTCTGCTAAAACCAAGTTCATCTTCAAAGGATCCTATCTGAAAACAAGTTCCTTAAAAGTCATACTCTGTGAACAACTGCCTAAGAGAACAATGACCTATCCCTCATACATGGGGTTGAATAAAGCAGAATGGAGCCATGATTGGGCTCTTTATTTATGAGACATTAAGGAGCAGCTGCATGGTGTGCGCCACTTCCTAAATGGGTTCTGCCTCCAGCAGTTGTCTAGACCAGATGGAAAAGTGACAAGCTCCACTTAATATGTCACAGCATCAGCATGGTCATAAAAGAGTCCCCAGCAATTCTCTTTAGAAAAAAAGCCACCTGTTTACTATAAATGCACCTCTTATTTCTCTAATTGCAATTTGAATCTGCAACATGGCACCTGAAAGGTAGCATACCTTTGAGTGCAAAGCTGCTGGGTTGTAAGTCAATCCTGAGGGTTTTAGGAGTTCACATCACTATGGTAGAATTTAACAGCTTTAAAACTAAATGTGTCCAAAGCTTGTGCATAAACGATCCAATCCATCTTCTCTTAGAAGGGGGCTTTATCATGATCATAATTTCATTTGGCATTTTATTTGGCTCTTGCTTTATTCTAGAACTGTGCTTATTAAAAACAGACTCATTGTGAAAAAAAAAAAAAACAGACTCATTGTGTCTTCTACTTTATAGCAGTGGCAAAAATCTAGGGTAAAAAACTAAAGATTTGGTCTAGCCTATGGCTATTACTTCTTCCAGAAAGAAAGAGTGTTTCATCAGGCATCCGGGGCTCCTTGCTGTTCATTCTGGAATATCATCAGCGTCTCTAGATGTCTATGATGGTTTAGCAATGATCATATATCTTTTAGGAAGGAATGAAAAAATTACTTTAAAAATTGGAACTAATGCATAAATCTAAAATCAAAGATAACAGACATCACTAGAACATCAGTTCATATTACTATCCTATAAATCTATTACAGAGACAAAATCTATTTCTCTGAACCAAGACATTCAGCACAAGAATGTAGCAAGAGAAAAGGGTGGGAAATCTTATTTGGATGATGAATTCTAGAAGAAATTTATGGTATAACTCAGTTTTTCTATTACAGGTTTTATTAGGAGCCTGGGATTAAACTTGGATCCCTTCAGGATCTAATGTACAGATCATTTTTCTTGCCCTTTTTCATTTTTGGCTACAAACTTACCCACCAAGTTAATAATGCTAAATCTAGAGTACATAAACGATTTTTCATGTAGTTATATTTCAAGTGGGGAGAGGAAGTTTTGTCAGCAGGGGTGGCACATAACATAAGTTAATTGGACATTTTTCTAGTTGTCTATATTTTTTTAAGGGAAACACCAATTTGGAAGGCAACTTACATTGTCTCCATACATTGTCTCAATCTGTCTGCCTGAAAGAGGGTCTAAAAGGGTTTGTTAGTCACATGTACTTAGAGATGCTCTTTGTTTTTGTTTTAAATTGTCTAACGCTGTTTATTTTTTTCTTCTCTAGAACCCAGTTTCTGTTTTAACTTAACCCATAAAAGACCAGAGAAATCATTGAGATTGTTCTAAGGACAAGTGATTGTTTAGGATATGTGTAAGGCATGTGGGCACCCATTAGTCATCACATTGATTAATTACACACTATCAGGCAACCTAGAACACCGAGTCATATGCATTATGCTCTCTGTTTACACAAACATCTCTTACTATGTGAATAAACTAGAGACCATTCATTCTACAAAATGGAAATGAAATTTAATGTGCATTGTTACACCTACAGCATTTAAAAAAAAAAAAAAACACCTTGTGCTAATATTCTCGCCCTAACTTATCCACAAATATTCAGAGACCCAGGATAAAAGGCAACTTTGCTGATACTCAAAAGCATTCATGCAGCTCACATAGTAGATTGCATTTTGATCTCAGGATCCAGCAGCTTTCTATGCTTGACCATATTTTCACATTCTCCACTCAGCGACTCCTACAGGGGACCACAGCCATTATTTTGCACAAACCGGCTTCTGGCAACTCACTTGTCATCCTTTCACAGCAAGTCCTACAGTGCTCTTTCCTTCTTGTAAGAAACAGAAGGATCACATCAAATACATTTTCAGAATAAATGTTAAAAATAGAATGTCCCCAGCTTTATGCATTTGACCAAATAACACTAAGGCGTTTCTGAATATTATATCATGTAGACACAAAGAATAAAAGTTAAAGGTATATATCCTTTGTGGAAAGTAGACAATATCACACTTAGAGAAAAGTATTAAGAACAAATTCCCTTTCACAAAATATTACCTTAACACTGGGTATGGAGTCAAAAAAAATGTCCCTAGTATATGCAACATAACATCATCATCTGTCAGAACACTTCTAACAAATCTTCTTCAAAAGGTAGACATGTTTATACAATAGTCATGTGTTTGCTTGATAATGTCTATTTTTTTCTTTAATTTCAAAGAATGAGAAAGGTACAATTTGTCTTTCTCTAAAACTAAAAGCTGACACCCTTGGTTTTAAAAAACTGCACTTTTGTATAGTTCCATGGTGGTTTAGAACTAACCTAGGCACTCCCTGGTGGTGCAGCAGGTTGGAGCACAGCACTGCAAAGCTGGCGCAGCCACCCGCCTCCGTGGGAGTTTGATCCCAGACCCGGGATGTGATCCACATGGCGTACAGACCTCTCCTGTCTTGCCTGCTGCTCACTTCAGCAGTGTGTTTTGTTGACCTGCTTGTTCTGCCTCTGCTCTGCCTCTAGTGAATCCTCTCACTGCCCCTGCACCTCTGGCCTGTACCCCAATTCTGTATGCCTCCATAAATAAAATCTTTAGAAAAAAGAACTAACCCATCTTCCTATTAATAATTACTGCTAACATTCCAATTTTATAAGTGAGAAAGCAGAAACTAAACAACTTATGCAATGTCATTTACAATGCATAATTACTTTTAAATTGATGTAGCTTATTACATTTAATTTAAAAGTTTCATCAAGGTGTCTGTTTGCAGATGACATGATCTTATACATAGAAAATCCTAAGAACTATACTGAAAAACTATTAGAACTAATAAATAAGTTCATCGAGATTACAGTAAATATAATCCAAAATTTTTTAAATATTGAAATCATATTGAATATTTTCCCTAATTAAAATGATATAAAACAAAATAATCAATAAATGGAAATTTGGGGAATTCAAAATGTGTGGAAATTAACACGTTTATATATGTATGCATGTATGTATGTATATATACATGCATGTATATACATATATATGTAAATAGATCACAGAAGAAATCAAAAAGAAATTTTGATTAAACCTTGAGACAAGTGAAAATGAAAGCAAAATATCAAAGCATACAGGGTACAATAAGAGCTGTTTTATCAGGAAAGTTTATAGTGATAAGTGCTTACATTAACAAATAAAAAAATATTTTAAGTAAACAAACTAAATATAAGGAACTAGAAATGATAAGTCCAAAATTAGAAAAAGGAGATAAAAATCAGGGTAAAAATAAATGTAAAGAGAAATAGATGAATAGAAAAAAAAATAAATGGAAAAAATGTCAACAAAAGTAAGAGACTGATTCACTAAGGAGAAAAGAGAAACTCAAGCAAAGAAAATTTTAAAGAAAAAATGTCAACAAAAGTAAGAGATTGATTCACTAAGGAGAAAAGAGAAACTCAAGCAAAGAAAATTTTAAAGAAAAAATGTCAACAAAAGTAAGGGATGTATTCACTAAGGAGAAAAGAGAAACTCGGCCCTCCCTGGTGGCGCAGCGGGTTGGAATACAGCACTGAGAAGCTAAAGCCACTTCCACATGAGTTCAATTCCCACCTGCCCCGGAGGAGATCCACATGGCGTGGCAGACCTCTCCTGACCGGTCCGCTGTTCCCCTCAGCAGTGTACTTCCTCGATCAGCCTGTTCTGCTCCCCACTCTGTCTCTCGCCACCCCTGAGCCTCTGGCCTGTACCCCAGTTCTGTATGCACAAATAAATAAATCTTTAAAAAAAATTAAAAAAAATAAAAGAGAAACTCAAGCAAAGAAAATTTTAAAGAAAATAGAAAACATTAGAACTGATAACACAGAAAAAAGATTCTAATAGATTGCCATATATTATTATATACTGACAAGTTGGATAACCTAGAAGAAATGGACATATTCCTAGAAATATAAAACCTACAAAGGCTGAATGATAAAGAAACAGAAAATCTAGCAGAAAATAATAAGTAGGCTGACTAAATCAGAAATCTAAAAACTCCCAAAAAAGAGAAGTCCAAGACCAGAAAGCATTACAAATAAGTTCTACCAAATATTTAAAAGAGAAATAACAGCAATCCTTCTCACATTCTTCCAAGAAATTAAAGAAGGAACACTACAAAGCTCATTTTACTAATCAATATTACTCTGATATCATAGCCATGCAAGAACTACAAGAAAACTCCAGACTGATAATAGCTGATGAATACACATGTAAAAATTCTCAACAAAATACTAGCAAACTGAATTCAATAACATATGAAAAAAATCATAACACCCCAACCATATGGGATTTATCTTTGGGGTGCAAGGATGTTTGACTATTCACAAATCAATAAATGTGATGCACCACATTAATAAATTGAAATAAAAAATCAAATGAACATGTCCACATTTAAAAAAAAAGCATTTGGCAAAATTCAACACCCATTCAGATTAAAACTCTCAACAGCATGGGTATATAGAGGGAATATAACTCAACATAAGAAGTGCCACATAGCTGATAGCATACTTAAAAGAGTGAAATCTAAAAACTTTTCCTCAAGACACTCTCTTCAGTCCTACTCACCAGAGCACTGGAACTCCTAGCCAGAACAATTAATCAAGAAGTAAAAAGGCAACCAAATCAAAACACAAGACATAAAATGATGTCTCTTGGCAGATGACAGGATATTTTATGCAGAAAATCCTAAAGCTCAACCACAAAACTGTTGGAACTACTTCAGTGAATTCAGTACAGTTACAGAATAAGTGATCAACATACAAAAATTACCATGTATTTCTCCATAGCAACACTGAAATATCTGAAGAGAAATTAGGAAAATGTGTTGTGTTGTGTTTTATTGTATTGCATTGCGTTATGGATAAATTTAGCCAAGGACGTAAAAGATGTATGCACAGATCAAAGACACAAATGGAAAGATATCCTCTTTTCATGAAATGAAAGAGCTGACATCTCCATACTACCCCAAGCCACCTAGAGATCTAAGGCAAACCCCATCAAAAACCCCAATGGCTTATTTCGCGGAAATAAAAAAAATCTAAGCAGCTATATGGAAGGCCCTAAAACTCAAGGTAAAGGGTATGTAAACTAGCTTTAACATGATAATCATTTTGCAATATATATATATATATATTTCAAATAATAATATTACAGACATTTAACATATATATTTTACATGCCAATTATATCAATAAAGTTGAAAAAGACATATAGGAGTAACTACCTATTACTCTTTTAAACACATTATCCAAATCCAGACTTATTTTGCAAGTAAAGATGTTTCCCAGATGTCAGTTTCACTCTTTTCAAATAATCAGGAAATTTATTTTTCCCTCTGATTTTTCAAACAGAAATTTGAATCTAATGGACACCAATTAACAGTCTGCCCTCAAACAAGAACATTAGAAGAAACCATCTTCCTTTCCTGAAAGAGATAAATATTTTGTTTAAAAATTCAGTTTAGAAGATGGTGGTATCACTAGAAAGAAAAGGAACCCTCTATTTTCACCAGCAAGAAGCCCCAATTAGTACATTGGAGAGTTATGCAACCTTCAGGTAATAGAGCAGAGAGGAAAATGACACTTGGTTTCTTCACCTTAGGTAAATTAGAAGGTTGAACTGGCTTGGAGTAAAATAAGCATTGGGAGTTTATGCGTAAGATTTAAAACAGGAATGTCAAGTGGGGTATCATGGTGCAAAGCATTTATTCAATGGTTCTATTGTTGTATACACTAAAATAACAGCCTACACTGTAATCCATCACCGAGTCATAGAGACAAGAAGGAATTTGAAGAGAGCCCAACTGAAAGAGGCTTGAGAGCCGTCTGTCATGAAAAAGGCAATAAAAACAGCCACATTAAATATGCAAATAAAAATATACCTTAAAGTACCTGCAAGTTTCTGTCTAGTACTCCTATTATCTTATTTATTTGCATAAAAAATCAACAGTGCATACCCACAGAAAATAAAAATGTCCATGGGACAAAATTAAGAGAGTGTGCTAATAACTATTAAAATAAGTTTCAGTAAAGAGAAGCAATATTTTTGCAAGCAACTCTAAGTAATGCAAATGCAAACGCAGAATAGAATTTTAATGTTTAAAATGTACAATAAATACAACTTTATTGCTAAAGGAGCTGAAACAACTTAAGTATGAAAACATCACAATTTATAAACCATTGTATTTTACTTCAGGAAAGAAGTAGAAGCCAAAACTGAACATATCACAAAAAAAATAAATAAATAAAATGTAAAGTAAAATTGTTAACACTGTTAAGCTACAGTTGAGGGGGTGAAATTTAAAGCTTGTAATCAAAGAGCTAAAAAATATGTTAATGACTTACAATTCTGGAATATTTTTGAATCCTATAAAACATTATAAACATCAACATCTTTTTCAAGATTAAAATTTATGAGCATAATAAAGTCCAAGGAAAACATACTTTAAAAATACATGAAAAGATTTCATCCAAAATGGTAAACTATAAACGAAAACTTTAAATGTCTTAACCATGTCAAAATAGCCTTTAAAAATAGCTTATACATAATGAAAAGCTTACTTCATTTCAAAGGGAAAAAATCCAAATACTTTTTAGATATAAATGCATATTAATAGTTTTCACCTAAGGCTTTTCTTAAAATTTCAGCTAGCAAAATTTCTCATAGTTTAATGGATATTAAATTCAGAGTATGGTTCAAACTGTGAACTATGCACACATTTAGCAATATGTGGGTGCTATTTCAAATGCATACTCTTGAGGGATCTACCCCAGGTATAGCAACCACATCACTGGCTCCCCAATATCCAAATATGATTTAAGATCCATCCAATTCTTAAATCATAGGTTTTCATTTTTCTTCAAAATATTAAGATTTTGCCACGCTACCCTCACCAATGGAGTTAATCATATCTACCTCATAAGCTCGTGGCAGGGATTAAATAAAACACTTAGAATTGTGCTCCTTGAGTATGAATATGAAGACAGCGACAGGAAGAGAATGGTAGTTATTCAAGTTTGCTCGCTGCCTAAGCCACAGATAAGATTAGATATTCATGGCTACTACAAATATACTAAAAGTTAACTGATAAAACACAGTGCAACCAATGAGTTTATATAAAATAATACACTTTAATGTTAGGATGAATGTTTGTGGCATACTTCAACTGAATTTCAGATAAATAGTAAGTGTTTTAGCATAAGTCCAGATATAGCATAGGGCATTCTTATTCTAAAAATTTATCCCTTGCTTAACTGAAATTCAAATTTAACTGGATGTTTTATATTTTAAATGGTAGCTCTAGTCTCACAGATCAATCAGTTTTAAAAGCAATATATATATTTTTTTGAAAATGGATTGTGGCATTGTTGACTTAGTAATTTAAGACATATCAATGATTCTAATGGCAGCACCATATAATCAATCACTCAATAGTCTAGAATATTGATATATTTGTATATCAACTCCAAGATTCAGCAGGAGTGAATCATGGGTATATTACTTAAGCTTTGTATGACCTTGATCAATTTAAATAATCATCTACATGAACAATTTACTCCATTTTCAAATTAAACTAGATCAGCAACTCTACTTCTGTTTATTTTATTTATTTAAACATGAGCAACAACTCCACTTTTGTTTATTTATCTAAAAGATATGACAATAACTCAAAAAGATATATGCAATCTCATATACATTACATATTATACATAAAAGCTAAGACATGGAAACTAACATATGTATCCACTGATGGATGAATGGATAAAACAATGTGATATATACACAATGGTATATTACACAAACATTAAAAAAATAAAAATCTTGTGATGTGCAACAACATGGATGGACTTTGAGGTAATTATGCTAAGTAAAATGAGTAAGAAAGTAAAATATTATATTATCTCAGTTGTATGTAAGACATAATTTTTTTGGAGGTAGGATATGGGTGCAATGGGTGAGGAGGGTCAAAGGTACCAGTTTCTAATCATAAAAATAAGTCACACAGGGCCCTCTCTGGTGGCATGGGGGGTTAAATCACTGCACTAAGAAGCTAAAGCCACTTCTGCCTGCCCCAGGAGGTGATTCACATGGTGCAGCAGACCTCTGCTGACACGCCCACTGCTCCCCTCAGCAGTGTACTTGGTCAGTTGGTCTGCTCTGCTCCCCACTCTGTCTCTGGTGAATCCTATTGCCACCCCTGCACCTCTGGCCTGTCCCCCAGTTCTGTATGCATAAATAAATAAATCTTTAAAAAGTCACACAGTATAATGTACAATGGGAACATTATATTTAATAATATTTTATTTTATAGTTGAAAGTGGGTAAGAAAAAAAGAATATTAAAAGTTCTCACAAAGACAAAAACTTGTTAACAGACACATAGTCGTGACCATTTTACAAAATATACAAATATCAAATAACATTGAACACCTGAAACTAATACTATGTGTCCATTACATCTCAAAAATTTTAAAGAAAATAACATGAAACTAAACAATATCTAAACAATACCTCCTTATGTGGTATTATTAAAAGGTGAAAGTACATGAAATACCTAGGTCAATGACTGTCCTAAAGTAGACCATCAACACCGTGCTTTCTGTTCACCTTCCTCTCTCAAAAACAGAACAGCTTCTAGAAATAGCATCTGTATTGCTTTTTAAATTTCGATTGCAATTTGCAGCAAAGGTGAGTCTTGTGAAGATGAAGCTAATAGATTGGTTAATTAGATACTAAAAGGGAACAAAAGCGGGAAGTCAAAAATAACTCCAACATGTGGGTAATGAAGGAGGACAAGAATAGCAGTGAGTGAATGTAAAGGAATGTATGTTTGAGGGGGAAGATGATGAGTTTTAGATACAATGAATTGGATATACTTTCTATGAGAGTCACCTTGCTAGTCTCCTAAACATGATCCTTATTATCTTAATTCCCTCATTTCATTAGCATTACTTATCAATAAATGAACTTACTCATGTAAATCACTGAAATATTACTTAGGCCGCAGTTAATGTTAGCAATTATTCAATTTATATTAACTT
Source organism: Condylura cristata (assembly GCF_000260355.1). Taxonomy (NCBI): domain Eukaryota; kingdom Metazoa; phylum Chordata; class Mammalia; order Eulipotyphla; family Talpidae; genus Condylura; species Condylura cristata. The sequence continues at coordinate 36,042,500 of NW_004567115.1, read as the reverse complement.
TTACTACCTTTCATCTGATCTAACTGAAATAGTGAAATCATTCTTCACTGCTTCTGAACACCTACAAATCTTTCTACTTAAAATCTGGATTATTATCAAGTCTGAATCCTAACTGGAATGAAAATTTCCTGATTTAGTCCACGTAATTGCCACGACAGAGCCAGGATAGTCCCAAACCACGAAAAGTGCAAAGCTCGGCAACACTCTTTAACAAGCACATCTCTTTTTTCCAGTTCTATTAAGATCAAAATTACCAGTCATTGACTCGCTGCATCTCTAGCCTTCACTTTCAGTACTTAACTTCTGCCCAACCTAGCTTACATTTCTGTGAACAAAATTTCCTCTAATCTTTATGCATCCTTAGTTGCTTTGCTACGTTTTTATTTTGTTGCACACACGGAAAAACAAAGTCCCAAATAAATCCAACCATTTATCTAAATCAAAATCAGGGATAATGTTACTATAGAATGAAACACACATGCACACATTGGTGCCAACCTAAGTCCACAGTTTTCAATCTCATGTGGACTTTCAACATTGCCTATTAGATATTTTTCTAACTCTTGCTAGTTAATCTTTTTTCCATTTTCCACAAGAACTACAACACATTTCTCAATCCTCCTTCCTACCACTTCCCTTCACACACTAAGGTGTCAATTTTCCTGCGGCTTCACCCAGAAAACAAGAATCATTAATGCCAAGATATATGGAAACTTCCCTAAATTCCAAACCATCTTTCATTTCCTCCTTTCCCAGAACGCTTGTTTTCCCAAAGCCCTCTTTTCCACTCATGCTTTAAAACCCCTACCTCAACTTTCCTGAAATTTGTTTTAATGGCTTTCTTTTTTTAATCCCTTAGTACCTACACACATTAGCATCAAAAAAAAAATGTCATTTTAAAAAAGAAAGAGGATAACAACTTCCACTGACACCTTTGGTTTTCAGGAAAGGGTCTTGGCTCTTGTTGGCTTCCAGGAAAGGGAAAATTCCTTAGTTTGGTATATAAAAGCTTTATGACTTGGCCCTGACTCGGTCTTTCAGTCTGTACATTACCACACCTTACACATATGCTTTAGTCCAGATATACCAATACAACTATTTCCTAACACATTCGGCTCTTTTGTTATGTTTACATTTACATTAACTGTTCTCCTTTCCTGAATGCAGGTGACTATCTCCAGAAAGAATGACCATTTTTGCCTCCTTCTCTGCTGGACAATTCCACTAAAATTTTTCATAGCAAGCCTCTCCTCCTCTAGTGAGACAATTCTAGCCACCCAGTTTGTATTAGCTTTCCAAATCAATGCTCTGCTACATTCCATCGTATATACTAGATATTGGTTTACCTGACTGACTCAAACTGAGAATTCATTGAGGATAAGACTGTCTTGTTAACCAGTATATTTTTCTGTGCTAAAATAGTAATTTTTACAAAGAAGTAGCTCAATAAACGTATAGTTAAAGAATCAATAAGCAAAAAATATTTCACTCTACCTTTTGTTCCAGTAAGGCTGGAAAAATTACTATATATCATAGATAAACTATTCACCCTTCTATCATTCAGCGTTATTTTGGATCCACAGGGAAGACGCTTAAGAGGTTTGATATGAAAGAGATGTACTGGAGGAAACATAAATGGAAAAAAAAAAAGGAGAACATGAGAAAAGTCTTCAGATTACAATTCATGACTTGGACATGTTGGGGAGAGAGAGAGAAGGAGGATGAGGTGGGGGGGGGAAATGATTTTGAGCACAGTTTCAAAAAGATTCAGCTGATTGATGGGAAGACCGTAAGCCAAAGCTACCTGCTGGTGAAGTTCCTAATCTCCTAGGGATGAACCAACTTTAGGGCCCTTGCCTGATCATCCGCTGAGCAATGCAGTTGTGGGAAACACAGCCTGAACCCTATGATGCACCCAGAAAGGCAGAAGCTGAAACAGTTAAACATCTGTGCTCCAATATTTGGCCACCACACTTCCCAGCCATTTCTTTTCATCAATTTTCTTAACATTAAAACCTTATTCCAAGTCGAATGTCTCTGCTTTTCCAAGTATGGTCAAATACATACTCAGTTTTCACCTTAGTACATTGCTTTGCAATAAGAGACAAGACAGGTTAGTTACAGCTCTTAGAGACGAACAACTGTGTAAACTATAATAAAACTAAGTTAGGAAAATGATTTTTTAATCGCATTTTAAAGACTCCTAGTTAAAAAATAGATATCACAGATGTAAAAATATTCTATCCAATTATATTGTTTATAAAATAACAGTAATAATAAAACAAAGCTAGCAGGCAGCCATAAATAAGAGACCTTGAGGGGAGTGGGGGGAGGGAGAGGGAACAAAGCAGGGAGAGAGAAGAGCACAGAGACTATGAACTGGTGCTGGGAATTGTAAAAGATATAAACAGAAAAAATAAATTCTAAAAATTAGATTAAGTTTCTATTACTCTACATTACTTTTGTTACTATGTCATCAAGAAAGAACAGTGTTCAGGAAGGCTGCACCCCCAGACTTCACTTTGAGCACCCCGTCTTAGTTCACACACCTTTCAGGTATACCTGACAGTGTGGAGCAATATATGCTGGATAGTTTCCTTGTAACACTTATTCTTCAAAGATTTATTATTTGTCTCACTTGTCCCAAGTGTAGGCACTAATAAAAATATAAATCTTGCTCTTATGTATTCTATCACCTACAGCATCTACAGAAATGCATTACATAATACACGAGCCAAATAATCGACTGGCAGACATGGACTATATAACATTTACACTTGGGAGACCTTCTTTATACATACTATAATAATATGTTGAAGCACGTTAATGTATACACATGAATTGATATTTACTGGTGGGCTAAATATGATAAGGATATTTATATATGCTTCAACAGTGACCTCAGATTGTGCTTTCTAAGAACAAATTTTAACACAAAAAAAAATTCATACAGTTACTTAGAGTGTATGCTTGTACAGTGGAGCTATGAGGAAACAGATTGGAACTGAACAGAGAATCCGATCCACAAGGTTATGATGACTCAGTTGATCCCACCAAAATATGGGATTGAAATGGGTTTTAACAGTGGTCTAAAAGTGCAGCAATAATGCTGGATATAATTCAATCACTGTTCACAAGTTATAGGATGGAAGCCACTGGAGCGTTTTAAATAGAGGAAAGACTTGATTTGTCTTATATTTTACAAGATCACTCTGACTGATGTGCTCTGAGAAAATGTAAATAGAGGCAAATGTAGAGGCAGGGAGGGAGACTCAGGAGCCAGACTGACAGTAATACAGGAGAAGGACAGCAGGACAGGTCAGCCTGGCTGTGGTGGAGATGGTGAGAAGCAGCTAGAATTGGGGTAAATAACGACGTTATAGCCAAACAGATTTATCATAGCTTCAATTACATCTACGACAGACAGTATCAGATAAAAACAGAGTCCAATATATTCTGATTGTAAGCAATGAGAAGGAAGATATGGTTGTTTGCTGAAATGGAAAAAAATAGCAGAAGAGATTTTGAGCTGAGGTGGAGGAAATCAGGAATGTAATGTTTAATTTAAGATGGCTATAGATAACATTAGTGTACAGTTTAAGTAGGCAGCTGGATATTGAAATTCAGAATTCAAGAAAGAAGATCCTACTGTAAGCATAATTTGAAGGACATTGAGCGCATTGCTGTGTTCTAAATTACAAGGCCGAATCGGGTCACCTAAAGGGTAGGGGAGAGAAAGAAAGAAATCTAAGGCTTAAAATCTTACACTCCAGGTATGGAAACACTGAGAAGGCAGCAGCAGATAAGCTCAAGGAAAAGAAGCCAGTGATGCAGGAGAAAAACCAAAGGGGATTCACATCATGGAAGTTACATGAAGAAATATTTTGTGGTGGAAAAAAGTGACCATCTGTGTTAAATGCTGCTGAAATGTCAAATATAATAAGCACTGGAAATTAATCACTGGATTTAGCAATATGGAAATAATGTGTGCTCTTGAGAGTTTTGTTGAAAGAAATAAAAGCAAATGCCACAGAGGGATTTAAAGGAGTAGGGATGGGTAACTTTGCCAATAAGGTCAGCTGTGCCGGGGATGAGAGAAAAGACCTATCTATAACTGGGAGAAATAAAGTATAATATTATTGTTTATTTAAATTGGATGTATTAAAGTATATTTATATGTGATATAGAGAGGAAGAAATTGAAGATATGATAAAGAATGAATGCTAAATGATTGCATTGTTAATAAAGAAATGTAAATTTAAATTGTAATGAAATATTATACCCTACCAACCAGACTGGAAAAATTCAAATATTGAGATGACACCAAATAGTGACCTGAATACAGAAAATCATAAGCTCTCCTACATTGCTGGCAGCGTGACCTATACTAACAACCTCTATAATAGTATTTGATGAGAAGCAGTGAGGTTGAAAGTGACTTAGTGATCTCACTTTCTGGAACACCTTCTAAGGCTGTGATTTTCAAATTTGCCTGTGTGCAAATACCCATGGGGATCTTATTAAAATACAGGTTGTGATTCAGGTGGTCTGGGATGAGATCTGAGATCTGCATCTCTAAAGGGCTCCCTGTGACACTGGTGCCACTCACTGTGAATGCAGATCATGGGCAGGTTCTGCAATGGCTCTTAAACACGCATGCAGGCATCCAAGGCAGTGACGCTCACGTTAGAAGCAGTGAGACAAACTGCTTCATTAATAGGAGAATGGATAATATAGTGTTGTGCATTCAAAAGAGAGAATATTGTATACAAGATGGTGTGAAAATGAAGAGCAAATCAATGAATGATACCTATAACATGCTATAGTTTGTCTAAATCTTATTTTGGAACATAAAAATTATTGTTAGAAGGTAACATACAGAAATGCATGAAAACGATTACTCCTGATTAGGAAGAACAATGGGATGGAATAGAAAGAGGACTTAATCTACGTAACATAAAAGAAAACACCTTAACTTTGGTATGTGTTAATCCAGCATTATGAGTATTTATACTATTTCTTTTTATATTTTCAGATTTTTTGACAAATTTTTAAACAGTTACTAAGAAAATCCCTAGAGGAGGAGCAATTCATGGAAAAATTATAGGAGATCCTGTGCACAAGAGTTATTAAAAATCAGCCCTTGAAGTACAGGCAGATTCTACAGAGGTGTGAGGACAAGAGGTAACACAAGGAGACATACCAAACTCAAATTTTCAGAAATGGACCAAAAGTGGTAGAAAATTTCTTATATTTTATGGTCTTTATTTTATGTTTTCATTTCAAACAATAGTTACTAAACACATGATACTTAAAGTAATATTAATTTAGTATCAAATAAACTCAAAACTATTAAAGCAAATTAACAAAATAAAAATAAAATAAAAATTCTATCCATTTAAGAGGTAAATGATGAGCAACACACACAAAAAAGAAGACAACTATCAGAAACTGCCACCCATATTCATTACAATTTATAAAGAATCATGTTGTTATAATCAGTGATTCTCGATGTCTAATCAACTGTGAGATAGAGATACTTAATTTCTCCCTCAAAACGTACTGACATGTCATCCATAGTCCAGCTTCCCTGCTTCCTATAACTTTTTCATCCCTACTTTCAAGGGCTGAGGCCTAATCTATATCTCATACCATGTCATCCTCTTGTCCTGATTGTCACCAAAGAAAAGTCTTTTCTATAATTCAACATAACACCTCAAATCAACATAAAAACCTAACTGGGATTTTCTTGTAAAACCTGTCTTTGAAAGAAACTGCATGGTTATCAGCATAAAAGATAGCACTAACAATCCATTTAAAAAAAAAAAAAGTTTAAATGTTACCTAATGGCCAATTCAAACTGAACATCATGCAGTCAGCAATCTCCAGCCATCTAGGCCTCCAGTTCACTCATGTGGATCAAAAGCAGAATCTGGTTGTAAATGACAGAATGTAAAACAGATTCATTCACGTAAGAGTATATTGCTTTCCTGCCGTATCCCAGGTGCTTCACTAGGCCCTAGAAAACAAAACCTGACAAAGGTCAGGTTCGTGCCATGTTTGCAGTGCATGATACAATTTAGGGAAGTTATTCAGAAATGTTGAGTATTTGGGGTATAAAAGAAAGATCAATTTACAGTGGTATTTTTTCTATATTATCCTGAATAAATAGAATGTGCTGATCTTTCCTCTGGTACTGAGGAAATTGGTGGTTCTACATCACGGATCCTACCATTTCCTGAGTTCTTTCTTTTAGAGTTTCTTCCACTCATCTTCTTCATAAGTCTTGTCATTGATTAACAAGATTCTCCAAATGAAGCAAAACACTAGTAGGGATTGAGACAATTAAAGGACACATTCAATTTGGGTTTCTCCCAAAGATCCATGAAGCAGAGATTTATTATTACCAAAAACTGGATAATAATAAATAAAAGTGGGGGGCAGAAAACAAAGAAGCCCTAGTATCAGCAAGCGTATAAAAGAACTAAAAGCTACAGCAAATAAGTAGACATCTGTGGCTGTATACATTTATTCTGCCATTTTTAAGGGAAATATCACATGTGTTATGATGACCTTACTTCTGACGTGATTGAACAGAAATTCTCTTAATTTCTTTCATTTTAAGAAATTAGAAACACTGTGTTAGCAAACTGAAGCAATCTTTGCTAAGTAACAGCTGGCAGGGCTTGCTACTGATGACTCAGGATAACCAATATCTATTCAAAATAGACTTTTTGCTTAATAAACCAATCAGCATAACAACCCAAATACATATTATCATATAACATAAAGCATAAGATGGCAATTAAAAGCAAAAATAAAGGAGAAAAAGCCTATATTTTATTCCTTATATTTTTCATTTGTTTTCATTTGTTCAGGAATTTGTCCTCATCCCTCATGTAAATGTAAAATGGAACCAGAAAGTTATTTTTTTAATGATTTATTTGTTTATACATACAAGAACTGGGGTATAAGCCAGAAGTATGGAAGATGAAAGGATTCACCAGAGAGAGAGTGGGGAGCAGAACAGGTAGACTGACTGAAATACACTGCTGAGAGGAGCAGTGGGCAAGAGAGGTCTGCCGTGCCAGGTGGGTCACCTCCCCAGCCAGGGCTAGAGCTGGTGCTGAAGCTGCTGAGGAGAGCTTTGTAATGCTGTGCCTTAACCTGGTGCTCCACCGGGGAGGGCCCAAAGGGATTAAGGAAGGAGATTGTGAGTAGCCAGGGAAAATTTTCTCAGAGGAATGGCCACCAAATCTTAATTTTCGAGGATCAATACGCCCTCAACAAAAGGTCAGGAAGGAAAAGTTATTTCAAAAAGAGAATATACTACATTTTTCTTCGTAAAAGCACGGATGTGGAAATCAATGTAAATGAAATGAGGATCAAAGAGTCTAAAGTGAAGAATGTGAGGACTAGAGAGCAGAATGTGCGAGGGAAAAAAAGTAAACACAACAAAGATTGGACTTGATCCTTTTGATAGGGGGTTAAACTATGATTGGTAGGCTAAATCCAGCCCACCACAGAGTCACTGAAAACTAAGTTTTACTGGAATGCAGACACATACATTTATTTACACATTGCCTTTAATTACTTTCAAGAGATGCTAGACAACTAAGTACAAAATATTTATTAGCTGAAGATTTACAAAGAATTTTTGCCAACTGTTGATTTAGGTAATGGGGATAAGATGACATTTTTCAACAGGTGTTCATTTTTGTGTTTTAGTCTTTTTGTCAACAGTGAAAGATAGTTGAGGCTGACAATGCAGATGCAGTAAGGTCATAAAAGGATGCGGAATAGGGTCCTCTCTGGTTGCACAACAGGTTAAAGCACAGCACTATGAGGCTCTCCACAGCCACTGCAGCACTAGTTCAATCCTGAGCTGACCTACCTTCTGCTCCCCTTAGTGATGTATTTACATACATCTGCCTGTTCTGCTCCCACTCTGACTCTGGTGAGTCCTCTCACCCCCTCACACCTCTGGCCTATACCCCAGTTCTTGTATGGATAAATAAATAAATCTTAAAAAAAAAAAGAAGTAGATGATGGGCCCTCCCTGGTGGCGCAGCAGGTTAAAGCACAGCACTGAGAAGCTAAAGCCACTTCCGCATGAGTTTGATCCCCGCCTGCCCCGGAGGTGACCACATGGCGCAGCAGACCTCTCCTGGCCCGCTCGCTGCTCCCCTCAGCAGTGTACTTCATCGATCTGCCTGTTCTGCTCCCCACTCTGTCCCTGGTAAATCCTCTCACCCTCTGCAGCTCTGGCCTGAACCCCAGTTCTGTACTCTGTACGAATAAATAAATAAAATCTTAAAAAAAAAAAAGTAGATGAAATAATGAGAATTTAAGCTACGATAATGACCTTGGCTATGGAGGGAGATGGAAAATCAGAATTGAAATCAAGTTTAAGAGATGCAACAGGAAGGACCTGACAAAGTATTCTGTATGGAGAACAAAGTAGCAATTCAATTTTTTTTTTCTACCACCTCAAATGGATGAAGAAAAATCAAACCAAGGGCAGATTTTGGTAAACAGTTACCCAAATAGGAGGAGATGATCCAGAGATTAAGTCTGATTGCTCATTTGGTTCTAGGCAAAACCAATTCTATCATTTTAACAACCAACTCCATTCTTGTTTTGGTTCCAAGAAGTAACACTATGTGTTTATTCAATTAAATTTCTTAAAAAGAGAAGAAGTACAAAACTATGAGAATTATCCTGAATGACAAAATTATAAGACCCTTAACTGTCCATGGATATTTCCTATAAACATACACACTTTACAATTTTCCACTGAAATGGAACCATACGCTCATATTTCATAAAATCAACAAAGGATAGGAAGTTCTGAAATCTCCATGTTTTCTTTTTATAAACATCATTCTGATTACAATATCAGACATTTTTTAATAATGTATAATTTTTTATTAACATATTAGTTTATTTTTACATTATTTTGTGCCTTTTTCCATCTCAGTTGTAATCCCCATGGGCTTCCCATCACCACATCACCCGTGTGCCATCACCATAGTCCAGTGCACTCCCCTTTCCCATTCTCCATTCCACTCCTGTAAAATGTCTCTGGTATATAGTTGTGCATTATTATTATTTTCTCCCCTGGTTCTTTATCCTCCTGCTCTGAGTGAAATGATTCAGTATTTTTATCAGACAATTTTTATCATACATTTAATTCTTTAAGGATGTAATTAATAGGCCAAAGAGAATGTACTTTTTAAAATTTTTTTTTTAGTTTCTGACTTCATACGTGTCATATCATTTGTTTGCAGGGTGCAAAACCAAGGTAAATTGTTGGGGACCGAGGCCAGCATCTGGCGTCTGTCAGATAAAAAGGTGAAATGGAGTCCGGATAGAGAAAAACATCCGTGTTGTAAAAGGCATGTGGGAAGGACTCCCTGCCCCCACCTTTTCCTTCTCCTCTTTCTTTTCTCACCCACCTATTATCAAAACACTGCTCCATTCTCGCCCATTTTTGGCCTTCGCGAGAACCATTTTATCAAGCACTGCTACATGTCTAGTGTCCATTGGCTTTCTCCCTGCCCGACTTCTGCATCCCCCACCTCTTGTATTTTATATAAACCAGATAAAAACAAAATAAACTCTCTCTCTCTCTCTTTGTTCTGATACACGCGTATGACTGTTTCTTTTTGTTCGCCGGACCTGGGGCCCTGACTCCCCGGCCTTGCAGGTTCAAGGCCCCCAGCAGTAAATCCATGCCAAAAGGCAGTTTACTAGCAAAAATACTATTAACTCTAATTGCAGAAATCTGAGTCTACTGAGAAATACACTAGGAATGTAAAAGGCACAAAATTCTATTCATTCTCACTCCCATTCTTATTTTTCCTAATGTGGAACAATCTTTACTTAATACTCCCTGAGCTACTGCATCATGATTTTTAATCACTAGCACTTCCTCAGATCACCCATAGGACCTCATATGGCTCATTACAGTGGCCCAATATAACACCTTCCGTCCTTAAATCTAATGCTCTTACAGCACTGTTACAGTCCAATTTCAGGATTCCATATTTCTGAATCAGATACAATGTCATAAACCAATTTTACTGAAATAAAGTACAAAAAATAGCTTAAATAGGGCTCTCCCTGGTGGTGCAGAGGGTTTAAAGCACAGCACTAAGAAGTTAAAGCCACTTCAGCATTAGTTGGATCACCCACCCTGGAGGTGACCCACATGGCGCGGCAGACCCCTCTTGACCCGCCCGCTGCTCCCCTCAGCAGGGTACTCCCCGTCAGTCAGCCTGTTCTGCTCCCCACTCTGTCTCTGGTGAAGCCTCTCACTGTCCCTGCACCTCTGGCCTGTACCCCAGTTCTGTATGAATAAATAAGTATTTTTAAAAATTAGCTTAAATAAATAAAAGAAAAAGGGTTTCTAAAAACAAATTATCAAAAAAAAAAATTCTATTCCATTAAGATCACTTGTCCATACAAACCTCTTCCAGGTCCAGGATCACTTTTAAGACTCTCCATTCCCATTATCATGGACTTTGAGTTAGAAAAATTTCTTGTTCACCAATATTATAACAAGAAAGATATTATAACAAGAAAGATGTTTTACCATGAAAGTCACACAACATTTATTAAAAGTTCACATAAAAGGTTAACATGATACACAGTTTTACTAATTAGACGTGGCATCTTCTGAATATATATGAACATTTGTCCTTACCAGAAATTAGGGGGCAAACCATCATTTTTAATAATTTCTTAATAATTTATTTATTGTGTGTGCATAACAGATAATTAAATCATTAAGATTATTTCCAGTACCTAGGTATTACAATTTTTGTGGTGATCACATACTTCAGAGAGCTTTTTAGATTACTTATTTAGAAAAAAAAATCAAGGGGGAGAATTAGTAATTCAAAAGATGGGTAGTCTTCAAGATTTTTTATATACAAAGACAAATCATGAACTACAAATTTTTACCAATAAAGGCTGCTAGCCCAGTCTGAATGATGTTGGCATTACCACTTTGCCATTGCCAATCTCAAATTTGAAAATGATATTCTCATTTCTGTCCAAACACTATTCAAATGAGTATTGCTATTTGCAATTTTCCTCTTACACACAGTCTGCTTTTGAAAAAAGGAGTGGTTATCTTTTTTTCTGATTTATTTATGTGTCTTCCTTTATCAAATGAGGATAGAAGCTGTTCAGTGATAGATTGGGTTAAGTACTTTTTCCTCGGTACTTATTTCCTGTTTGTTTTTAGTTTGAAATGAAATCAGATTTTTTTTTTTATGTATGTGTAGTCAAATCTGTTCATCTTAATATATATAGTTTCAGCCTGTCTCAGGATTTGATGACACAGAGAAAAGTTCCAATTATAATTCTAAAGTATTTTTTAATCATGCCAAGTTTACTTCCAATATTTAATGACCTCATTTTGTGTAATGAAATCTTTAGTTCACCATTTTCCTTCACTATATATATAGTCCTAAATTGTCTTATAGCTTTGCTTGTCTTATAGCTTTACACTATCAGAATCATACTATACGAACTTTCATTTGATTTTTCTGTTTTTGATCTAATTTGATGCAGTTAGCTGATGTTCATCCATTTCACTACTGTGTGGTATTCCACAGTAAGACTGACAGTGTATTTACTGTTGATGTGTATTTCAGTATTTTTCAGTCTTTGCCCATTATCCTCACTGTTGCTACATACATTCTTGTATGTGTCTCCTGCAGAAGTCTATTAAGAGTTTCTCTTAAACTCCTAAAATTTCAGATAATAAACTCTATTTTCTTTTCTTTAGTAAAATGGTTATATGATTTTCTTTTTTAAAAAATTAAATTTTTAGTTCACTAGTTACTTATTTGGGTTTTATATAGAAGGATAAATATTTTGTTTTATCTAAGATAAGATATTAACATAAGTTGGACAATTATTTTTCCTCACTAATTTAAAACTCAAAAATTAATACACATAGTTTCAGCTCTGATATGTAAAGAGCTAGTATGTTGACACTCCCATATTTCAAAACTAGAAAAACCATGGAAATATCTCGTTGGTGGCTTTTGTGGATCCACTGACTCATCGCCCCAAAAGCTAGAGAAAAAGGCACATGCAGAGACACAGCGACCGAGATCTCCATACCACAAACAACCGCTTGAGCCATAAACTAGAGAAACAGTGATTTCAATGAATTGCCAGGGGCTGAGTGTGGACCAATATGAGAAGAAGAAACTTCTTGGGCGTGTGCTTCAAAATCCTTACATACACAGGGTGTCCTTTTAGGAATTCCATTAGAGTCTCAGAATGATGGCTTGAGGAAGTTCCCATAGCCTTAGTAGGTAAGAAGGAAACATAACAATTCTGTATCATTTCAAAGACTTCTCTATAAAAAGGAAATATTTTCCAAGTTAAAGCACTTTGTCATATCTTATCCCTGACTGGGAGAAGAGAAATCACTCCTCACTCATCTTCTCCAGCCTTTCTGTCTCATCTACAGAGAAACAAATATAACTACAAAGCAAAATTCTTTAGTTAACAGGAATCAAAGCTTCAAAATGCACAGACTGGGAAATATATAGAGTGGTAAGGAGATTGGAAGGTAGGGAAGAATTTTACATTTACGAGGTCACAATCGAGGGAGACAGGCCACCAGATAGAGACTTACCTGGAGGTGAATAGGCACCCCCCTCTTCTTCTGTAATTTCCATTCTAAGAAGAGGGTTCCAGTAGGTTAACAGTGGATTACAGTAGAAAGAATTTCTTGGAGAAGAACATATACTCAAAGCAAAGAGGGTAGACAAAACAAGGATACTAGAGGATTCTGAATTCTCTTATATCTATAACATGGCTACAACAATCATTAAACTCTTCCCAACTCCTGGCCAGGTTAACATAACCCTTGCACTATTTACCTTAATCCCTATATGCCAAGTGTTCAACAATAAAAAAAAATTATGAGGCATACCAAGAAAAAGCACGATCTGAATAAATTAAGCAATAATAAGAACCATACTCAGAGAAGATACAGACTTTGGAATGATTAGATGAAGAATTTAACATAACAAAAACTTGTATGATAATGGTCCTAAAGTTAAAAAAATAGAGAACAGGCACAAATAGATGGGTGATGTTTGCAGAGAAAATGGAAACTTAATTAAATATTGAAATGAACATCCTGAAATCAAAGCACAGTAATAGAGATAAAGAAAGGCTTTAATAGGTGTTTTAGTAAATGTAAAATGGCCAAGGAAAGAACACCTGAAATTCCATATAGATGATTAGAAACTTCTCAAGTTGAAATACAAAGTAAAGAATGTTGAAAATGCAAGATCACCAAGCAATTAAAAGGTACTATCAAAAGTATAATGTGTGTGTATGTGTGTGTGTGATCAGAATATCATATAGTAAAGAGTAGAGAATGGAGCAAAAGACGTATAGTCAAGAATACTCCAAAAATGACAAAATTAATGACACAGATCGATCAGAAAACACCAACCAGTATAAACAGGTGAAATAGTTCACAGAGTAAACAAACATGAAAATAGAGGGGTGATTAAAATTTGCTGGGTGACTTTTTGTAAACTGTTACTAAGAAAAGTTTCTCTGCAAAGGTGCTGTTTAAGTAGAAATCAGGAAAGAGCAGAAACATGAAAACTCCAAGAAATGAGAGACTAGTGAAAAGACTTCAAGGGAGAAACAAACTTGTATAGTGAGAACAGAGATGTTCATTATCAAGGAAGCAGACAGTGAGGAGAGGAGAGTGTTGTCAGATGAGATCAGGGTGTAAGTGGGGTCCAGGTCTTATATTATTGCTTTTTCATACAGTTTAGATTTAGTCCAAGAGCTGGAAGAAAGTGCCAGAATAAATATGTAGTGCAAATTTATAAATCATACTGTCTTTTAAAAAGATAATCTAAGCAAAAGTGTATTTAATTTAATAAGAGACTGTGTCAACTGTGCACATGGCTTTGGGCCATGTGGTTCAGAAAGAGACATAAATGGATCTTAGTTTTGACATGACACTGGAATGCACAGAGCTTGCTGATAGGTTGGGGGTTGAATGGAGAAAGGCGTACAGTAAAGGACAACCACTGGACTTTGGTGGGACAATTAGCTGCTCAACAAAAGTATCCTCTAGAAGTGAAAATTGTGAGGGAAAAAATATAAAGCAAAAACACCCATGTTAAACATGAGGTAGCTCTCAGACCTCTCAGCCTTTCAAATGGCCATCTAAGTTAGGAGACTGAAGTCACAAACATGAGATTTCAAAGTGTAGCAGGCCAAAAAACAGAATTAGAATCACACTAAACACAGAGATGCTATATGAGGACGTTGACTAAATGTGGTTACCTAAGAACATCAGTAAAAACTGAATTTTGAAACTCAAAGATCTCCAAACTTTAGTATACCCAAATCCAGCAACAATGGCAGGAACACACAGCTAGTGAGCTCAAAATAAAAGCAGGATTCATAGAGGCACAAGGCCACAGCTATGTGATAATATTGTAAACATTTAGTACAGAGAAAGGCACTGAAATTTTAAGCATAAAAGGCTGGACACTACGTAATAGTTCTACCTCTGGTGCAGAGCCAAGGGCTTGACAGCTCTTCTAAAGGCAGACCCAACTTTTGGGGGGAAAACAACAATTTGATAGGTCCAAATAAACCAGATTAACTAGGTGTTACTATAATTGTAGCCCAATTAATTTAAAACAGAAGTTAGATATTTCAGGACCCTCCCTGTAGTGCAATGGGTTAAAAGTGCAATACTGCTATTGCCAAGCCAGCGGCAGTTGCTTCAGCATGAGCTCAATTCCCCACCCTGGACATGACCCACATGGCACGGCAGACCTCTCCTATCTCGCCCACTGCTCATCTCAGCAGTGTACTTTGTCTATCTGCCTGTTCTGCTCCCCACTCTGCGTCTGGTGAATCCTCTCATGGCCCCTGTACCTCTGGCCTGTACCACAATTCTGTATAAATAAATAAAATAAATCTTTAAAAAAATGAAGTTAGATATTTCAATTAACTCATAACAAATTATCTAGCAGAAGGAGCTATAATCAATGCATTTAAAATAGTGTCTGCATATAATAAATGGCCAGATCATGTTATTATTAAAATGTTATTATTGTTGTAACAGGATCAACAGTGCTTGTCAAGTCTAAGAATTCTGAAAATAATGCTACTAAAGTCTATCATTGTGAGAGTATTTTTTGAGTCTTACTGAAGAGAAAGCAATAGACAGTCCTCTCAGTATTGTTTCCTGTTGGCCTTTGAAGCCTGTGATTACAGCATTACTGCAAACTCGTGATGACAAGCCAGGGCATCAAGCATAAAGAATGTCAGGGAATTCAGTTAGCCATTTCCTATTCATTTTGTTCTGCCTTAGATACATTTTTATATTTTTAGGTGAGTAATAAAATTTTTAAAATTTAGTCCATGCATCACTTACATACGCTAGTCCAAAACATAAATTATAAAATTTGCTATAAGGCAATTTTGCACAACTTTAAATACTTCCACACTGCTGGCATAATAACTTTTCTTATTGGAACTGTATATTCAAGCATATTTATCTGTAAAGATACTTATTGTGAAGAGCAAAAAAAGAAATAACAAGGGAAAAAAAAGTAAAGAATTGAAATACCTACTAATAAGCAACAATTAATTATGGCAATAACATACAAGAGTGATTAAAAACAGTGTGCATGATATTGTAGAATGTACAAAAAGATATTTTTAGGCAGAAAATAAAAGATTTTTAGTCAATACATTTATGACTACTTTTCGTACAACAACATTAAAAGCCTATTAATCTAAATGGCTTAACCCGCTATGGTCTATAATGCAAAAATAAAATATTTGAAGGACTCCTTTAATGTTATATTTTCACAATTTGTCACCCACTTTGGGCTTTAGGTCCAGCAAGATAGTCACTGTGTCTTCCATATTCATTAATTTTGAAATCAGAGATTAACATATACATAAAATGCTACTCTTTTTTGTTCAGGGAAATGCAATCATTTAGTAAATGATAAAAGTATTATTTAAAAATTTAGCTATTAATGGGCCCTCCCTGGTGGCATAGCAGTTTAAAGCACAGCACTAAGAAGCTAAAGCCACTTCTGCATGAGTTCGATCTCCAGCCCTGAAAGTGACCCACATAGTATGCAGATCTCTCTTGACCCGCCCGCTGCTCCCCTCAGCAGTATACATTGTCAGTCAGCCTGTTTTGCTCCCCACTCTGCTCTGGTGATGCCTCTTACCGCTTCTGCATCTCTGGCCTGTACCCCAGTTCTCTATGCATAAATAAGTAATTCTTTTTAAAAAAAGTGTAGCTATTATTACCAAAACCAATGTGCCTCCCTGTTTTGTAAAGTATAAGAAATTCACTGACAGAAAAATATTGGACAGTTATATACTCACATGGCA
The DNA here is from genome assembly GCF_000260355.1 of Condylura cristata. Taxonomy (NCBI): domain Eukaryota; kingdom Metazoa; phylum Chordata; class Mammalia; order Eulipotyphla; family Talpidae; genus Condylura; species Condylura cristata. The sequence continues at coordinate 36,026,066 of NW_004567115.1, read as the reverse complement.
ATAGGGATTATGTCCAAATGATAGAGTTAGAAATAATTTCCATTTTTTCCTTTTTATTTGTATTTTCTATTTTGTATAGATGTATTTCTGATTTTACTTAGAAAAAAAGGTTTTTCAAGTATAATGTAACAGATAAAATATCATATAAACAAATCTATTTGTGACAAGTCACATTAAAACTATTTTCAGAGTATCATGCATACTAAGAAAAACAAAGAAAATGGAACATTAAAACTTACTTTAAAAGATACAATTTCTATTTGTTCAGATTCAGTCAAGTATTAAGACATATTTAAGTGGGGTTAGGAAAGTAAAGGTCGTTTGTGCTAATTACAAAGAAAACAAAAATGGGTTTATAGCTCTGGTGCCATCATCATCATCTGCAACATTCACTAAGTCCTTTCTCTGGGGAGCTAAACCTATTGCCCAAAAGTAAGGCACATCTGGAAGTAGAATTCACTTCTTTTAGTTTTAATAGGACGACTTAGGGAGCTCCAGTTTCAGAACTTTATGCACTAGATAGTCCCCTGAAAGAGTTAATGTAGTTTCCAGAACTACATTGAGCATATTTACTAGTATCCTCAGAAAATGACTGGATTACAAAGCATAATCCCTGAACAACTGTACTGGGAAGAGCATTGCTCAAATGATCTATTATCATAAGAAAGGGATGCAGGTACCACCATTTATATCCCAGGATACCACTGCCCTCAAAGTAAAATTCCTGTCTAGCTAGGTATAAAGCCAAATTTAAGACACATTGAGACCCAAAGAAACAATGTGACAGAAAAAAATAAAGCCAATTAAGATGCCTTTAACTTAATAATACTTTCAAAATTATTTATTCAAATAAGCCTTACTCTCAAAATTTGCAAAGTAATCTGAATGAACTTTCTGATTTATGTCCTTTTCCAAAAAGTCATAGTGTCACAACAGAATTTCAGCTTAACTTACCTACAGGTTCAGTTTGATCACTGGGGTGATTTAGAAACAATGTCATTTATTCCCAATATATACTAGTTAGGCTTTATTTTTCAAAAGAAAAAAAAAGTTTCCAATCATCTATGGTAACTAAGCGGTGGAACATATTAGTTACGAACACAAAGTCTGGTCTTCCCTGGTGGCACAATGCGTAAGAACACAGCACTGCAAGCTAGCCGCAGCTGCATCAGTGGACGTTCGATCCCCACTTTGGAGGTGACCCACATAGTGCAGCAGACCTCTCCTGACCCACCCACTGCTCTCCTCAGCAGTGTACTTCATGGATCTGCCTGTTCTGCTCCCCAATCTGTCTCTGATTGATCGTCTCACCACCCCTGAAACTCTGGCTTGTACCCCAGTTCTGTATGCATAAGTATGTATATCTTAAAAAAAAAAAAAAAACACAAAGTCTGGAGTCAAACTGCTTGGCAACAAATCCCAAGAATGATAATCACTTGACATCTCTGCACTTCAGACTCTTCATTTATACAACAGGCAAGAACTAATTGTAATAACTGTGCACACTTACACTGTAAGAAATAAGTTAGGATGTGCTTAGAAAAGCGCTTAATATGTAACAACAATCTAATAAACATTTATCATTTGTCTGTTGCAGTATGTAGTTGCAGCAGCGTAAAAAGGTCTGATTTTAGTTACCACCCTGGCTGACTCTCATGCTCCCTCTGAACTAACAGGAAGCCTTTGGTAAAACACAACAATGTTCATCAGTAGGCCTACCCATTATGAATTTCCCCTTAATTCCAGAAGAGCCAGGCTCAAGCTTTTCAAGCTAACATATCACTAAGCACTGGAGAGACAGGAATGCATTGAATGGTAGACTCAAGAATCAAAAAAGTCTGATTATGTTGGAGTGTTGAACCATATTTACGACGACAAAGTGTCCCAACTGCAAATATCAAATCCATAAATATAAGACCTAGGGCTAAAAGTTTAGATACAACTAAGTATTTCAATTATACTCTTATCAATTTGGAAATTATGATTCGAACACAAGTAGAAAATCAAATTAACTAAGGCACAAGGAGTGGGGGGGGGTGATTTCACATCTGAACTCCAAATAAAAAAGGAAACATTCTGTTATTATTTGAAGTACCTTTATACATGTATACAGAATTAATGTTATGCATGACTAATGAGTGTGAGGAAATCTCAAGGCTAAGTCCTTAACATTTTCAGTATTTAGGAATGAATCACAGAACAGGTAGCTGACAAAAGACATTAAATGAACTATCAGATTTGTAAGGAAACTGTGATTGTGGGCTGTCCTGGAAGCTGAGAGAAGAAAATGCATCAAGGAGAAAGTGATTAGCTAAAGTGAAAGCCACAGTGAGAGATAATAAAGTGAAGCCCTAAAAGGGTCTTCAGATTGAGCACTACAACAGACATCACTGATAGCAGATTAGTAGGGTTTCGGGGTGGTGGGAGAAGGGAGTAAGGAAGAAATGGAAGGCCAGGAATGGAATTTTCATAAATAGACAATTTTAAGCACCTATCAGTTAAAGGGAGTAGATCCATTTTTTTGAGGTAAAGGAGGACCACTAAGTCTTCCCTAAGGTAAAATGTATCATATGAGAAGGGAATTTTTCACCATTTCTGAAGAAAGCTCCCACGTGGCATATTACTTCAGTTTCTGACTGAATAACAGATATTTATGTTTATATTTCAGCGTGGATATGTGGCCTGTGATGGTGATTATGAGTAGAGAGGCAACTTCTGGTTTCTTTGAAAAGCACCCCATTATTTTGTTTCCATTTTTAAAATGTACCAAGAAAGTCAAGAGCCACTAAGATAAATGTAGATGACATAAAACTGTAAGCTATATAAAGTATGTTATTCACTGTTTAACATTTATTGAAACCATTCCATCAGTACAAGTACTACCCTGTGTATTTTCTACTCCACTGTCTGAATTTTTCTTTTCCACAGAAATCAGACACAGGAAACATGTTTAAAAGATCAAATGGAGAGGGAATTTTATTTTTTTAATTTACCTAATCCATGACAATCCTTCAGAATAATTACTGATTAGAGACAAATATTCACTGAAAACTTTATATAGACAGTTTATCAGGATGCATAGAATTAGGAAAATAAACAAATAAGAATTTTCTTTCCTTTTTAGTCAATAGTTGAATAAGTAGGGCTGATTCAACTTATTTCTTTGACTTCATTCCCTTCTCTGTGAAGTCAGGGGAGTCTGAATCACTGATTTCTAAATTATCCTCAGCATAATCTATACTATTAAGAAATAAATAGTATATTATTTTGAGTAGCTCTAGAATGAAAAAGTCTTATGATATCAAAATCACTTTATAACATAGTAAATTCATTATCACAAGTTAAATGTTTCCTATCCAAGTTTTGGAATACTTATCAATTTTCAACTAATATTAACTACCTGAAGTGTTCATGGTCTACCAGAACAGTGTAAGGGTGTAGTTATTAGTCAATGATATGCTACATAATAAAGTACACTAGTCAACTTACTCTTTTTAAAGATTTGTTTATGTATGCGTACAGAACTAGGCTAGAGGCCATAGGTGCAGGGGCGGTGAGAGGATTTACTAGCGAGAGTGGGGAGCAGGACAGGCCAACTAACGAAGTACACTGCTGAGGGGAGCAGCAGGCGAGACGGGAGAGGTCTGCTGTGCCATGTCACCTCCCTAGCATGTCACCTCCCTAGCTGGGGAACAACCTCGCACTGAAGTGGCTGTGGCCAGCTTTGCTGCACTGCTCCTTCACCCCATGCTCCACCAGGGAGGGCCCACGTTAGTCAACTTTCATTCAGTAAGCATAACCCAAAACCTGTTTGATACTACAAAGGATCTGTTAAGAACAACAATCTCGATGTTTGGAAAGGAGAACCACATGAATTACCTTCAGGACTGATACATAAACAACAGTGTTATGAAGTAATTCCCAGCCCTTCATTTTTGCTTCTAACTTTCCCACATGGCTTATAAGAAAACACAGTGCTTTAGGACAGGAGTTGAATTCCTTTAAAAATATAGAATCCTGTGGGAAACAAATACTTAATCTTGAAGTAGAAGCGAGAAAAAATTATTTTGAAACTAATTTTCCAGGCTGGGAGGCAATGCACAGAACTAAGCTTTGTTGAACATCTGATTTTGCTATAAGCCAGTTATTACAAGAAGCAATGCATAACCCAAAGTTATAAGATGTTTATTGTTGTTAGAAATTCAAGAGACAAATGAACGAAGAAATAAAATTGGCCAGTTGTACCCTTTAACTATATCTAGTTTTTGTCAGTTTTACCACAATAAAACTTAGAAGTCCCATCACACAAATCACTTAACTGAATTTCCATAATATTACCAAAAAAAAGGCCCTCCCTACTGGTGCAGCAGGTTAAGCACAGCACTAAGAAGCTTAAACCACTTCAGCATGAGTTCGATCCCCGCCCTGGAGGAGATCCACATGGCGAGGCAGACCTCTTCTGACCCGCCCGCTGCTCCCCTCAGCAGTGTACTTCCTCAGTCAGCCTGTTCTGCTCCCCACTCTGGTGAATCCTCTCACCCTCCGTATCTCTGGCTTGTACCCCAGTTCTATATGAAAAAATAAATCTTTAAAAAAAATTACAAAAAAGATAACTTTTTTAAAAGAAAAATAAGACAAAAAGATGCTCTACAGAATTCCTAATTCAAGAAGCTCCACTCAGCAAGCAGCAGATAAGTGATGACTGACCAAAACCTAATAAAGTACAACTTCCAAAGTTCAACTTAAAAAGCAGGATATACTATAACCACATACAGCCCTATGCATAAATAACTTTTAGTCAAAAACTAAACAGGATTAAAATCTCCATCTACTGGTGAACTGAAAAATGGAAAAACAAACGGTGATATCTCTACTTGATGGAATACCACTCAGCAATAAAAAAGTGACTGACACATGAAACAACATGGATGAATCTAGAAAGGAAGATGCTAAATGCTAGAAGCTAGAGACTAGCCCCATAAGTGACATTCTAGGAAAAGCAAAATTTTAGGTTGATTCTAGGAGAAGCAAAATTTAAGCTCGTTAGTGGTTGCCAAAGGTGAGGCTAGGGGAGAAATACACTTCTAAAGAGTGCAAGTGAATTTCATGGGGTGATGAGAAGTTCTGTATCTTAATTCTGGCTATATGTATTTTTCAAAGCCCATGAGCTACATGGTTTAAATGGGTCCATTTTGTTATATTAAATTGTACTTCAATGCAGTTTATTTTCTCAAAAGTCAAAGCATATTATAGGTACTTGAAAATTCATGTTTTCAGGTGATAGCTGACCACAGGACTTTTGAAATTATCTTTCATGTATACTTTGAAGTAAAAATATATATGTTTAAAGTAAAACTAGGCAAACAGAAATATAGACTTCATTCTTGACTTTCCAGAGAATACCAGAGGAAGAGAGTAGTGTCAGTCTGAAACGAGAATTCTCCTGCATCCACTTAGATAATACCTCATGTATTTCCTTTTATTTGACTCCCCAAATCCCAAAGCTCTCCACGAGCAGTCAGTGAGAATGTTAGAAGGATCTCTCAAAGTCATTATTATTTACCCTCATTGTCTGAAATACTTTAAAAAATGTGTCTCCTTTTTAGCCCATACACCAAAAAAAAAAAAAAAAAATCCTGTTGCTGTGCTTTCCCCAAAACAATGTAAAATGCTAAAGCTATGGAAAAAGCAGCACTCAACAGAAGTGAGAGCAATCAGAGGGGCTGAGAACACTTACATTTCAAATGCAAAAGAATTTTGGGGGGCAAAAAAGTTTTGTCTAGAAAAGCTTATTCCACAGAGGACAGATGGAGAGGATATTTGTGTTTAATTTAAATGTTCTGTAAAAGTTCACACTTCCAGCAGCACGGAAACACCCCCAGGTTGCTGGCAAGTGACAGGAACACTTTATCCTGAATCCTCAGCAGGACTGAGACCCGGGGATTTTGGCCACACTGAAGCTAGAGTTCTTTCTTTGAAAATGAGGCAAAACCAGAAAGGGGTTCTGGGGAGACTTCTGCACATCTACCCCAAACACACACACAACCCTAATCCCCCAAAGTTTCATGTTCTGGTTAATTAGAGATACCAGGTTTTTATAATCACTGACTGCTCTTTCTTTGAGGGCTGATTTTTTTAAAACGATTCCTGACATTTCATGCAGCACACTCTAAGCATTTTCACAGCAGTAAAAAATAACAGCCTCTCTCCCTGACAGCAAAGAAGGTTTACTCAGTGCTGTCAAACAGACGAATAGTTATGGCTCTCCTATGTACTAACTCACAGCACAATAGGTGGAACATCAAGAATAATTATATTGAATGACCATGGAACTGATTCACAGGATGTACAGGTGAACACCCACTCACACTTGACACTCATCTTGTGTCTTGTGCTGTTTCCAGCAACAAAAATGAGTTCTTGACGTTCATTTCAGTGTGGGAATTGGAATTGGGAAGTTACCAGGATATGTCTTTTCGGGAAAGTTATGACCTAAGGAACGGTCACCAGGCCCGGCTTTGAGGACTTACTTTTCCCAGGAAGATGCCCCTTACTGTCCTCACGGGGAGGGCTACGGGGATAGGAACCTCAGTCGGTAGAGGTGGAAGGACACTTGGCAACCAGCCAGGTTTGGAGTCGGTGTAGACTTGTTGAGAACAGCACTAAGAAATGTGGATAATGGCACAAGCAGCCACCCAGGGGAGTCTGTAGGAGAAAAAGGATTAATGACCTCTGAGACTTGTTCTCTTTCTACTCTTTTCCTAAAATGCCAAACCATGGAGCCAGTTATCAATCAAGAGAGTGAAATATACCAGTGGATGGATTCGGTTTGCTACAATGACAGCCAGCCCCGCTTTTGAAAACGCTTTGAAAACAATTTTTACTGTGCAATGCTGGAGAAAGCCAACAAATAATAAACCTGTCTCGGTACTCACCAAGTGCTCGTAAATACAAAAGTAGGTTGCACAGCTGCAAAGGGAAGCCATCCTCAAGCTTGAAAAATTGTCAGTACTTAATCATTGCAGCTGATATCAATTCTCATTTAGGGCCACGACGTGCAGCAGCTCTTATCAGTGTGTCAGGGGCACAGCCTCCTCTTTCCACTGGTCAGTAGTTTAGAATTGAGACCAGTCAGCGGAAGGCAGCTCTCAGAGCTCTCTTTTCCCAACTGTGCTATAGTCGCTCACCAATAGGCTCATTTTTTCATTTAATTCAAAACACTATACTGAATTGTGCTTATGGTGCAGTTTGAGTGACAAAATTTCAAAGGCAACAGAAATCCATTTAATGAAAACCATAGGTCTGCAGGCCCAGCCTGGCCCCCAGAACCAGCCAGGGACAGCCAGGTGGCCTTGCTGTGACTCCTTTATCCCTCCAAAGCAGCTCTCATTGTGGAATGTCTCCAGGGGCTTTGTTTCTGTCATTCCAATTCCTGGCTGCCTTCTCTGCTCCTCTCTAAAGTGATCAAACAAGTCTTTGACAAAAAAGAAAAGAAAGATCTCACACAAACCCTGACTTGAGAGAAGGGGGAGAACTATTAGAAAGCAGGGTGCTGAGTGGACATTTTTCAGCATCTCATAGCTTAGTGGGATTGAGCTGCAACAAATCTTGTGTCCAGATTCTTCAAAAGAGGACCAGGAAACTGCCTGCCAGATACTTTGGAGAGTGTGCTGTGAACAGAAACACGCTGCTTCAACTTGCTCTGTCTCTAATCAAGGTTAAAGTTTCTAAGCATTCAGAACTTTTCCATTTCCTGAAAGAAGTCAGGCTGTGACATTTTAGTGTTAAAACTAATAAATGACTGGATTCGGAAGTGACAGGTACAAGAATACATCCCTCAGAAAGATGTTTTTCAGTAGACAGAGTGATTTGTTAATGAGTCTTCTTTTCCTGTACTAATTTCTTCCCATACTTGGACTACACTGGGGTACAGAGATAATACTGCTGCCCAAAATCTTTGTTCTTCTGTGACGTTAGCCCAGGTCACCTCCAGTATTCCCAAGGAGCATTTTCCTTTGCTGAATCTCTATATGTAGCTATTTTTAGAAACCCCCCTTTTCCTTAGCCCCTCTAAATTAGTACACCATTTATTTACAAAGGTAATGATTCTTTAGTGTGAGTAGGCAGCCATGTTCAAACCAGCTATCTTGAGTTAAGAGTAAAGAAATCATTCCTAAGAAAGACAAATAAACTTTCCATGGTTTTCCACCTAGTAACATAACAAGAACCCCAGACCTCAGCTGCTTCCCACAGAGACTGACAGCTGACATGACAGGAAAATTCCAATGTTTGCCTATCCTAATGCATCATGACACTTCTGTCAATGGACGGTTCAATGAATAAATATTCAAATTACAACAAATGAAGACTCAAAGACAACACCAACAAAAATATCTTGTGTTTGACCAGTATTAACAACCTCCACAAAATTTACCGTCATCTTTTGACTTCAGGATTTTACTTAGCCTTTTGTTCCTTTACAAGTCTTACGACTTCTGTCTTTCTACCTTTAACTCACATTCCACACAGCAGCCAACAGGATCTTGATAAAATATAAGCCTTATCAAGTCACTTGTCTATGTATGCACTACAATGAGTTACCATCACCTATGCCAGGGAATGGCAAGTTATTATTTGTATAAAGTACCCAGTAGTAAATACCGTAGTCTTTGTGGACTGTATGATTGTTGATACAACTACTCAAATCTGCCAGTGGAGCATGAAAGCAGCCATAGATAACACATACATTGATGGGTGGCCATTATTCAAATTAAAAATGATTTACAAAATGGCAGCAAAAACAGCAGCAGGAAAGAGGTAGTGTATGGTCCATAGCTGGCTAAACCCTTTCATCTACGATATACATGACCTGGCTTGCTTCCCATGTTAACATTCTCCCTTTAAGTTAAGTCCACTTTTTTCACATTGGGATCCTTGCTTTTCCAGAAATATGAAAAATGCAACCATATTTTGGGGTCTTTAATAAATTATTACCCCAATAGTTGGGGTTCAAATTTTCTGCAGACTACTATAAATAGATGATAGGTAAATAGGTAGGCAGGTAAAAGGTAGATAGATTAGACAGATAGATAGATAGCCAGACAGACAGGTAGAATCTGCGTGAGGGATTATCTATAAGTCATTAAAGTGTGTGGGGGGAAAGGCATTTAAAACAACAACATTCCCTAAGGTTTTTCTGCAATTCTGATTTTATTTGGAAATATTGAATTAGGAAATAAATATGTTCCTTTTATAGTAAACTAAGAACTTCGGTTGACCACACACAGAAACTGACCCAAAATGACACTGGGTTAAAGTGAGGACAGTAAACAAAACTAAATCATCTAAATTCAAAACAAGGACCAACACATTTTTCCTGTAAAAGTTCAGAGTATAAATATTTTAAGCTATGCAGGCCACACATATTTTCTCTGTTGTATATAATTCTTCCTTTACTCTTTTTACAAATCTTTTAAAACTAAAAAACAATCTTAGCTTATGGGCATAGAAACAGGTCAGGGTCTTATTATTTTCTGATCCTTGCTTCAAATGATTAACTTTATAAACAAAACAATGGTCAATATATGTATCCTCTATTAATATATAGTTGCCTACATACTTCTATGTGTGTATATATATATATATATATATATATAACAAATAGAATGTTGTATTATACATATACATATAACAGAATATTATGCAGGTTTAAAAAAGAAAACCCTGGCTTTCTGACAAGATGAAACATGAGGGTATCATATTAAACAAAGTTAGTCAAAGACAGGCAAAACATGGAGAGAAATGGAAGGACATGGAAGAGAACTAAATCCATGGAAGAGAACTAAATCCAAAGTCAAACCTGCTGGATAAGGAATAATAGTATAAATATAGTAATTTCACAAATATATCCAATGGAAGGGGGAGTAGTCTAAAATTCTATAAAATACTGGCCAAAGAGAGGAGGAACTGTGGTGGGGTGAGCAGTAAGGAGGTTGAGTGTACCATCTGTTTTAATAGCAATGCCTATTACAAGCAACTTGCAGTTGGTAAACAACAAAATACAGTAGAAATATATTTTTGAGACATAAATGTGACTATGGGGAGGAAAAAAAATGTCAGTTTCATGCATGGGAAAGGTATCAGGCAGAGAGACTTCATTCTTTGCTCTGTACTCTGAGCACCTTGTAATTTTAGTTTACAAAGTGAGTACACTACTTGTGTGATAAAAGAAACAATAATTTCAAAGGTTAAATTAGCATTTGAACCCTTTCATATTAAGATCTAAAAAGAATAAAACTAAAAGTTCTGAGAAGAACAGAAATCCCAAGATAATAGAGAAACCAAAAGCGACTTTAAGATATTTATTTTCCTGGATAAAACTTTTGATCTTATTGCAAAAGAATACAATATATGTATATATTGTTCATAAAATAAGTAAGAAGAAAAGGTTATTAACTACAAAAGTCCCACATACTGGAATTAGAAATAGATAAAAATCACAGAAATATCTGCTACCTCATGTCAAACACAACAACAAAACCCAAACAGTAAAAATGCCTTCTGCATACTTGCAGCTGAATGAAGGGGAGGCAAGAAGCCTTAAGTCTCATATGTCCTTATATGACCCCCATACATCGCATAGTTCCTTCCCCCTGTGAGCCACAGCATGGCAGTGCACCGTGTGGCTTATATCTGTAACACTGAGGCGCTCACAGATGCCAGCAGGCCTCATCTTCCCATAAGCATGTAAGCACCCATTCTTTTATTTAGTCATGTGTGCCATGAATATCTTAGACCTTTTATAACTGAGGAGATGTAAAAGTGTAACAAAAACTGTAATTATTAGAATAGTTTTTATAGACATTATACTTAATTATTAGAAAAAGGTTTTTTTTCTTTTTATAACAAGTATTTATTAAAATAATGTAGTTTCCTATAATAAAAAATTGCTTGCTTCATGTTACAAGTAAATACTCCCTGGAATTATTAAAACAAACATTCTAATATTATAGAAAAGCTTTTTTCTTTTTTAGTTAGAAGACTTAATCTTTTTTTTT
>NW_004567115.1:36005803-36014289 GCF_000260355.1 Condylura cristata | reverse complement strand
TAATCACAAGTAACTACTGTTGAGTTTGAGGGCTATTAAATGCAAAGTTGAACTTGCCCTCTATAGTCTTTTTCTTATAGCAGTGTGCACATCAGCATGGAACCTGGTGCTTTTTTCCAAAGATTTATTTGTTGTATTTGCACACAAGAACTGGGGTACAGGCCAGAAGTGATGGGATAAGAGGATTCACCAGAGAGAGAGTAGGGAGCAGAACAGGCAGATCTACTGAAATACACTGCTAAGGTGAGACAAGAGAGGTCTGCTCCATCATGTGGGTCCCCTCCCTGACCAGGGATCCAACTCATGCTGCAGTGGCTGCAGATAGCTTCACAGTGCTGCGCTTTTACCCCTTGTGCCACCAGGGATGCCCCCCACTCTAGTATTTTAAAGGCACTCAAGGAAAAGAATCTAAATCGTCCCAGGTAGATAAACTGCTTCTCTCATATCTGAGAGGTAGATATGCACTTCCAAACACAGTCCAATTCACCACTCAGAGGAAGGGAGGAAGGGCCGGTAAGGATGTGGAGAAGTTAGAACCCTTGTACACTCCCGTGGGAATGTAAGATGCACACTCCACATGCTGGTTCCCCCCAAAATTTAGAATTATCATATGATCCAGAAATTCCACTTCTGTCTACATACTGAAAAGAAATACTTGCACATTCATGTGCAAATTCTGAACATGAAAAAAAAAATAGGGGGGAAAGTCTGATTTATTGTTGATAGCTACAGGAATATTCAATCTTATGTTAATCTAATTTTAAGGTCATTGGTCCTGGTGATGCCTGGCCTCTAAAACAACACAGACTACTTTTACATGTGCATTACACTTCTCCAAACCTTTCAATTTATGCAAACTACAATGAAGTCTTCTTTCCTATAGTGAAAAAACTGATTTTATAATTTTGGTTCAAGGCGTAGTTTTTAAATCAGGTAGAGTTCAAGTTCTATATTTTTCACTGTATAAGCAAGTGACTTTGCCTTTTTAAACCTAATAGAAGTGGAAAATGATCTATAAGTTATTTTTGAGATAAGCTAATGCACATGAGGACCAATGAATAATGGATGTACTTGAGTCATTTATCATTTTTGTAAGACTACTAGAATCAATTTGTAAAGTCCACAGAAAAACACTCTGCCATTTCTAAAGCATTATATATTAGGAGTTGTTATTTTTAATTAGGCTTAGTCTTTCCATTCAACAGACAAACTAAAGTTAAGACAAAATTAAGCTTATTTTGCTCATGAACTCAGTATAACAAACCAACATACTAGGTATTCTGTTTTCTATTTTTACAGAAATAGAAAATGGATATTTTATACTTAACATCTATTAATTCCATATATAAACTATGAGGAAACTGAGCCAGCATGAATTGAACATTCAATATAATTTTTTCATGGCAGGACAAACGATTCTTAACTCTTCAATATGACATGTATAGTACAAAAATAATGTATTTTGAGGACTGAATATTATAATTTTGAGTATCAATTTAAAAACTTTATGCTTGTCAACACCCAGTTAGCCATTTTGCAGACCTTAACTTGTATAGCCTAGTCACAGTTCATTGACCATGGATAACCCAGAGGCCACTAAAATTATGTCATTGTACCTCTTAACTGGGGGTTACCTAAAAAAAAAAAAAAAAGAAAGGGCAAATAGAAATTCACCATAGCATAACTTAAGAAAATGCATTTTTAAATATTAATGTTAATAAAGTAATGTTACACAAAATGTTGTAACCCATGACTGATCTGAGCAATTCACAAAGACATATAAATGTCTATTAAGAGGAAGGACATAAATAAATGAAAGGGAATCACAATGCTTTATGGAATGAATCTACCTGTAAAATGTTATCTCTTACATTTCCTAGACATCAAAACGTGAAGCATTTTTAAATAAGAATATACTTTTATAGTTTCACGTTTAAGATGTTATTAGTACTTTCCAATAGTATCAGTATATACCTCTAATGAGACTTACATTTTTGTTTCCAGATATGTAACAAAAGAATACTTTAAAACACTGTACCTTGTAAAATTTACTGAGATTCAGAAATGATGCCTCCCTGAATTTTCCAGTAAAATATTATTAATTGGGGAAAGTACAATTTTATAAATTTTTAATTAATTTGTAAGCCAGACTACAGTCTTTGGGAGATATATTTTGGGGAAAGGGTTTATAAAATTATTTCACTTTCTTTTTACCCATCTAACTGTTTTTTCAATAGAGGGCCAACACTTAAATAGAATATGGAGTTGACTATGTGAGGGTAGAGGCATGGGAAGATAAATGTCTAGAAGGATATAGGATGAAGATCATATTCAAAAAAATCACCTTATACCCTTGGGAGCCAACCTTCAGGTGATCAGAGCAATAAATCCCATCCAAGAGAAATATCACAGTTTAGACAGACCCTAATATTTTATTTCTTTCCTCTGGTTTGATTCCTTTTCTATCAACTTTAGCTTTATTTTACTACTCGATCTATACCCTCACTTTCATTCCGAATTAAAATAGTTACTTATAGATCAGCAGTGAAGGTCAACCATCCCTAGGGGTATGTGTAATTTTATCCCTAACTGAAATATTTGCTATTGTTGAGACATGACCCTACTATTCAGTTTCTATAGTTCCTTCTATATCACGATTATAATAATGGGTGCAATCCTGGGGTAAGCAAATAATTTCTCAGAGTGCATAGTTTATTCCTCCAAGGAGCATAAACCCATCCAAGCAAATGGGATCTCATTAACTAGCTTAACTGAGAACGCATATGCATAATGGCATTAGGCATTTCAGATGGCAAGGTGCCAATTCTAAATACTAGAAGAATTAAGCAACATTATGCTAGCCTCTGCCAAGTTTAAACCACATACACTATAAAATGAACTGAGGACACAACAGATACAACTCTTTTCTTGTGTCAATGTAACTGGGTCACAGAGAGCCTGGATATTTGGTCATATATATATATATATAAATATATATATATATTAAAGATGTATTTATTTATGCTTACGGAACTGGGGTATAGGCCAGAGGTGCAGGGGCAGTGAGAGGATTCACCAGAGACAGAGTGGGGAGAACAGTCAGACTGACAAAGTACACTGCTGAGAGGAGCAGCAGGCGGGTCAAGAGAGGTCTCTTGTGCCATGCGGGTCAGCTCCCCATCCGGGGATCGAACTCATGCTGCAGTGGCTTTGGAGAGCTTCATAATGTGGTGCTTCAGCCCACTGCACCACCAGGGAGAGCACCTATTTGGTCATACTTTTTTCCTGAATGTTTCTAGGAAGAATTTGGTTTTTGCTTTGTTTTTGTTTGTCTTAATGACATGAATACTTGAATAGGTGGCTCGAATCAAGCAGCTTGCTCTTGCTAAGATAGGTAAACTTCATTCAATCCATTGAGAAGTTCTTCATGGGACAAAAGATTGACCCTTTCTTCAGTAAGAGAGAATTCTCCCACCTGACTATCTTCAGCCTGGACCCTGCTTTTCCCTGACATTAGGCTTCAACTAAAATATTGGTTCTTCCCGAGTGTCCAGCCTCCAACATTCGGAATAATCTATAACACCAAGTCTCCTGGGTCCCCAACTTGTTGACTCATCCTGCAGTTTGTGAACTGACAAATCTCATCATTATGCAAGTTAATTCCCTCTGAGTCTCTAGGATTGCTACTATTATTGATATGTATATAAAATTAGCACAACCTATTGGTTCTGTTTCTCTAGATAACCATAATTAATACAGATATATAAAATTAGATTATGAAGTACAAATCTTTAAATACTGTTTAGATTTTCAAAAGCTGGTGTAAATTTTATCACAGTAGTGAGCTTCAGTAAAGTTTATGGCTCTTCTTATTTCTTTCATTTTCTCAATGTCTCATAGTTAAATATTTTAAATTAAGATATTGCAATTTTTTGGGCCCTCCATGGTAGTGCAGTGGGTTAAAGCACAGCACTGAGAAGCTAACGCCACTTCCGCATGAGTTCGATCCCCACCTGCCCCGGAGGTGACCACATGGTGCGGCAGACCTCTCCTGACCCGCCCGCTGCTCCCCTCAGCAGTGTACTTCGTCGATCTGCCTGTTCTGCTCCCCACTCTGTCTCTGTGAATCCCCTCACCGTCCCTGCACCTCTGGCCTGTACCCAAGTTCTGTATGCATAAAATAAATAAATCTTTTAAAAAAAAAAAGATATTGCAATTTTTTAAAGGAATGTGAATATTCTCCCATAAGCAAACAGAGGAAGTACTGCCGCAGATTTGAAAGATAAGGTGATCTATGGCCTCAGGTTTGGAAGAGGAAAAGGGTTCTCAGGGAAATGGAGATGTCTCCTAAGGCAGCACAGCACATCAGAGGAAGTGTTCAGACTCAAACATGATGTTTTGATTCAAACCAGAGTTGTGTTACTACTTTGCCCAGCTTGCTACTGGTTATATCCAAATAAAATGTACAAACTCGTCTGCCCTTTCGGGCTTGACCATAAAGAAGAAAAGAAAGCAAAATTCATAAGTAGAGATTTCCATGGGAAACACTCAAATCCTCCCTCCCAGAGAATCAAAGCTCATGCCCAGAGATGAATGGGGCATTGTCTCTGGAGGTGGTTAGATATCTATCAATAATATTTCATTACCAATACTGCATCAAGACCTTTTGCAAATTCTAGCTCACAAATGTAAAAAATTGGATTCTGGTGGATAATGATTCATTTACTCCAACTCCTCCTTTGCCCTTTTTCATTTGGTAGGATTGATTTCCTTTCTCCATATAATTTCACTTGTCACTATTCATGACTTGTGAATTGACCCTCTCCTCTCTTTGTACTTTTCTTTATAAGCCAACTTCTATTCCTAATAAACAACTGAAATGCACATTAATAATAAATTACTGAAGATGGCATTTATAAAAATGCTTACTTTAGATCTTTTTTTTTTTTTACTAACATAAGGTTCTGCATGTTAGCTACACCTATGAAGCAATATGAAATTATCACCTGTTTAAGAATGAAATGAAAAATGATCAGGTCTCTATCACTGGCCTCCTCTACTTCCAGTAGCAAATTTAATCTTTAATACCTTTTCTTCTACAGAAGGAATAAATGGGGAAAAGATGAACTATGACTCCTAGTTTCTAAGGTGAGGAAGAAGCTCAAATTACAAAAAAAAAAAAAAACAACAACCAGAAATGCTTAATCAGAGCTCCCTTATGAGTTGCAGTGAAATGGGTTTTCTAAAAATGTTAGCAATCTTGAAAAACTATGCTTTTTCCCCTAACATGAAAATTAAGTTTCCTGAGAGATAAGTTTAGTTAAAATAACTAGTAGAGCTCTGTGTACAGGTGTTATTAGTGGTACTCTTTCAATCTGATAAATTTAAGGCCTAAAGATATAAGGGCAGAATCAGAACAAATACCAAGCTTTATGGGTTAGGCCAATCCCTAAAGTATACAGATAGTCACAGTGGCTACTATCTGTCTACCACAGACCACTGGGAACTGGGAAACCACTGAAATTCACTAGTTTAGTTGTGATAATTGACTTCTCTTTCCAACTCTAAACAGTTTATCAAGACACTTTCACTGGTATGGCATTTTCTGAGCTTTTCTGAAGTAGATATCCAGTGCCTGGTATTGTTTGTTCTCAAATGTTGAAACAGTTGAAAATAACCTCTCTTATTCTGCATGAACATGAGATTCAACGGGGCAACAGATATCAGCAATACAACATCTCTCTTAACATTTTGCGAAATTTCTTCTTAGAGACAAATTATCCATAAAGACACACTATTCCATGAAGGAAGATTCATCTGCACACAACAGTAAAATAATTTACATTAAGATGGGGGCCCTGGAAGCTGTGTTATCCAAAAAGGCATAGACTACAAGGAAGAGGAGACATTGGATTGTTGACATAAGAATCAGATTTAGTATAGATTTACTGTAACTTGAGTATGTTTTCAAGCATCCTGAGTCTCAAAGAAATAATATCTACCCTGTAGACTTTCAATGAACAGTAGAGAGAAGGAATATGATGTCTTGGCAAAGTACTGGGAAGGAAAGGCAAATGTATTCATTTTTAAGACTATTTTTAGAAAATGTATAGACAGTCAATGTAAGGCTTAGGGTAGATATGTTTTAGTTCTATATTGCATCCTTGTAGAATCTGAGAGGACATGGGAAAGCTGTTATTAGAGCCAGACAGAAAAGTGACACAGACCTATTTATGTACTTAAAACATGACAGAGGGTAAGATTTTAAAAGTACATGGTAATCTCTTGGTTTGATAGAAATCCAAGGAAAAAAACATTCAACTCTGCTCCCCAGTTCCAAAAAAGATGCTCAAAAAGAATCTGTGCTAGGAAACATAAGGAATTGCCAGTCACATACCAGAAATATCATATACGGTGCTAGTTATAATGCAAATATTAAAAATAAAAGTAGTTAGAAAATAATCTTCTCGTGGTCCTCATGAAAATTCAGTGTTATGGGAACTCCACACTGAACCTCATGGACACCCTGAAGCATATTTCCCACCTCCAGTGACGGGGGGGGGGGTTGTATTATTGCTCCTGGTACAATTGGGAAGCACACCCCAAGAATCCTTTCTCACTCAAAAATCAGCCAAACTTGTAAACAGAAGTATAGTATAGAAGTATAGTCACGCAGAAATTTATAAGGCCACTAGGAAACATTCCATCGTGTGGGGAAAATAGAATTGGAGCCCTCCCTGGTGCCAACCAGAAAGAACAAGGTGGAGGCAACATTCTTTAGTATGTATCACGACTAGTGTCTGGTTTAGAGAATTGATCTTTGCATATTGTTTAGCAACAAGGGTGTTTTGAGAGACCTTGACCAGAACAAGCTCATTAAAACAGCATCTGTACACCTTTAACTTAACAAAATAATATTGTGACCATATGGAATGATTTGCTAGTATCCTGCATTGGTGATTATATGGGAAATGAGTATTCTTACTCATTATGTAAAGACAGAAAATTTTGTAGAAGGCAATTTGGTCTGAAAATGTCTATCACCTTTGAACCAACAGGCTGAAATTTAAAAATGTCTCAAGGAAACAGATATAGAATACTTACAAGCATTTACATACAAGGGATTGTTCATCTTTGCCTGTCTTAAATTAGCAATAAAACGAGACTATACGGTCTGCTATTTAAATAGTATGTTGTATTTTACCTGCCTGAAATGCCTATGTATCTTCTCTTCTCTACCTAATTTGGGCTTCTCCCCTCGGGCTCAACATACACTTCACCTTTTCAAGGAAGCTTTTCCTGACATTGCTGTATGGATAAAAGGTTCTTCCTCTGAACTCCCATAGAGATCTCTACATATTTTTACCATTGTACTGATCATATTATATTAAACTTGATTGAATGACTTTATTCTATACCAAACCACAGAATCCTGAGGTACTTAAAAATAGTCTTGAAGTGTACTGTATAACTGAATAGGTAATATGGAAGGGGACAGTTCGGAGGAAGTCATCTATTCAGCTTTGAATATACTGAGTTTGAAGTCATGGGAGAATATTTAGGTAGAAATTTCTAGAAGAACTGTTTAAAAGTTGGCAGGTGGGAATTCACACTGTGGATCAGAAAAGAGGTCAGGACAAGCGAGATTACATATGAAATCTACATATTTAGTTAAAGATAGAGTTTAAGTATGGATGGGAACATTAAGAAAAAAAAAATTTCGAAAACGATAGCAGTAAGTAAAATCTCAGTGATTGCCTACATTTACCAGTTCAGGGAGCAGTCAAAGAATTTCAGAGATAGGAAAGACAGTGTCAGCAATGCTGAATCAGTTTCAAAGAGGAAAAATCCTAGTTATTTTTTGTTTATTATTTACAGTTAGAGCAGTGGTCCTCAGCCTGGGACAATTCTGTCTCATGAAAAGTATTATTAAGAATGTAAAGGCTGACTATTAAAATACTATACTTGCTTTCTTTTTTCCCTTCTAACCTAAACCACATTATATTGGGAGTTTATTGTTACCGACCCGAGAGTCTTATGCTCCTTTAAACTATTAATAAATTAGGAACTCTATTTTTGGAAATAAGGGTAATTTTTCCAAATAAATGTACATAACAAACAGACATCTGGGCCTCCCTGTTGGTACTAGGGGTTAAAAGTCAGCACTATGAAGCTATGGGCAGCCACTACAGCAGGAGTTTGATCCCCAGACAGGGAGGTGACCCACATGGCGCAGCACACCTCTCCTGACTGGCCCACTGCTCACCTCAGCAGTATATTTCAGTCAATCTGCCTGTCATGTCCCCACTCTGTCTCTGGTGAATCTTCTCACCCCCACCTCCACACCTCTGGCCTGTACCCCAGTTCTTTTACACATAAATAAATCCTTTAAAAAATGTACAGCATATAAACATGGAGCTTCCCTACGACCCAGCAATCCCACTCCTAGGTATCTACCCAAAAGACACAAAAACACTGATTGAAAA
>NW_004567115.1:36000988-36004638 GCF_000260355.1 Condylura cristata | reverse complement strand
GGGGATCCAGCTCATGCTTTAGTGGCTTTAGCTTCTCAGTGCTGTGCTTTAATCCACTGGGCCACCAAGGAGGGCCCTAAGCTTCACCTTCTATAAAGCAAAATAGCTGCTTACGTTATTTTGAAATTATTCTGCAACTTCCCCCATTTACATGCTTAATCACGTATTCACATATGTGCTTAAACTATATGCCGGGTTAGGCTGTGTTAGATGCGTTTCGTCACTTAAACTGTGTCAGCTGTGGTCACTGTGAGGTCTTTCAGGCTAGCTCCTATGTCCCTCTGCCATATCCCAACTTTTGGGTTTTTTTAAGCTATTCTTTACTTTCTGGCCCTAAGAGATGTCCCAGTCTTAAATTTTATGTGTGGCTTGCTTTTTCAAGTCAAATGAAATACTAAATCAAGACTTTGGCTTTCCTTGTATGGCATGAGGAAACGTACAGTCCTTTTGGTACCGCTTAGAGTCTTAGTAAATAAAAACAGTGGCACAGATTCATAAAGTAATGACTAGACAGTGAGGTTAAATAATTCTGTGAGATAAGCAACTTCTTTTCTTCCAGCTAAAATGTGCATGCCTCAAGCAGAAGATAGGGCAAAAACACCAAATTCTAATAATAGAGTCAGCAACCTTTACCTCCATCAACACCTCAGCCGGTTCCCTGGGAGCAAATCTCCACTGGCTTTAAGATTCCTTCTCCCTTGCTGTTAACCTTTGTCAGTGTTTATAAATACACAGATGCTGCTCTCATCAAACCATCAAATCACCAATTGAAAACTACATTGTTTTCATAAAGCAGTTTCAGCCCACGAAATGCTAAAACATTTCACTGTGCAGAGCACTTACCCCACAAATTACCCCACAAATGAAGTGAAACAAAGCTGTCTGTGGAAGCCTGTGAGGGCACATTTGGAAGAAACACCACTATGCAGAATTCCAACTTGTGTATTTGTTTATATTCTCCCTAGACAGGGAAGGGAAAAGTAATTTCTCAGACTATTGTGGGATATTTTAGGAGGCAGATTACAGTTACCTACCACTGCTTTGCTCAGAGCAAACTAAAACCACCTAGAATTAAGGTATTATACAACCATAAGGACAACTTCAGTAACATATGACATTCCACTCTGTTTTCAAAACACACACACATTTATTGCATCACCAAAATCATTTTGCCAGATGGCCAAGGACAGTACTCAATGTATTCCACTCTAGGAATGAAAAAGCCTGCAGTAAGACAGGCTGAGGTTCTGGGTGTAAACACAAGTTATTTACTTACTGAGCACAGGATTCAAAAATGTCTACTAACTAATTTTGTATTAACAGTAATGTACAGAAAAAAAACCCACAAAATATGGTCTATATCTAAAATTCTCTTCTATGTTCTTATGGAACATAGAAGAGTTTTTCCAAGGAGAACTTTAAAATGACCCTCAAAGCAGCTGACCTCTAAGCTGTTACATTTACATGATCCACCATACTCACAGGCTTATTAAGCAGATTATCTTTCAAAATTCAGTCTGGCCTGTAACAAATATTCCAAGCCTTTAAAATGTCATTTTAAGAAATTTTGTGTATATTAAAAATTAAACTGGCAAATATGCATTACTTCCTATAAAAGTCATTTCACAAAATATATTTAGCAAGATGCACACTGTGCTATTATAAGTGGAGAGTTGTGACATGATGTGCTCTTTAATTTCTTTGTATGGAAAAATTTTAAAATAGAGTATTTTGCCTTGTTATTTCCACAAAAGCACTTAGCAACCTTTCATATTTTCAACATCATTTCTTGACAAGACAAAGAGAAGAGTTATCTGTGGGTGGCACTCTGAAATAATAATCAGAGGAGTGTCATCAGGAAGAACTTCATGTCAGGTGTTGAATGTTCACCAACAATACCTCTCTGAGAATCAGAATAAACATCTTTGTGGTTACTTATGATATAGAGTGATTGCACTTTTGATATCCAAATGAAGTCTTTAATCTAAAAGGTAGGTCTTCAATTAATGCAATCATCTTCAAAAGCATAAAGGATGGAGGAAATTAAGCAGTCAACTTATTTAGGATATTTTTTCTCTGACACAGACGTCTCTTATTCTTTCCTTTAAGACAATGTGACCTAAAATATCACTGCATATGAATCGCATGCAATTCTCTGAAGAATTAATCTAATGCACTTTGATGTTTGCTTTTTAAGTGCAGTTCAAAAATTACCACCCCCAAAACTGTTAATTAATGCTAAAACTGACAATTACTCTATTTCTTTCCATTCAGTGGTAGTGAATGCTGGCTTCTTTTTGGATTTTCAGATTGTAAAGGCAATAGCATAGAAATCTAATTTCATTTCCTCCTTCTGTCACAGACACAGCGTAAGTGTGGCCATGGCACAGCTTTCTGCTCCTTTCATCTTTAACCGGCGTCTCATCTTTAAAATAGGAATCAAGCAAATAACAGAGAAGGTCTTATTTTTTAATTCACTCTGACCACCTGTATTAATTATGAGAATATTTAGGCCATTATGATTTAAAGTGAAATTACTGATATATTGGATTGATATCTACCATGTCTGTGACTATTTTATTGCTTGCATTTCTTCTTTGCTTTTGTTGTCTCCTCTTTTTCTGCCTTCCCTCATTTTAATTGACCTTTATTTGATTCCTTTCCCTCCTCTCCTAATATTTCAACTATACTTCTTTTATTAAAAAACGCAGCAATTTTCTTACACATATTTAATTAAGTAGTAAGTAGTAG
Source organism: Condylura cristata (assembly GCF_000260355.1). Lineage (NCBI taxonomy): Eukaryota > Metazoa > Chordata > Mammalia > Eulipotyphla > Talpidae > Condylura > Condylura cristata. Next base: position 36,001,887 of record NW_004567115.1, on the reverse strand, counting down.
ACATATGTAATTCAGTCAAGTTCACATTCAAATAGCTCTCTGGCACCTCAAATACCTTATAAGCCTATGACATTACTATCTGACATGGACTGAACTGTCCAACCCACTCCTCAACCTCTAAAAGCATTCATATGTGAGGTCTCACCTCCACTGTGTTATTATTTGGAGAGTAGGCATTTGGGCATTAAACAGATTTTGATGAAGTCATAAAGGTGGGGCCCCCCATGTTGGGGACAGTCAGAGCTGAGCCTTCTTTTAGTCACAGGAACACAGAGAAGAGAAGCAGTCATTTGTAGTCAGAAAGACATGTCCCACCAAGAACCAAATCAGCCAGGAGAGTGAACTTAAACTTTACTCTCCAGATCTGTGACAAATACCTGTGACTTAAATCACAGTCAATGGTATTTTGTCAAAATTGCCTAAACCAAGTAGTATGCTAGCACTTATTTCACTTAATTATATGTTATAGCCACTCATTAGTGTTACTAGAATCACTATAAATACTGTCACCTTTACATCTCACAGAAATAGAAAAAGAACAATAAAAAACCCTAAGGCCAGTTGAAGAAAGGGAATAATAAAAATCAAAGGATAAACAAATGAATTTAAAATGTTAAAAAAAATCCAAAAGATAAATGAAATCAGAATTTGGTTCTTTGAAAAAAAAAATAAATAAATAAAATAGACAAACCTCTAGTCAGGCTCACAAAGAAAAAAAAATGAGAGAAAATACAAATTAATAGAATCATAAATAAAAGAGGAGAAATCACAACAGATTCTGATGAAATAAAAAGAATAATCAGAGACCACTATGAACACCTACATACAAACAAAACAAACAACCCAGTCATGAAATGGGCAAAAGAACTTAGGGAAATTGGCCCTCCCTGGTGGCGCAG
>NW_004567115.1:35928822-35999878 GCF_000260355.1 Condylura cristata | reverse complement strand
TTAGAAAATCAAGAATGTAAATAGATATATAAAATATAATTAATTCCACTAAAATAAATAAATGAGTAAATACTATCACCTTTTAGAACAATAAGCATAAGAAAGTAAAGGGTTTTTGGCTTTTCTTATTCCTGCTCAATGTTCTTTCTTAAAATAGATTCAAGTTTCTTACCTATAGCATCCCTCTTCTGCCTGAAGAACTACTCAGAACATGTTTCAGACTGATGAATACTCTATTTTGTTTGCCTGAAAAAGTATTTCCTTTTTACTTTTAAAGGAGCATGTATCCTGATTTTAAGTTAGTAGTGTTTGTTTGTTTGTTTGTTTTTTCTAATACTCTATCCATTCTCTGCTCTATTGAATAATTGCGGTGAGAAATCTGTAAATCTTATTATTCCTCCTTAAGAAAAATGTTCCCCTAACTTCACTCCCTTAAAGAATTTTCTTTAATGCTTCCTGCATTTTGAATAGGATAACCCTCGGGTGACATTTTTTATATTTACTCTTCTGAATGTTTCCTGAGCTCACCAAATTTGTTATGTCATTAACTGGAAAATTCTCAAGCCATCACTACTGCAAATATTTTTCCTTCTGTTCTCTTTTTTCCTCTTCTTATAATCCAATTAGATATGATTATACCTTTTGCAATTTTCCCACAATTCTGAGATATATTGTTTTTTTTTTCTGTGTGCATTCTAGTTTAGAACATTTCCATTGAGATATTCAAATGCACTAATTCTTTCCTCAGCTACTTCTAACCTTCTAATGAGCCTAAAGACATTCTTCATTTGTTATTACATTATTTCTAGAACATTCTTCTGTTTTTTAATAATATCTAGCTGTTTTTACATGTTTTCCACTTTTTTTCATTAAATCCCATTACATATTAATTGTAGTTATTTTACATTCCCTGTCTAGTAATTCTTTTTTTAAAATAATTATTTATTTATGCATACAGAACTGAGGTACAGGCCAGATGTGCAAGAGTGTTGAGAGGATTCACCAAAGACAGAGTGGGGAGCAGAACAGGCAAGCTGACGAAGTACACTGCTGAGGTAAGCAGCAGGTGGGTCACGAAAGGTCTGCCACGCCATGTGGATCACCTCTAGGGCTGCAAATTGAACTTGCACTGAAGAAGTTGTGGCTCACTTGCAGTGTTGTGCTTTAACCTGTTCCACCACCAGGGAGAGACTGAAATTTTCTTTATCTTTTCATACTATCTTTATATGGCATGCTTTGTAATTTTTTGTTGGAAGTCAGAGATGATAGATAGATAGATAGATAGATAGATAGATAGATAGATAGATAGATAGATACATACATACATACATACATACATACATACATGCATGCATGCATGCATGCATGCATGCATACATACATGCATAGATACATGCATAGATACATAGATAGATGAAAGAGAGAGAGACAGAGAGGGAGAGATGTAAGCATATGTCACCATAGCCTTTAGTGTGAGGATATGCTGATCTGACTAGGGTTGAATTATGTTTAATCTATCACTTAGCCATAGATGCCAGAGGCTTCAATACCTCTACAGTCCTTATTTGTGTTGGACAAAGTCTTTATCTTTTGACTTTTTCTTCTATTGTAACTATCCTGGAGCCTTGTGGGTATCAGTATGGTGTAAGGAATGAGAAACAGTCTAGAATACTGTGGTTAAATCTCAGTATTTTCGTGGGTCTGTATTTCTGGAATGTGACATTCTAAAACATTCCTTAGCTTTCTTTTCCTATCAACAGGAAGTCTAGAGCTGTTTAAATGACAGAAATACACTGTTGAGGGATATGACACTGAATACTGAGTCTCTGATACAGGGCAGACTCTAGACATACTTTATAAGGATTATTCTTCACCTTCTTCTGGCACCCCCACAAGAGAATCACTCTCAGCTCTTCACTATGAGAGCCTGCTGGGATTACAAACTCCACCTGGATTGAGGAGACCATTAGGGACCCCAGGAGTTTCTTACTCTCAAATTACTCCACACTCAGCCTTTAGCAATTCAACAAAATTAGTGTTCCTGCAAGTGTGTGACTCCTGCTGCTTCTGCCCCAAATCTTAGCTATGAAGCTCTATATCAACTCTCTCTCCAGGTTTGGGAATAGTGACTTCCCTGTAACTGAGTTTTTTGCTAGGTTCAAGTAAAGTTCCTCACTTTCAGATTGTGAAAATCTGTTGTCAGGATGAGGATGACTTCAAGCCCAAACATGTATGTCTGCAGGGGAGCTGTAGTAGCAACTACCTTGGCATTAGAACTGTTCAGCTTGGTGAGTTTCTCACCAGGACAGCCCTTCGGGTGTCTCATTCTCTTGTCCAGGACCAAAGGGGTATCTTTAGGCACCCCTAGCCTTAAATTGTTGAAGACAGATATTAAGCCTTCTCTTAAATCTAAGGAGAATTACATTACTTGGTGCTTTTTTTTTTTAAGATTTATTTATTTGTTCATACAGAACTGGGGCACAGGCCAGAGGTGCAGGGGTGTTAGAGGACTCACCAGAGACTGAGTGGGGAGCAGAATAGGCAGACTGATGAAGTACACTGCTGAGGGGAGCAGCGGGCAGGTCAGGAGAGGTTTGCCATGCTATGTGGGTCACCTCCAGGGCCGGGGATCGACTGGCACTGAAGCAGCTGCGGCTAGCTTGCAGTGCTGTGTCCTAACCTGTTGCACCACCAGGGAGGGCTCCATTACTTGGCGGTTTTCAACAGACACTAGTACAAAGATGGCTACTAGCAATTAAAATTTTTAAATGGATTTTACTGTACACTATACTGAAAATGGGCTTTCAGAAACTTGATGGATGTCATCTATTCTCTTTGTGTGTGCGTGTGTGAGAGACTGATATATATATAGAGAGAGATCCCCTTCAGCAACAGATATATCCCCACTCTTCTCTATACCCTGAGAAACTACAGACAGAATCAACAGGCTCTCTTATCCTCTGGTTGGACATTTCGAAGGACAAGAACTCAGGCTAATAGAAAGGAAGGAGACTGAGGCATGAAGTCTCTCAGCTCATCCTCTGTATGGCCACTGTCAGTCTACCACATGCCTCAAAGTTCACAACTGACCTCTAGAGATGAATCTCCCCCTCGGGTTTTTAACTGTTCCTACTAGCTGCCCATTTATGCCTGGTGTTATAAAAGTTTATGTGCTTAACCACCAGGTCAATTTTGACTCTCTAAAGTGAAGAAGTAAGTGCACGATGCAAGCTACATTGTGCTAATGAGATAACGCTGTCCTCACAGCACCTTTACCTTTCCCTCCATTTGCTTCCCTAGGTTCTCTGATCTTAACTGCATCTAAAGGAAGAAGGAACAGTATTCTGGCTGCTCCAAGTGTAAGATGGCACAGCAGAGACAGTTGCCTAGTGAGATAACTTACCTTTCTGAGTCAGAACCTGCAGCTCTACTCTGTGCAGGAGGCAACTCATTCTCTTCATATTTTAGTTGCTAGAAAGTCCTTCCAAATTCTGGCAGTGGTGATTAGCTTATAAATTCTGGCTTTTATTTTCACTGACTAGCTATTGTACTAGAAAGTTAGGAGGAGATGTTAAGCATATTTTAAACCCGAAGACTGAATGCTGAATTGGGAATGACTATTAAATAAACCACAAGAATTTTGCTCTCCCACATGAGGTTCAACACAGTGTAGCACTATCTCTTTGATCTGACCTCTATGTTTGAATTATAGTACCTCATATCCCTGAGTCTTCTCAAATCTCTGAATTTTGTTTTTTACTTTCCATTAGGTTTCTCTTAGCTCCAAGTGCTGCCTGTGAAAGTCTACCTTTTGTTTAGAGATTATAACAGATATCGAGGCCTCTATGAAACATTCCAATATCTTCATGAAGCAGTTATCTCTCTCTTTTTAACAACTATGGTATGTTACTCATTTTCCTCATTGTCTTCACAATACATACACACATAGAGAGGAGAGGGCAGTTCTTGACATCTACTGTAGCTATTCAAGTTCTATAAAGTCACAATAAACACTGAAATTGCAAAATTAAACTCCTCAGAGAAATACAAGGCTGATGCCAGCAAATCTTTGGTTAAACTATTGTCCACTGATCAATACATAGCTTTATTTTACGTTTAAAACCAACTTATTTACTACATATTTTAATTCACTAACATTAAACTCACAACCACCATCACTATAATATGCCTGATCAAGATTATCTATCACACCATATATTCTCCATAAGGCACATCATAGCCTCCTTGCAATTATGAATACTACACAGTATTTTAGCTCTATAAATGGGGATGATTTTGAACAATAAAGTCACCAACAAAAGGTCCAAAGATGAAAAATATAAAAATGGAATGAAATACACTGTAAAAAAGGATACTTGTTTATACTGTGGGAGCCAAAACAAACAAACAAACAAAAAGTAAACTATCTCCTCGTTCAGCCTTAGATGAATAGAAGCTTATCAGACAACTTGAATTTTTTGCCACTCTGAACTGGTCTGGGAATAACTGCAAAAGAAACATAATAATTGACTTTGGTATTATAAATAAATCTTAGTGATTAGACAAATATGGAATATGAATAACCCAGAGATAGGAAAAGGGAGAAAAGGAAATGGAGGGAAAAGGGGGAAAGGAGGGAAGGAGGGAGGGAGGAAGAGAGACCTAGTCTGTGTTTGAATTAGGCAATATTGATTTATAGAGGGAGGAAAACGCAAGCTGGAAAAAGTATATAAAAAATAAATTGATGCTTAGAATATGGTATAAAATGCACAAAAGGAATGCAAATGGTATGATGGGAGCTTATAATGAGGGTACCTGATGAAGCATCAAGTATCAGGAATGGTTTCCTGGAAAAAGTGGCCAATGAGATGAGTCAGTAGGACAATTACAACTAAAACATATGTCCTGTTTCAAAACATCCAATGTAAGTGCCTGCTCACACTGTAAGTAAACAATAAGGACAAAGCTTTTGTTAGCAAAGATTAGAAACATAAAACAAGAGAAATAAAAGATTTACCTAATGGAAATTTGGATATGAAATTAATTCTGAAATTGTGAAGACCCATTTGAACCATAATTACTGAGTCAAAACTCAGCACTTGCCATTGGAGAGACATCACTCATAATGACATTATAGGTGACTAAATAGGACAGCAGAGCACCAAAAGAGATTGGCAGTGGTCAAAACCAGAGGAAACTCATATGTTCTACAGAAAAGTAGGCTGCAAAGAAGTCATAAGAAAAGTAGAATAATCAATTTAGGCATCCTAAAATCACAGAAGTTTCATCATGAATAGAGTGGCAAATACTGGAAAGAATCCATGTATTATAAAGGCTCAAAACTATCCACTGGATTTCATATTTTGACGGTCATTGTTGATCTTTCATGGAGTAATCTCAGTAGAAAATTGGAGGTAGAGGCAAAATACAGTGCATTAAAGAGTGGAGTTAATGTTTGTGTGTTTTCTTCTTAATCTTCAGTTACGCTTGTTATTTCCAGCTTCTTTAATGTTTCATGTTCCCATCTGATCAGGGTCTTGGATCTCTCCCTTCCTTTCCATTTATCTGGTTAATTCTTTTATATTTAGTTGTCTCAGATGTGACTTCCTCTGCAAAGTTCTGAGCACAAGCCACCCACCATATTGGCTCTTTCTATTACACATTCTGTAGCATCCTAATGCTACAAATTCCACTTCTATGTCTACTCGTTTAAATAACATCTGCTTCTCCTTCCTGTCACAGGAAACCACACCTTATATCACTTACAAGTTTATCTCCTGGCACCTAGCAACATTCTTAGTTTGTGAAATTTATTCAATTAATAACTATTTTCCATGTAAGACAAAAAACATTTTATTTATTCATTCATTATATTCATTCATTCAGGCTGTATCCCCAAGTGCCTTACATATCCAAGTACTCAATAAATATGTTCAAGTAATCAAACACTATCAATCAAATTGCAACAAAAAAAATACCTAAAATGTTTAATATCTAGAATCTTCCCCCAACATTGCATTTTTTGTTTTTTTGATTCACCACTACATCCTGTTTGCTATAATTGAAGCTTGGTATAGATCAAGTCCACAATAATGTTCTGTTGAAAGTTAATACATACATGAAACTGAAATCCACTGATTGAAAACTTAAGTTTATTAGTTTACAAGATAAGCTTCAAAAAGTTATTAAAAGCAACAGCTTCTATAACAATTCTATAAGGAGAGATCATTTCAAAGGCAATTTTGGTGCTCTTTTTAACCTAAATTATAAGGAAGAAAATGAAGAGGTACTTTCAGAAATTAAGCTAGCATAGCAAGTATCTTTTTATAAACTCAAAATCAAAAAAATTATGAGGAGTAAATGCAAGAGTCACCTATTTCCAAGGACGCATATGAAAGAAAATTATGAATACCACCTAAGATATGCTAAAGCCAAAATTTAAGGGGGAAACTTAAATAAGCAGTAGAGAGAACAGATTTTAGGTTTTATATATATCCACACCAAACATAAGAGATCCTGAACCTCATGAAAACAATACTTCATAAAAATCTTCACATTTTGGAGAGAAAAATTTCTAAGGTTATAAGAGCTTAGAATCACATATTATCATACAGAACTTAAGATATCAACATACTAGCCTCTAGGAAAATGCAAATTAAAACAATGATACAACAACACGAAGAGGGAATCTATTTTAATACAGGTGGGGCTATAAATTGGAGTAGCCACTTTATATTTATCTTAAAAAACTGGAAAATACCTCTCAAGACCCAGCCATGCCACACTTGGCCATCTACCTAAAGAACATGAAACTATCATTCAAAAAATTACAAGCACTAAGCACTACCATGTTTATTGCACCATTATTTACAAAAGCCTGGACCCAGACACACCTGCAAGTCAAGGGAATTATGTGTAGTAAAGCAGATGGAAATGACAAAGTCAAATGTTTACATAGCAGGCATTCTGACAAACTTATAAAACCCGGCAGATTCTAATAAATGAAATGAGGTTTCTGAGGTGAAGAGAAAAGAGGGTCAAAGGGGTATAAATGATGATGGTGGGGAAAAAGACTTTCAAATAACACCCAAACTTTTTTTTTATAAGATTTTATAAGATTTATTTATTTATTCATGTAGAACTGGGATAGAAGCCAGAAGTGCAGAGGTGGTGAGAGGCTTCACCAGCGACAAACTGAGGAGCAGAACAGGCAGATCCACAAGGTACACTGCTGAGGGGAGCAGTGAGTGGGTCAGGAGAGGTCTGTGGCGCCATGTGGGACACCTCCGGGGCCGGAGATAGAACTTGCACAGAAGCAGCTCAGGACAGCTTGCAGGGCTGTGTCCTACCCCATTGTGCCACTAGGGGAGGCCCAACACCCAAAATTTAATACAGTAAAAATGAATGAGTAAAAATCATAGTAAGATTTTACTACAGCCCCACAACATGGCTAACATAACAAGACTTACTATAGAACATACTGGAGATATGCAGGACCTCTTTATCTATTGCGGGTGAGAAAAATGGCACAATAGCTTTGGAAAACATTTGGTAGTTTATTATGAACTTAAACATAGGCTTACATTATGACCTAACAGGACTCCTGAGTCTTTATACAAGAGAAATGAAAACTTAAGTCTATAAAAAAAAACTTGCACTTGAATATTCACAGCAATTTTATTTACACTGGACTAAAACGAGGAACAGCTCAAATCTACATTAATAAGTCATCAGAGAGAAACAATTTAGAGCTTACAGTGGAATGCCTCTCAAGAAACAAAACAGTGATGAATTACATATCCATTTTATAACCTGGATGAGTCTCAAAAATAAGTAAAAGAAGTCAGAATAAAAGACCACATACTCTATGCTTCCAGTTATATGAAATTCTAGAACAGCCAAAAACTATAGTGTTAGAATTTAGACCATAACCCTGGCAGGTTACGGTCCAATCTATACCTAAAACTTTGAAAGTTATGTGTGAACTTTTTATTGGGAATGGACATAACATGTTTTGTAGTGACAGCAACTTTCTCTATCTAAAATGAGAAGGTTATTACATGGTATTGTTTTATCAGGTCCAGGATCTCTGGCATGCCAGCTTTCAAAGCACAGGAAGCTTTCACTTAGTACTCAAGGCTAATGCCTGTAACCACAGCATCAATTGATGGAGGAATCCACATCACAATAATATACGCATACAATTAAACTGAAAACAAAGGGTGAAAGGTAGTACACCTTGCTGCAAAGCTCAGGTGACTGACACACAGGGTGGACAGCGTGAAGCTTAGAGATCGCCTAGTATATGCCTGGAATATTCCCTGGCACACAGGGTGGGGAGCACGTCGTCCCAGACTGAGCGCCCATTGGCTCTCTCGGAATCCCAGAGAAGAAGACAGGCATGGAGTTCAGGAGCATTTCAAATTTATTGACTATATTTATGCCATTTTTCAGAGGCATATTATCAGGAGTTTCTATTAATTTTTATTTAGGTGGGACCTTTCCGCAGGTTTTCCCTGTCTTGCCTTTTGTAAGGTGTTTATCTTCCTTGAAAAACAAGTGAGTGCTTTTTAATAACTTATACCTCTTACGTCTCAAGGGCCCCAACCTCTCCACTGTATCAGTACATATAACATCTAATCAGTCAGGATCGATACAGTATCAATATATGTGACAGATATATACATTGTTCAAAATTACTAAACTATAGATGAGTATGCTGACTTTATCATGCACAAAATGTACCACAATGAACTTGATTAAAAATATTAAATCACACCAATGAGAAAACAGAAATCCTCAACTACCCTATTTCGACTCTCCTCTTACTATTATGGAACATTTAGTAATATTAATAGAACCAAAATCGAATTCTGTCATAAGAATGAACAATAAAATCTATGTTTTAAGTTTTTCTTAGAACTTAAATTCTAACTTTCTCTAAATAATTTCAAGTTTTCTTTTGTAGCAACATTTTCCTTTACTACATTCCAAGAAAAAGTCTGGTTCAAATTTTAAAACACGTATTATATGCCATAGAGTTTAGTTGAGCTCTTCACTGGCAGAAACATTGCATTCTAGTAGTTTATTCTGTGATAAGAACTGAACAGTGTGCCCCCCCGAATTCATATGTTGAAGCTTAATCCTCAAGGTGACTGTATTTAGTTATGGGGCCTTTATCACAGAAGTAATTATGTGATAAAAGTAGGGCCTGATTCAATAAGAAAAGTGTCCCCATAAGAACACTCAACAGGGCCTCCCTGGAGGCACAAGGGGTTAAATCAGCACTATGAAGCTATCAGCAGCTACTGCAGCATGAGATCAATCCCCAGCCAGGGAGCTGACCCAACAGCACAGCAGACCTCTCCTGTCCTGCCTGCTGCTCCCATCAGCAGTGTACTTCAGTTGATCTGCCTGTTCTGCTCCCCATGCTGTCTCTAGTGAATCCTCTTACTCCCACACACCTCTCTGGCCTACACCCCAGCTCTTATTTGCATAAATAAATAAATCTTGAAAACAAACAACAACCACGACAGACAGCAACTGAGAATATACTCCCTCTTACCACCAAGAAAGGATTGACTGAGAAAAAGGTACTTTGAGAAGTTCTTCAAGGACTATATAAAGAAATACTGGAAATAATAACACACACAAAAAAAGGGGGGGGGGGCAAAGAATCACAAACCAGACCAACTGGCCTGATGAAGCCTTGCCAGATTTCAAAGCTGACTAGTAAGAGAATATTGTTTGAGACTAGTAGAAAAAAGTAATGATCACTAAAGATAACACAGTTTTATTATGAACTAGGCTTCTCTGAGTGATTACAGAATGACATTGAACAGTCTCCCATACTAAGAATCCATACTATTAAGAAAGGTAAGACAGTTTCAAAAAAACTAATTGATATCATTATAAAGGGAAATTCTTAGTTATCTACATGAAAAACTTTTTTAGTATCAACACACACACCAATTTATCAAATTTGCAAATGACAGTGCCAAGGTATAGGCTGAAAGAGGTGACACCTTACCCTAAAAAGTATTTGTCCCCAAAGTCTTAAGTAACTTACTTCAATGTTGCTATTACCCCCATGCCATCCATTTTGAAGTTTGTTAAGAACACAGGACTGGGATGAAAAGATTTCTTCCACAATTTATCTGTTTGATCTTAGGCAATTCATCTCACCTCCCTGAGCCTCTAGCTTAACACGCGCACACAAGGACCATTGCCAAGGTTCACTTCAACTCTTATTCCCCATGATTCCTGGGAAGCACCTCTTGGGTTTAGCAAAGTTGTTTGTTTGTTTGTTTGTTTGTTTTAAGATTTATTTATTTATGCATACAGAACTGGGGTACAGGCCAGAAACGCGGAGGGTGAGAGGATCCACCAGGGACAGAGTGGGGAGCAGAACAGGCAGATCGACGAAGAACACTGCTGAGGGGAGCAGCGGGCAGGTCAGGAGAGGTCCGCCGTGCCATGCTGGTCACCTCCCGAGCAGGGATCGAACTCATGCTGAAGTGGCTTTAGCTTCCTAGTGCTGTGCTTTATTACGCTGCACCACCAAGGAGGGCCCAGCAAAGTTAAGTTTTTTGTTTGTTTTTTTTTTTTTTTAAAGATTTATTTATTTATTCATACAGAACTGGGGTACAGGCCAAAGATGCAGAGGGTGAGAGGATTCACCAGAGACAGAGAGGGGAGCAGAACAGGCAGTTGGACGAAGTACACTGCTGAGGGGAGCAGCGGGCGGGTCAGGAGAGGTCTGCCACACCATGTGGTCACCTCCGGGGCAGGCGGGGATCGAACTCATGCGGAAGCGGCTTTAGATTCTCAGTGCTGTGCTTTAACCCGCTGCGCCACCAGGGAGGGCCCGCAAAGTTAAGTTTTTAACCTTCCTTTACCTGTGTGTTTTACGAGGTGTTCGAATTGATATGTTAATAAGCAACTAGAAATGTGGGTTACAAAGGATAAATAAGAATACAGTATCTTTTCTGAAACAACTTTTCTAAGAACTCAATTCACAGCACTGTTTCTTTTCATTATGTCCAGGAATGGCAGATAAAAAACACAAAAACCTAGAAGGAGGAGAAAGAATGAAGATAACAAAGTGTGTTTAAAACCATCTCATGATTAAGCCATTTCTGGAACTTTTTACCATGAATGATCTTTAAATGATGATGGATGTTCAAATCCTTATGATGGAAATGCCAGAGAAAGCTGAAGGTAAAGCAAGTTCACGGCAGTGGAGGAAAAACTCAGCGCATTCACAGTTGGCTCCAGACCGTCAGCGCCTGGCATGCCCTTCCTTCTCACTCCAGTTATCACAGCAATAGGAGCTGCCTGGATGCTTCACTATAAAAGCATACTCCTTTGCCTTTTGGGTTTTCTGCAATTAGATCAGCTGAAATTTTTTGTAATTTCATTTTATGGCTTTCTGATCAACCAATTCCCTTATGATGTGTGGAGTTTTGAAAGAGCCAAGGCATTAGATCATATGGAAAGTAACATTATTCATGAATAAATCACATCATGATAGTATATATACAAAATTCATTAGAAAATTTTATTGCAGGTGATAGGTAGAGAAAACGGCTGTGCTGTAGTGTGAATATAATTTCTGACACAGGATCCAGATTTTTTAAATTTTTTAAAGATTTATTTATTCATTCATACAAAACTGGGGTACAGGCTAGAGGTGCAGGGGTGGTAAGAGTCTGCACTAGAGACAGAGTGAGGAGCAGAACAGACAAACTGATGAAGTACACTGCTGAGGGGGGCAGCGGGTGGATCAGGAGAGGTCTGCTACACCATGTGGATCACCTCTGGGGTTGGGGATTGAACTCATACTGAAGCAGCTGTGACCAGCTTTCAGTGCTGCATCCTAACCCACTGCACCACCATGGAGGGCCCAGGCTCCAGATCTTAAATGAACAAAATTCCCTTTGTCATCTCTGTGTGGTTACAGTCAAGCAATTCAAAGTTCAGAAACACCTGTGGTCTAGAATCACAGGTGCAAATGGTGATGTATTTTCAGGTGTACAGTAGCAATGTGATAAGCCTCATTCATATAACCCAACAAAGTCTAGACTCTAAGAAAAATGAATCAGGGAAACAGAAATGTTGAATCCTCTGGTTCATTTCCAAGTTAAAATCTGTTCAATGAAAATCAGTATTCTTTTCATTTCTGTGCATTCTGATAAAATAGAAATCTGTCTATAGTGATCTCCATGTAAGACTGACATGCTTTCTTAAGGTCATTTTACTTCTCAGATTTGAAGAGGAAAGAATTGATAGATATGAATAGATAATTTCTACTTCTGGGTACAGTGTTAATAAGTGACTTAGCCTGGGCCCTCCCTTGTGGCACAATGGGTTAGGAAGCAGCACTGCAAACTGGCCATAGCTGCTTCAGTGCGAGTTCTATCCCAGTCCCAGAGGTGACCACATGGCACAGCAGACCTCTCCTGACTGCCCTCTGCTCCCCTCAGCATTGTACTTCCTCAATCTGCCTGTTCTGCTCCCCACTCTGTCTCTGGTGAATCCTCTTACCACCCCTTGTACCTCTGGCCTGTACCCCATTTCTGTATGTATAAATAAATAAATCTTTTAAAAAATAGAAAATAAAGGACTCAGACTCCTTTTTATGTAGACCGAATAAAGCCCTTTTGTACCAGCATGTGAAGCAATGGGAGCTGAGAACTCACCCTTAACACTGAGTACACTCTCTGACTGAGCATAACAAAATGGGTCTGCAAATCTTCTCCCCCAGAATGCTGTGCATTTTGATGTAAAATCTCTTTTTACTGAAGCATACTAAAACTGCCAATTCCTTTGCTGCATTACCTGCTCTTCATATTCTGCTGGGACCAAAATGTGTCAAATGGACAGATTGCTCTGCCAGAGACAGTCAGATTTTGTCAAACTACGAAAATTAAACCCAGGCCCTGTCATAAAAACACAGCTTACAAGCCTGCCGGATGCACCAGCAAAACTGGTCTCACTCACAGCTGCACTCCCTCCTGGCACTTCAACACTGGCCAAATGTTGATTCAAAGCATAACCGAATCAGAAATCTCTCAAGCAACCTCTGCTTCAGCTGACACAGCCGACTGGTTTTGGGTAAGTGATGTTTGTCAACCCCCAGTCTGAATTGCTGACCATAAAACATGAGATAATGAACAAAAATTAGCTCCAGAAGAGAAGTTTCAGTTGTCTGAATTTGTCTTTTCCTGTTTTTTTGGCCCTTGGGAAAAATAGGAATTCTTACTTCATCTTTCATCATGTTTTGCCATTTTATGGGAATGTATAATCTCCAGCATTGGTTTGGTTTTCTACTGAGGATTAGAATTCTAATTGTATTATCATTAATAGTGTGATTTTTCCAGTTTACTTGTGATGAAAGTAAACTTCAATTCTTATTGAAAAGAGCAGTCCAAGATGAGACATCAGAACACAGTCAGGTATGTAGGGCACAGCTCTTGTCTGGAGCACTTCCTCCTTGGGCGTCGCTGGTCTGCGTTGTCCCAGGGTATCTGATGTCTGTCTGAAGTACTCAGAAGGCTTATGGGCCAGCTCTGGATGAATTCTAAGGTTTCTGCATAAATCTCAGAGTTCTTCATTTCCTCCACATAAATATTCCACAGAACAGATGGCTTGGAAATTATTGCATAAAAGCAAGATAGAAATAGGAATGACCTTTCTTGCTCAATTACTAATTGTCATTTGATGCTGGCTAATTTGATAGTAGCAAAATGGTCATGTCTACCTTAAGTCATAACTCAATTTCCAGACAAATTATACATAAAGGCAAAACTCACACTGATGCTCCTGGATATATGACAAGGTTTTTTTTCTTTTTTCTTAAAAGAAGAACAGCCGACTTATAAGAGTATTACTCCAACCAATTCTACTTATGTTTATCATTTGCTTCCAACCACAAGGTTAATTTGGATTCAATCTCCCAGAGCATGAAAAATTATGTCCATAATTATTCTTGTGTTCTTACTGAATTTAATGTCAAATCTAACCCCCACTTTCAATAGGCTCTGTTACTTATTTATTAAGCAGTGAACTATTGAGATGGAAAAAGAATGGTTTCCAGAACAGAAAATTATAAATGCATTGTTTATTACATTTGCCAGAATTTAGCACAAACACACAGAGACAGGTGTCATATTAAACTGCTATGCAGTTACAACAGAATTGGAATGTTAGATTAAAAAAAAAACATACTTTTTAGAGATCTCTGATTCCAGTCTTCTGAGAAAAATTGACTAATTAATTGGTTAGGTACTTAGTTAATCCATTTCTTTAAGTCCCAGAGCATAGGGAACAATCTATGTTTCATTTGCTTTTCCCATTGAAAGTGTATTTGAGCTACTAAATCTAAAGTAAAATAAAGTGGTCAGACCTGTTTTATGGTGATTGCAATTAACACAAATTATATGAATGCTACAGAATCTGAGGTTCAGTTGTAAGTGATAATAGTGATTATTTATAGGTGCTTACTGATTGTCATCTTGTTTCTACTCTTCAAGTAATTTATTCTCTGTCCTTTTCATCTTGTTTCTCAGCCTACTGGAGCAAAACAAAATTTTTTTCCTGAAACCCTATCTGTTCTGAAATTAAATCTATCAAGCTATTAAGTAGTGCTTCTTTTCTCTCCACCTTGCCTTATAATGCTCTCAAGGCAGGTAGGTAATTATTCACTTGACCTTCAAATTTTGACAACTTTTATTTGTTATGAGACTATGACTTCAAGATATAAAAGATGGTCATTACTCCCACATTACATTCAACCACATGACAGAAACAGAAGTGGTGAATTTAATATACCGCAAGTTACGGATTTCTGCTAAAGGGTCCAAGCAACACCAGGCAAAGCGCAAGAAAGAAGAAACTTGAGGTAGTTATGGAAGCAAAGAAAATATGGGAATATAAGTTCCGATCTATGGAAGCTGAAGGAACTAGCAAGGACATAAGCTGATTTTATAGTTTTCACATTTGGTTGAAGGAGAACTGTGATTTGTAACCTCTACAAAACAAGTCCTCCCTGCTAATATTTGGCATCTTGGCTGTTTTCCTTTTAAAATACTTTCTGTACATTGAATTTATTGTACTTCTATGATATTGACAATGGGGTGGAATGTCTATTAACCCCCCCCCCAGGAAAAGGATCCAACTTAAATTTTTGTTTGTAGTGAGATACTACTATGGAAGTAACCCAGTGCTTTTAGTGCTCTGGTTCATTATCAGACAAGTGATTAAAATACTTACCTGAAAGTATCTGTAAACCAATAGCATTCCTAGTCTCAACTAGGCAGTTGTGCATTTTCCTGCCTACGTTTTTATTATTTTAGTAGCCTAGCCTCTTCAACTGAAATCATTCACAGGAGTCTAGTGGTATAACTGATTAAAATAAGGTCAGGCTGTAGCACCCCATTCTCCTCCAGGGCTTCTAATGGACCCCCTACATATATGCACACTCACACACAATGTGGTCTCAGAAAAGATCCAAGTGGACCGTCTTGGAAAAACCCCTATTAAATGGTCTCAAGAATTCTTGCATCTGCTAATTACATGGTTCTTGTCCAAAGAACCATGCTATAAAGGCTAAAAAAAAAAAACTAATAAATAGGAAACACTACTAAATAAAGAGGGCTTTTCAAATGTCATTTTGTTATTTCTGATTTTTACTTGTTTCTGAAGGCACTATCCCCTGTTCTATGCTCTATAGTCAGATATCCCAATTTCAAAACATGGCCCAGCCATTTACTAAATGAAGGATTTGAATAAGTTATTTAACTTCTCTGAGCCTATATGCTCTCATCTGTAAAGCACAGTAATAAAGGCAGTTCTCTTCGCAGGGTTTTAAATGAGTGAATCTACACAGAACTTTTTCCAACAGGGCCAGCACTCCAAAAGTGAAAAGCCTTATTTTTCAGTTCAAAAAACCAAGTACCCACAATGAACAAAGCACTAATAGTTTTAGGAGACAAAGAGATTCAATAATACATAAATCTAGCTCACAGGAATTTTGCAACCTCCTTAGATAAGGACTCACATAAGAGTCTGACAAATTTTTAAGACTTAGGGGAATCCAGATAGCCAGTCTCCAAGCTACTTGGATCTAACAACTAAAAGAGAACAGAACCAAGCTGCTAGGTGTGCTTCCAAGGGTCCAGCTCGTTAATAATGGAGGCTCGTGCCCCAGTGCTCCGAAGCAGTGGGCTCTCCAGTACACCAGGCTGTGGGAAGGGCTTCTACCTTCCCTCCTCAAGCCACATGGGTACATATTTTCCTAAACCCAACAGTGTACAACACAAAGAGTGAACCATAAGGTAAACTGTTGACATGGGGTGACTGAACATGAGGTGACTGATGTTATCAATGTAGGTTCATCAATTGCAACAAATGTACCATTCTGAAAAACTGATGTTGATAATGGAGGTGGGGGAGGCGATACTAAGCATTTGTGGTCAAGTGTATATGGAAAATATTTTTACCTTCCTTGTATTTACTGAGAACCTAAACCTCTTCTTAAACACAAAGCATCTCTCTCTTTTTTTAAAGATTTATTTATATATACAGAACTGGGGTACAGGCCAGAGGGGCAGGGGCAGTGAGAGCATTCACCTGAGACAGAGTGGGGAGCAGAACAGGCAGATTGACGAAGTACACTGCTGAGGGGAGCAGCGGGCGGGTCAGGAGAGGTCTGCTACACCATGTGGTCACCTCCAGGGTGGGCAGGGTTCGAACTCATGCTGAAGTGGCTTTAGCTTCTTAGTGCTTTAACCCGCTATGCCACCAGGGAGGGCCTAGCATCTATTTATTAAGGTTTATTTATTTGCACATACAAGAACTGGGGCACAGGCAAGAGATGCGGGTGGTGAAAGGATTCTCCATATACATAGTGAGGAAGAGAACAAGCAGATGGACTGAAAGACACTGCTGAAGAGAGCAGCAGGCAGGACAGGCGAGGTCTGCTGTGCCATGTGGATCAGCTCCCTGGCTTGGGATCGAACTCATGCTGCATGGGCTGCAATAGCTCCATAGTGCTGTGCTTTAACCCCTTGTACAGCCCAAACACTAAGCATCTTAATTTTTTAAAAAAGAGGTAAGAGCCCTCCCTGGTGGTGCAGAGGGTTAAGACACAGCACTAAGAAGCTAAAGCCACTTACTTCAGCATGAGTTCAATCCCCGCCTGCCTGGGAGGTGATCCACATGGCATAGCAGACCTCTCCTGACCCGCTCACTGCTCCTCTCAGCAGTGTATTTTGTTGATCTGCCTGCTCTGCTCCCCAGGCTGTCTCTGATGAATCCTCTCACTGCCCCTACATCTCTGGCCTGTACCCCAGTTCTGTATGAATAAATATTATTTTTTAAAAAAAGAGGTAAAAGTATATTTTACCACACCAGTCCTGCCTACTAGAGTACCATGCAAATGAATGTCAGTGACCTTACCAGATTAATCGGCCCATTCTCAGAGAAGGAACAATTGGACTGAGTGATTCTCAAGCAGATGGAAAGGAAAACATTTAAATGAAAGGGACACAAAACTGTTCTGAAATAAAACATAGATCTGTATAATAAATAATTGTCAAGTTGAATGTGCCTGTAATACTTCCAATAAGAAATGGTAGAATGGTGATAATAATGCCTTCTCCACAATTCCACTACAAATTAAAGGTGGTACCAGAAATTTCTTTCTCAGTGACCTTCAACATAAGAGCAGGGAAAGGAGGAAGGAGAAGTATTCTCCACCTCAGATCTAATACACACACAAAAGTTCGCAGTTACCAGGATCATGAAAGAAATCATTTGTTATTTTTGTTTGTTTGTTTGTTTGTTTGGATAAATGTTGAGCTTTGTAACATGCAAAGGATTCAGCAGGAGAGGAAGAAAGATTGAAAAATAGAGGGAACATCTGAGAAAGAGCAAAGGGCAAACAACAGTTAAGTAGGTACCAGAGCTGAAGAATCCCAAGATTTGCAAATTCATTCTGTAGGGTCCCTGGTCAAAATCACAGTAGTGAGCACTGAGCAAGTCAAAACTCAGTGGGTAGACACTGCTTATTTGCTTTGGAGAAAGTTTATGCTCAGAGAAACAACAGGTAAAATGTCTTCAGTTGGTGACAGACACTATTTGGAAGGCTCCCCTGGCTGTACCAGCCAAAGGCAGCCTTTCTCATCTGCCAAACTTTACCCCTTACTATGCAACAGGACTCAGATCAACACACTTCCTCACAGTCTTAGCCTATACATGTACAATTTCTTTGAACAATTCTACACAGATTGTGAAATTAGACTGAAATTAGAGATGAAGCAAACCTCTCATCTGACAATGAGAAATTTAAAGACAATTTTTTGAACAGGTTATACAAAAAAATCTAATGGTACATGTGAATAATTTATTTCTACAATTAGATAAGTTCCTTGGAGACACGTACTGTGGCACAGGACTTCCATATGGGGCTACTTTTGACATCTTTTATTCCAGCACCTCTGTGCCTGTGCCAGTTCTGTATGCATAAATAAATAAATCTTTAAAAATAAATAAAGTTTCCCAAAACGTCCACTTACCCCCACTTGATACAGTGTGGGAGGAATAATGCTTCTCTCTCTCCAAGCCTTACTCTCTTCCACAGGAATGACTCAGGGCTCTGAAAAAGAAACTCTGAGTTTGCTCTTTTTGCTCTCAAATGATCCACTTCTGTGGGTGTTGAGATGCTCTGTCTCTCCCGCCATCTGCTAGAGCTGATGTTTAAGATATAGTCACTAATCCATATCTAGCAGTGTGTGGGGAAATTTTCTTTTCCTTCTGTGCAATTTCTCCTTCCTCCTCCTCTCACAAGTTTCAAAGGAGTACAATTTGGACATACATGGCTTACCCATGGATTACAAGATGGTGAATTTAGGAACAACTTTACAGGAAAAAGTAACATACTAAAGACCCATCTTAGTTGCAAGATCCATTCAGATCTAAATATTTTCAAAATGTAACAATAAAGAAAACACAAAATATGCAGCAGTTTTAAAAACATCTTCCAGCTAGAGGACTTTATTGGTTTCATAGCATGTAGTATCTAGTTAGTAATATTACGAGGAAAGATTATATTTGAATTTTGTTACAATATATACTTTAAAAATAGAACCTTCTACTACTAACATCACATGATTTCCAGAATTATTTTTCTTCTAGCACCATCACACATGACCATACCTTTGAGTACCAATGTGCTGTTCCTTCCCAACTAACAAAATACCACCCAGCCAGGTTATGTGGTAACACAGACAACTGCCATAGTCTGAGACTACTGGCAACAACATATCTCAACACAAAGATGGAGGTGGCATGGAAACATCAAGGAATGAAGTGCAAGCTATTCTTGAGCTATGGGAAGAATGTAGAATTGGGTCAAGATTAAACCATGACTCATCCAATAAGTCTAGGGGTTGTGGCTGTCGGAGGGAAAGCCTCAGTTTTTCAGTCCAGAATTTTCCAATTACCAGCCCCCTCTCCCATAGTGTTACCAAAGTCTATGTATGATGGATAATGGGAAGAAAAGGCTCTATAGGAGTTAAGTTAACCCATTTATCTTGCAGGAAGTATAACAACCAAGAGGCTCTAGTTTTGTATGAGGATACATTGTTTTTAAAGAACCTATTTATTTAAAAGCTAAATTTGTATCCCTACAAAAAAGGATTTAAGATAGCTAACAATTATAATTAGCTCCAGGAACAAACACAGGATAATATATAAATATTTCTAATTAATGACCCCATAATAAACAGCCTGCAGATGAATAAATATTTCTTTAGGCTGAGCCCCGAAGTATCAACACTGGCAAAATTAATGAATCTTTTATAGACCCTAATTAATAATAGACTTTAAATCTGACAGGTGTATGCTCCAGAAACAAGCAGAAATTCTAGAAGACTTGATTTCCTCGTTCACTGATACTATGTCAACTCTGGGGCTATTTTTCCAACTAAGCTAGGAGTAGATATTTGATTGATGACTTGAAGTTTTTCAAATTTATTTGTATTTATCAATGACACACAACTGTTGTTTAAAGCTTAAAAAAAAAAAAAACTACAGAAAGATAAGACATCCATGATACATAAATAGCTCGTTGATGTTTAGGCTCCGCAGACAGGTATTCCTGGACTTTCTGCTCTGACTTGCACAGCTCTGGGCACTTTAGGCAAACATGCGCTTTGCCTGAACTTTCACCTGAAAATGGTTAAATACTAGCTCCTGCTTCACAGATTACTAAGAGGATCAGTTCAGGAAGGTTGTCCTGAGGACTGTGTCAAATTAAGTCCTCAGTAAATATAGCACTAATTCTTGGTGGCATTCGTATTTGATTTAGTGTACCTCTTGTTTAGCTTGAAAAGGAACAAAAAAAAAAAAAGAAAAATGTTTTTTGACTACAGTCACCTTTGAACTTGGAAGAAGTCCATCATAGCTGTATGGTGACATGAAATTATAAACTAACTCGCCAACCCTTCCATGTTTAAGAGTGTCAGTCAAACTTGTCAAGTAGGATCTTGGGAACACTTTATAGCCATTATTTCCTTTAGTAATGTCATCAAGGAAACAACATTCATAGACCACAACAAAAGACACCGGTTTCCAAAGTCTTGTATTCTGGCCTTTCTCAGAACACAGTTTTCTAAGCTTGGCAGTTACATAATTACTCTTCTGGGCATTCCAGGTCCACATCCAGAGGCCTTCATTTCACATCAAAAAATGGGTTTTATGGATATGTTATTTATTTATTTATTTATTAAGATTTATTTATTATTTATGCATACAGAACTGGGGTACAAGCCAGAGTTGCAGGGCTGGTGAGGGGCTTTACCAGAGACAGTGGGGAGCAGAACAGGCAGAATGATGAAGTACACTGCTGAGGGGAGCAGGGGCGGCTAAGGAGAGGTCTTCTGTGTCATGTGGGTCACCTCCAGGGCCAGGGATCGAACTCGCACTGAAGCAGCTGCGGCCAGCTCGGAGTGCTGCATCCTAACCTGTTGTGCCACCAGGGAGGGAGGGCCTGGATCTGTTATTTAAACCTTCTTTAAAAATTCTGACAATGGGCCCTCCCTGGTGGCACAGCAGGTTAAAGCACAGCACTAAGAAGCTAAAGCCACTTCAGTATGAGTTCAATTCCTCGCCAAAGAGGTGACGCACATGGCATGTCAGACCTCTCCTGCTGCTCCCCTCAGCAGTATAATTCGTCAGTCAACCTGTTCTGCTCCCTACTCTGTCTCTGGTAAATCCTCTCACAGCCCCTGCACCTCAGGCCTGTACCCCTGTTCTTCATGTATAAATAAATAGATTTTTAAAACAAAAAAAGCAAGCGTGCAAAGAAAGAAAATAGAAATAGTAGCTGGGGGTGGGATGGGGGAGAGGTGTGGATAGACCATTCTCCAACTTACAAGGAATAAATGGCCTCCATTAGAACACTACCCATAAAAAGGAGAGTTCAGATCAAACTGAACATTGAGATATTTAATATCTGAAACATGGCCCGTATAAAAATACTTGAAAAAGTTGAAAAGTGTTTTCCACTGAAGTTTCTGAAACAATAAATGCAGTCCATACACAAGATAGGTGGCAGCATGCGATGGAGTTTTATTTATATTTTGTGTGGAGTTTGTTAAAACCTAGGAAATGTTTTCATTGTTATGCTGCAGAGGAAAATGTCTAAGAGAAAACTCTCAGGTCAGCTAGCAGCTGTGAAGATGTGATCCATGATTAGAACACAAGCTTGTCCATCAAGGATGCCCTGTGCTCCACGTGGCTGCCCTGTGCCCTCAGATAGCTGTACCAAGCTTCTGCCCACACACATTGCTCACCTCAGAGAAGGCAAACTTAAGAACTGAAAACTGAAAAAACAGATGTGTACAATAAGTCACCTTCTCCACTCCCCCATATTAAATCAAACAGTGAGTATCATGCCTTCCTGTGAAGTCACTGATGGTAGCATGAACAGATGTCTCCATATTGGTTAAAATGAAGCCAGATGCACTAATTGAAGAACAACATACTTGCTAAAATATGGTAACCTGATTGTTACATTAGTTACCCTTCCTTAAAATCACGGTTTAAAGAGCTAAAGACTTTGAAAAGCTAAACACAACTCAATGGCAGTTGATACAGACTTCTACAGAAAACTCTGTCTCACTTCTTGTGCTTAGATAGCATAGACACCTTATAATCACATGTACAAAAGTGAACCTTTGTTCAAACCACCCTTCAAACAAATTTGTTCCTCAGGGCTTGGCTCCACAGATCAAACCATACCACCACAAACTATCAACCTGACATTGAAGTTGGGTTCCTCAAATTCTATCGCTCCTGTTCACCCTGCTCACAACCCAGCTCTCTTCAAGCCCTACTGATTCTATGACTAGAAGCATCTTGAATCAAACTATGTTTCTTCACCTCAAATGCCATTACCTTAGCTCACCTCACCAAAGAGTGATTATCTCTGGAGGGAAGAGAACATTAGAAGAACATTATCTATATTTTATGCATGATAAATGAATGGCAGTCAATTTAACAAATACTAGAACTGACCAGAAATGGGATTAGTTCTAATAGCTAATTAAACAAAAAGAAGCAATAGGAAGAGATCTTCTGATAAATGAGATACTGGGGTTAGAATAAATCTGTAATAACTGGCTCATATGTGAGGAAAACAAAGGGAAAATGGTGGAAGTAATTTAAACATAAAGAACTCCTTCAAACTGCAGAAATCTCTAGAAGTGATTTAATATAAATTGTAGAACTGAAAAAAAGGCAATGATGTGATAAGTTTAATAAATGGCTTTGTATGTTTGCCTCAGACAAAAACAGAACTAGCCAACTCAAATGTTGGTCAAATTAGATACTAAGCTAAAGCCCAGAGAAAGAAGTGGATGAAAAATATGAAGCCAAGAGAAAGAGACAGAATATATGACATGCAAACATTTCCAGAGAGGAGAAAGGGAAATAAAAAGCACTTTAGGGAGATGATGAGCAAGAATTTTCCACAACTTAAAAAAGATATCAACTCACAGATTCAAGAAGCACAAGCAGGATAAATTCAAGAGAAACATAGACAGATCACAATGAAATGGCTAAAAAGAGAGGAAAGAATTTTAAACAGTGAAAGAAAAGAAGACACATTACTCCCAATGGAGAAAAACTAAAGTCTCTGGCTGCCTCTCAATCTAGTTAGTGAAGCCAGAAGAAAATAGAATGCTATCTTTGAAATGCTCTGTAAAAGTGACAGCCTAATGAGTAATCAGTATCCAGTAAAAAATATCCTTTAAATATGAAAGTAAAATAAAGATGCTTTCAGACATACACACACGCACACACACACACACACATATGTATATATATATATATATATATGAAATTCATCTGTAGTTAAACTGTACTAAAAGAAAAATTACCCTAAAGTGAGTGAAAGAAAAGTTCTCCAAAGAAGGGCACTAAAATTCAAGAAAAAAAGATCAACAATGGAAAGAGGAAATATGTAAACGAATATGATTAGATATTGACTGCATTGAGCAATAATTATGTTGTATGGTGATTTAAACATTTAGAAAATTAACAAAACAAAAGATTTGGAAAATGCTAAATGCTAAGGCTCTATCAGGATCAAGGAAATAGTAAAACCAGTAAGCTATTTCTGACTTACACTATAATTAAGTCACAATACAAGCTATAATACTTAAGGCAACCAATAAAAATAATGTAGAAAATACATGATCATAAAACTTGATTTTGGGGGAGATGAATAACAAAAGTACTTACTGATCCCTTAGGATCAGTAAGTATTCTGATTTTTACTTAATTGATTTTTACTTTTTACACTATTGTAAAAAAATGCAAAATGATAATTGATATTGTATTCTCAAATCAAATATTTACAATAACCTATATTCTAAGTTTGTGTGTGCATCTATGTTTGTTTAATTATAACTTTGAAGTAAGTTATTATTTAGAAACTTTCAATTACAGAGGACTTTATTTCTCAAGCACTGCTGTCTCATTCATTATGTGGTATAGGACTGGCCATGTGTTCAAATCAGGTTCTAGATCCTTGTAAAAATATGGCTATTTTCAGCCCTCCCTGGTAGCTTAATGGGTTAGCACTGCAAGCTGGTCACAGCCACTTCAGTGTGAGTTCGATCCCCAGCCCCGGAGGTGGTCCACATGGCTCAGCAGACCTCTTCTGACACACTTGCTGCTCCCCTCAGCAGTCAGTCTGCCTGTTCAGCTCTCCACTCTGTCTCCTGTGAAGCCTCTCACTGCCCCTGCACCTTAGCTTGTACCCCAGTTCTGTATGAGTAAATAAATATGTTTTAAAAATAAACATAAAAGTTTAAAGTCAGTCCCTCATAAGCTATAGAGGTATGGAAAATAAATTTTAAAAATAATAATTTATATATATATATATGTATATGTGTATGTATGTGTGTGTGTGTGTATGTAGCTATTTCTTTTAACACATTTCTCAAAATGGAAACTGGGAGTAAAAAGTGTTCATGTATTCACACAGTCCACTATCCACAATGACAGAATAAAGAACAGGTAATTATTGAAAACACTCAGCTCCAAACCAACCCCTGCAGATATAAGGTACAAGCTGATCTTTGGTGCTTACCACCTACAGGAAACAAAGGTAGGAAAGGGGACTGACCAGAAATGATGAATGGAATAGACTACACATTTCTGAAGATGAAGCCAGACAGAAAAGTACTTATACATACACATAAGAAGGGATAAGGAGAAGAGGCTATTCTTTGGTCATCGATATAAAGGAAAAACTTTGAAGCAAATGAATTTGAAGGGAGCTTGATACATTTCACCAATCCTCTCTCTAATGAACCAAATGGTTTGCTTTATTTTTGTTTTTGTTTCCTTTTTTTTATCAAAATATCAATCTAGACTGATAGAGAACATGGAGGACAAGCATTTTCACTTGTGAATCATAAATCTATCTCGCTTTTACTTTCAGAGTATTTATTTATTAAACATTTTACACGAAGCATTTCAAGTATTTATATATAACAGATCTCCTATCTTCAAATTTTATATATATGATATTTCATCCAAGTGTAAAAAAAATACACTTCTGTAAAAAGTTAACAGTAATTAATTAAAATAATTCCTCATGTCTTCTTGACAATATAATTAGCCATTAAACAATGAATTACAATGTATCTAAATATTTAGCTATACAGTATAAATAGTTGGGGTGGGGTGAGGGATGGAACGAGCACATGGGGTGGAGAGAGAAACGCCTAAGTGAAAATCATCTACTGGCCAAAAGTTAACAATGATATAGGAAAAAGGCACTCTGTTTAAAAATAGCTTATAAAAATGTCTATTTTTAAAATCATACCATCAACATTTATCCTTTTATTATTACATCTTCAAATAATTTGTGAGCTATAAATTTTATGACTATTATTTTAGTGTTTATATTTTCCAGCATTTTAGTTTATGAGTTTTAATTTTCCTAGTTTGTTAGTAGTTACCTTAGAGATTACAGCAGATATTCTTGACTTGTTAGAATCAACTATATATTCGTGCTTCTACAACTTTTCCTCAAGACTTAATATTTTAATATTTTGTTTTAATTGTTGCTCTTATTTTTCATAACAAGTTTCTTTTATTGAGGTAATGTTGGTCTATAATGCTGTATGTGATTTAGGGATATAGACCCTTATCTCTTCAGACTTATGTTACCTTAACAACACAATCACCACCCAATCAGTTACCAATCATTCTCCACTATCTAAAATTCTTTAACATAGTTTCTATACGATTTTGAGTGAATTTGTCAGTCACTTTGATATTTCAAATACTTAATAATATTGGAGTAGATTACAGTGATTTCACTGTTCAATAAGTTAACAATTTATTTCTAGGCATACACGTATTCACAATTCACCACACTTAACACCTTTCTTCATTTTTGCTTTTCTGTTGAGGAAAACCCCACCTGAGGAATTCCTGTTTAATGCCAGTATATCAGCAACTAAGTTCCTATACTTTTGCTTCACTAGAAATGTATTTATTTCCCTCCCACTTTTCAGTATTTTGCCAGGTGTAGAATTCTAGCTGTTCTCTTTCATCTCTTTAAAATGATATATATTCTCACTTCTGTTGATAAAATTCATCTGTCAATCTTATTCATTTGATGATATCATTTCTATTCTCTGGTAGCCTGCGAACATTTTGTTGCCTTTGCAGTGGTCATTAATGTGCTGAAGAATAGTTTACTTGGTATTTATTTTGCTTGAAACTCATAGTTTCTGGAATTTTGCTTTATTATTGGATTTTTATTTTCATGCTCATACATGTTAAGAATTTAACAGTTTCCTAAATGGAAAAAACAACTATCGACCTCGTGTTCCTTTATCTAAGGTTTTCTAAGCACCTCTATTTATGACTACCTCAGAAGCCTCAAACTTCAGTTTTCATTTCAATTAATTTCCATGAGAGTATTTCAAGTTTACCAACCTTCCCACTTCTCAGCATGCCCAATCCCTGTACCCACGCCCCTACCTAGCCTTAGCCTCTCTCCTCCCAAATCAGCAAATAACCAAAGAGGGGAAAGAACAACACGGTGTTGAATCCCATTCAATGAGCTCCCTTTTGTCTTAATCCTTGTTCCTTCAAGTCTGGTATCTTTAAGGCCCTCTGGTGCCTTCAAAGAGATAGATTTCTACGATTTATTTGACTTTTCTAGTTCTCAGAAGGACCACTGGTATGTCAAATGCTATCCCATTCTTGCTAGATAGTAGAAGCCCCTATTATGTTCAAATTTTGTTTATTCATGGAAACAGTCTTTCCTTGATGAGTAGCATGGACAAATGCATGCTTGGATTTTCCCCTACCAGCCATGACATTTGAAAAGAGAAAGTAAAAAGATACAATACTATCACTTTGTAAGTGAAAAAATCTTTACATGCTATCTTATTTGAGAGAAATTACATGTAATTTGTTCTTTGATATGTGGAACCCATTGGAACCACACTGGAGCAAATCTGTAGTATTTCTCTCTATCCCAGAAAAGTTCTAGTTCTATACCCTCCTCCCTCATTATACACAATATTTAATTAAAGCCAATTATGCCTTTTCTTTTCTTTTTTTGTGATTGTGAAATAGTTTTCTGATTGAAATTAAATATTAGGATAGAATAATTTGGTTTGTTAAGATTCCTTTTTATCAGAAGATATATGTGTGTGTGTCTCATATATCCTTGTTTAATTTAAGACCAATCAGTTTAGTCCCTTCTGAGACCAAACAGAAGGTTTGAAGTACAAATAATTTCTTCCAGAACACTAGTGAAATAAGACCTAAGCATAAGAATTTCTAACCTTATATAAATAAAAAAAGAATACATCTATATTTATAGTGTGTTCTTTGAAGAATATCAAATTATTGTTCCTTTAAAATTAACCTGTATTGATATTTGTTTATAGGCATCTATTGTTTTTAACCAATTGATTTGTAACCAGTTTGTAAAAATCAAGTCAAAAGTAAAAATCCCCAAAAGAGTATTTTATTTAAATAAACTGTGTCAGATCATTTCTTAAATAGTAGAAATTTCCAAATTACTTTCAGATCTATAGATGGCCAACAGTCTATCAGATATGAAATATATTGGTGAGTGCTGGGCTCTCCTTTACTTATCCTTTCCCAATTATTAATATTTAATCAAAGGACTTGAAAGAATTCTGTATTAATATATTATACGAAGACTGACTGATAACTCTCCATGAGAACTATTTTTTAGAAAGTCTTTACTCACAAAATTACACCTTGCCAGAGAATCCTAGCAGATAAGTTATACCTCAAACCTGCAAAATGAATAGCCACACTTGACCTCTCTGTATATCTAATTATATATTTACCCTATCTTCCATCACTCCAGGCAGTGCACTGAATGCCAAATTAATCAAGATACCCCCACTCATTCAGTATGCAAATATTAGCTTCAATAGCATTCAAGGGTGATTCCCTTAGATTGCCTTTATGCCACCCTCCCAACCTGACCAACATAAAGTCAGGAAAGCATAATATAATATGATGTAGTGTAGGTGGGAAATCCTGGCCAGCTAGATCCAAGTCTTGTCCCTCTCATTACAAGCTATGTGTTTTTAGACATTGCCCAGATCTCAGTCAAAAACAAGAACAAATATATACATTATAGAATGCTTGAGAATAACTTCTAAAGTGCTATATTAGATTACATTATTAACCTAAATAATGTAAAAAGGTAAAGAATGAGTTTATGTTTTATTATTATGATGATGATGTCTGTAAGCTTAATATAAAAGCAAAGCTAGTTATCTAAGAGTTATATAGTATAACTATGTCTGTGTTACAACCAGTTACCCATTTCTTCCAAGAAATATGCTATATGAAATAGTTCATTACAGCAAAATAATTCAGTTTCTGTAAGCTTTATAGAAGGTATATTTCTATTTATGAATCTAATTTAAATCCTGTTCTTTTTAAATTGCGGTTAACTACCTTTCAGGAAATAGCTCCCTGAAAAAAAAGAGTAGGTGTTCATTAAGAAACAAAATGGCATTAATTTCATCATTACTCACATTGATTTCCCATCTGTAGTCAAAGCTATGTCCAAAGGAGGTCAACTTGGTGAAAATGTAGCA
This sequence comes from Condylura cristata, assembly GCF_000260355.1. Taxonomy (NCBI): domain Eukaryota; kingdom Metazoa; phylum Chordata; class Mammalia; order Eulipotyphla; family Talpidae; genus Condylura; species Condylura cristata. The sequence goes on along the minus strand of NW_004567115.1, from coordinate 35,971,190 downwards.
GAAAGTTAGAACTGAATAAATAAGGTTCTAAGACCAATCCATGCCTCTAAATGTGGTTTATAGTGCCCCATACTAACAAAATTAATGGTGGGTTCCAAAACAAATACTAAATCACCTTTATTATTACAGACCAACACCTAGAGGCTGAATGTTTTCTTCTTTCAAGCCAAAAAATACCATCATTTTTCATCTTGCTTTCCTTTTTGCTTTCTGTTAACAGTTTTATTTCTTGGAGCTATTTCACTCAAATATTCATCATCTGACTGTTAGTTATAAAGCCATGTTTGAATCCCACAATTCCAAGTTCTGTCTGTTAAATCTGAATGGGCACAAGGGATTTCTTCTATGGCAGTGACAGACAATGGATTCCAGGATACCAACCACTGGTTAAGACATCTGTGGACAGTAAGTTCACACATTTAACACATCAGACCCTTCCAGTGTGTAAGAAAATGTGATAGTAGAAGGAAGTCAAGAATAAAGAAAGTATGAATTGGGAATATCAAATAAAGAATTTTATCAAAATGTGGTGTGTCTGATATGGTCTAAGGCTGCTGATGTTATTGATCATAGTTTTTTAATTAAAGTTATACAAGATATTATATAGGAGAAGTTGTTCAATATCTCTGAGACTTGCTTACCCTCTCTGTAAAGTCTCTTCCATATGTATCAGATTCCATGTGCCTTATCTCATCTATATTGCTCTAAATACTTAGAGCTTGTGTAAGTCAAACAAATACTTGCTACATATTCATAATTCCCAACTACTACCACATATAAGTGCTAAGAGTGGGATGGGGAGAGTTTACTATCTATCAAAATATTGATACAATAACCTGTTCTATTTTGCTCTAATCAAGACATGTAATTTTACATGGTGCCTACAATAGAATAGATACTGGGTATATATATATTTGTAAAATCAATTAATAGACTGACCAATAGAAAATAATGCCTGATCAAAATCTTACAATAGTAAGAATGGAACCCCATTACTTTTGATTATACAAGACAGTAGTTCAAATGGTGACTTTCCAATAATGAATACACAGATTCTATTACCCATATTTTTAGTCACAACAAAAACCTCATATACCTATAAAATAATTCCCTGGAGTCAACTGCAGAGATATTTACATTCTCACCTCACAAAAATTTCTCCAATATGGTATAATACCAAAGACTAGAATCCAGAGCCTGTTTTTCTTCTGGTCCCCTACACTTCTCCAACCTGCTTGCTAAATATCACAATTATTTCTAGCAAAAAATAAAGTATTTGATTCTACATTCAAAATATGAACAGTAATGTAAATAGATATATAAATAAATTTTTAAGTGGTTTTAGGGAAAAAAAGAAAATTCTCACATCTTGCACGCATGCAAAAAAAAAAAAAAAAGGAACGAAATTACTGGGGCCTCCCTAGTGGCATAAAGGGTTAATAAGTGCAGCACATATCTCTTCTGTCTCTCCTGTTGCTCCCCTCAGAAATGTACTTAAGTCAGTCTGCTTGTTCTGTTCCCCACTGTCTCTGGTGAATCCTCTCACCCCCTGAACCCCAGTTCTTATATGAATAAAAAATAAATCTTTAAAAAATAAAGAATGAGCCCTCCCTGGTGGCGCAGCGGGTTAAAGCACAGAACTAAGAAGCTAAAGCCACTTCTGCATGAGTTTGATTCCCGCCTGCCCCGGGGGTGACCACATGGTTGGCAGACCTCTCCTGACCCGCCTGCTACTCCCCTCAGCAGTGTACTTCGTCCATCTGCCTGTTCTGCTCCCCACTCTGTCTCTGGTGGGTCCTCTCACCCTCCGCATCTCTGGCCTGTACCCCAGTTCTGTATGAATAAATAAATAAATCTTAAAAAAAAAAGTAAAGAATGAATTGCCACTCACAGGAGTATTATGAAATTATATTATGGAATTAATTGCAAAAGTGTAAGTTACTAAAATAAGTATATTTATGAAATTGTAATATGGGATAAGTGCTCTGAGTTCTGCCTGAGATTAGGGAATTAGCGAGCAAGTTCCCAATAGCAGAGACCTCCGAAGATATAAGACATACATAAAGAGATTGCTTTTGTGCTTCTCAGATGCAGATAGCAAATGCATTGCAAAATACTTTCCCAAAAGAGAAAAGCAATTAAGTGAGCATGTAGCTTTATGGAACAAACATAGCTTTTGGTCATTCATTCAATAAAAACACTAGGAAGGCTGCCCACAAAGGTCAAAGTGACAAAGGCCCCCTTTCAGAGGAGACAGCTGTAGTTTGACCAGTTTCCAAACTGAAATGTGAAAGAATTATTGCCTAAAATAAAAACTACAATTTGAGAAATATAAATTACTATTTTAGGCTATTCTATGAAGTCTCGATAACAGTCACAAAACCCAGGCCCAGAAAACTCGTGTGCCAGGCCATGCAACTAAAGGTGGGAAGAAGAAGGCTGTGATATGAGCATCATGCACAAGGCCCAAAGTCACCCAGTCTGGCCATACTCCCTCTCCCTTGAATCACAGGTTCAGGGATCTGGGTGTTTCTTTTTGTTTTTGTTTGTTTGTTTGTTTGTTTGTTTTGTTTGTTTGTTTTTGGTTTTGGTTTTTGCTTGATAATGTTTCAGTTTTAGATTAATAGAAATATCAAAAAATACCAAAACTAAGGAAAGCTTCTCGTCTTGCTATTTTCCCTATTTCAAATGGTATTATTTTCTGATTATTAAAAGAAAAAAATACCTATACTTGAAAAATAAGGAACAGAATTCACCAGAAAACCCACTGTTGATACCACCCTGTGAGGTAAACAATAGTAATGCTTCAGCATCTGTTCTCCCAGCTGTAATACCTTGTGTATGTGTCATGTGCATGTAGCAATGACTGTAGACACAACAATCTGTGACTACAGCTACATTTTTCTAAGATGTTGTGCATTTTCCATTAACATGACATTTTTTGAGAAATTGGATTGCTAAGATTGTCTTCTGATTTCTGGCTCTACCACTGTAGACTCAAGCTAAAATAGAATCACTGATATCAAGGGCAAAATACACAGCACAGGCACGCAAAAGAAACCAACCGACCCTCACAGGACTCACAATTCTCAGAAATCAGCAGACACCAGTCAAACTTCAAATGCTACTAGGCTACACCACCTGTGAACTCCCTTTTTTACCCCACTCCATTAACCTGACCCAGAATAGGAAAGACCGTGAGGTAAACAATCAGCTGAAAATAAAAAGTCAAATAACTGCTCTATGTGTCTTATAAAAACCCTTTAGTCTATCCAGCAACTCAGAATTCATTGCTCCCACAAACTTGTGTTTTCCTGCTTGCAGGTTGAAAATTTTACCATAAATTCATCCTTCAGCTTTGGTTTATTTAATATGCAGTGTGTGTGATTTTTACACCATCATCTATTTAACCCTTTCCTCTTGTGGGGAACTTGACTTTGTTTTTCAACTTTTAAAATATACTTTGTACCTTTTCCTAAGTTATTTGTTCATCTGAAGCTGGCAACTAAGCTAATTAACCCATGCCCCCCCAATTCTCTTGCAAAAAACTTAAGATAACTGGGGGCACTGTGTAGAAGACATATACATACTATCTCACAACTCACCAGTTAGAAGTTTGATGAAAAGGTGATATTAATTTTTAAAGAGCTCAACTATAATCAGGCCGGTTTTTCATTCTCAAAAACAAATGTAATAGTATCATTTCTTCTGTAATAGATTCTTAAACTGTTTCTGTTTGGATGTTGATCATTCCTTTTATGTGCCCTCAAGTGAGTCAACTAAACAACTAAACTCATACACTGAGATGATAAGTAGTAAAAGGCCACTCTCAAAAAAAATACGTGCAAAAACTGCTATGTTTGGCATGTCTGACACTCAAAGAGTAATGAAACTGAACCTGACACTTAGAAAAGGATGCTTTATGCTATACTGTCCAAACATTTATGATCCTTGTGATTTTAAAACATAAAGCAACAGAGGAAAGAAATGCAAATAATTCCAACATCCTTAACCCAAATTAAGTTCCTTCTTATGAACAAGAGAATAACAATTCATGATAATGAAGAGGGTTACATTTTTTATTATAGGAGAAGGAATCAGTAGAATCCAAATTAGTAAATCCATTTGAGAAAATATGTAAAAATGCCTCGGTCAGATGATAGCACTGTTAGAATAAAAAATCTGAGAAAAATCAAATATGATGAACTGTAGCTTTATGACAGGTTTTACAGAAACTTCCATATACGGGTCTTGGAAACTTGATTTTCTTAATCAAGTTTCCATCTTTGACTCTGGAGCACACCCTAGGACTGACTAAGAAGATGGAGTTGAGGCCCTCCCTGGTGGCCCAGCAGGTTAAAGCACAGAACTAAGAAGTAAAGCCACTTCCGCATGAGTTTGATTCCCGCCTGCCCCAGAGGTGACCACATGGCGCTGCAGACCTCTCCTGACCCCCCCGCTGCTCCCCTCAGCAGTGTAATTCATCAATTTGCCTGTTCTGCCCCCCACTCTGTCTTTGGTGAAGCCTCTCGCTGCCCCTGAGCCTCTGGCCTGTACCCCAGTTCTGTATGCACAAATAATCTTTTTAAAAAAAGATGGAGTTGGGGCCCTCCCTGGTTGCGCAGTGGGTTGAAGCACAGCACTGAGAATCTAAAGCCGCTGCCGCATGAGTTCGATTCCCGCCTGCCCTGGAGGAGGTCCACAGGGCTCGGCAGACCTCTCCTGACCCGCCCGCTGCTCCCCTCAGCAGTGTACTTCGTCGATTTGCCTGTTCTGCTCCCCACTCTGTCTTTGGTGAAGCCTCTCGCTGCCCCTGAGCTTCTGGCCTGTACCCCAGTTCTGTATGCACAAATAAATAAATTTTTAAAAAAAAAAAAAAGATGGAGTTGAGAGAGCAATTTCCCACCAGCTTCAAACTAAAGACACAACTAATGAGATGCTGGTGTCTCTACAAGCTCAACAGCAGCCACTTTATCAAATGCCAGGAATTCGACACAGAAAAAGTTAAAGTTACTCAAATACTTCATTTTGCTTGGAACTTTTAAATGTATACAACCCTCTAAAGAGCAATCGTCGTTTTAAAATTTGAAGTCTGACACCTAAATAAATCCCGAGAAGCAATACAGGCTGAAGGAGCCACACAGCACCCAATGCACAAGTTGGCCCGAGTACGCAGAGTCAAGAAAGTCTGCAAGGAAAAGCTTCAATTTGGACTTTTGCAGAGATCCATATTGGCAAAGGCAACACTGCCCGAGCTGAATTTGGAGAATTTAGCATTTAGAGAATAATTCCTAAAGGTGTCCCTTTGTTTTGGCTTTTTGTGATTTCTTTTATTCCTGTTTGTTTGTTTGTTTTCTGTACAAAATGCTGATTGTTCTTATATTCTGTTCAACTCAGATTTTATTTTCTCCTTGCCTTCCACTTTTCTACTTCTCTCTGTTCTTTTTTTCTTCTCCTCTCATTTTCTCCTTCCCCTCTTTCTCACCCTTCTCAATCTCATTCTAGCTGAAAACGGTATGTACCACAAGTACCCATAGTGGCATGGAAAGGTCAGGTTAAAGGTCAGATTTTTTTCCTGACCACTGTCAACTCCGGCAAGATCCTTTAATGTAGGATTGAAAATAGGTTTGTGGTGACAGCACACCTTAAGAAAGCAGAAATAAACCATGTTTTTCCTGGCTAAATCTACAGGGGAGAACTGGGCGTCTGGATTGTCTGACCCACACCCTTCAGGATGTTCTGAAAAGAAAACAGAAGTGAGAAGCAGGGATGATTTACAAATGCTAAGATTGGCAACTTGTCTGTTTTTCCTTGCTAATATTTTTTCAATATATAATCACTATCTATATTAGGAAGTATTATATGCAAATGGTATTCAAGAAGAAACATGTCTATTTACTATACAACTTCTGAATTTATTACTCAGTGGAAAGAAGAATGTAAATGGATTCCAAATGAAGTTGCCAATTAAACTTAGAAAATATTTTTAAAATAATCCTGTGGTGATGGAGCATATGGGATTTTTTTTTTCTATTTTAGTTTACCCAGACTTGAAACACAATTGAGGCCTTATTTCAGAGAATGACCAGGCAATACTGTATATGAAGGCCCAGAAGGTAAAGTTATGAATCTTAACATCAATCTGTTCCTTTCAGAGATTAGTGTACATGCTGGAAAGAAAAGTACATTTTACAGTGAACTAATAGAACTATCTGTATTCTGTGCAGAAGGACAAGATCTCGTGTCTTAAATTCAGAATAAAAAAAGAAAACTATGATGTTCACCATGAAAATCAAATCATGAATTCAAAATTTAGCTGAATTTTTGCTCCTTGCATTTGTTAAATTATCTCTTCCTCTTGACAGAGGTGTCACTTGCTCTCAAGTATATTTCCAGGAGTGAAGAGCCCCTTTTTAACCCTAGGTCAACAGTGGAAATATTAGCACAGGAAAGTTAATACCTACTTTCTCGCCTAATACTAATAAGATTTCTGGATTGCACTGGCAAACAATTCAATAGAAATTTAGAAAGGATATTTTAAGAGCAGGAAATCCCTTGTCAGAGAGAAAAAAACTACAGCAGACAATTCTCATGTCCAATGACTTCTACATTAAAAACAAATGTTTCATACTATTGAAATCATTTCATGACCCAGCTCATTCCTCTTATCTGGAGGTAATTTTTAACAGATTCCAGCCTACTTTGCAGACACAAATTTCCAGCCACTCGCCTTCATGCCCCAAGAGGCCATTTCATAAGCAAGCTAACATCAATTCAAACAAGATTCATTTTTTCCATCACTTTACACCCTAGAAAACTGATACAGACTTCCCCAGATGAAGTTTAATACAGAACATAGGTTTATGAAGTGTGGAACCTCATTTCAAATGTACACATAATATATTGATATAGACTTTGGGAACATTTTCAAAGAATACAAATGTTCTGGGTCCAGGGCTTAAATGGTCCTTTTCACTGAAATAGAGCTCATAAAAGATTTCAGAAGGGCAGAAACTTAAAAATTGTGTGCCGTTCTTGAAATTTCCCAGAATGTTCTCATTTTAAAACTAAATAGTATATCCAGTATGCAAATACAAACAATTCATTATATTAAACAAAGTTGACAATTGAGGACCTGATTCTGAATTTCAAAGCCTGGGTACTTTGAAAAAAGGTATATGGGTAAAACCATGATGCCAATATATAGTATTCTATGAACAACAAAACTTCTCCAAACTTAAGAGTGTGATTTGTCTTAATAGAAATGCCTTCAGCATCGTTGTCACTCAAATTTTACAGCCTGGCTAAAAAATGTCACTAAAAGTTTTACTGCAACACATAGAATTGTCTCATGACGTTTCTTCAAACATTTCTTCAATCATACCCAACTTTCCTTATGGTAGGATATGGATTATCACACCCTTTCTTTCTTTTTTAAAGATGTATTTATTTGTGCATACAGAACTGGGGCACAGGCCAGAGGTACAGGGGCAGTGAGAGGATTTACCAGCGACAGAGGGGAGCAGATCAGGCAGAATGATGAAGCACACTGCTAAGGGGATAGGCAGGCTGGTCAGGAGAGGTCTCCAGGGCTGGGGGTTGAACTCACACAGAAGTGGCTGAGGCCAGCTTGCAGTGTTGCCCTTTAACCTGCTGCACCACCAGGGAGGGCCTATCACACCGTGTATATAAAAATTTATATTTGTGTGTGCATTTCCAAAGAGTATAAACTTTCTCATAAGACTCAGAGTCAAAACTGTGCTCTCAGTATTGTCAAAACAAGGTGCAGAATCATGGACATTGGTCACTGGAACTCAAGCTACTAAGAGGCTGAAATCTTCTCTCTTACTAGGTCACAGAGCTAGTGTTAACTTGTGTAAAATATATTAAACTGCATCGTATGCCAGATATCAGATGGCATGCTTATATGTACAACTTTATTTATTGTTTTTCTAGGGTACTGTATCATCTCACACAATCTTTTCTTTCAGGGAGAAAGGGTCTCCTTCTTGCTTTGAAACTTTCCTGCAAAAACATGAAAACTATAAGGACAGGGTAATATCTTCCAAGGCAAGGTCACAGTATTTTTCAATTTGGAATTGAACTTCAGTATTGACAGTTACTTGGCTCTAACAATCACTCTGCAGTTAAGGTGGATTTTTTTTTTAAGATTTATTTAATTTGTATACAGAACTGGGGTACAGGTCAGCAGTGCAGGGACAGTGAAAGGATTCACCAGACACAGAGTGGGGAGCAGAACAGGCAGACTGAGGAAGTACACTGCTGAGGGGAGCAGCAGGCGGGCCAGGAGAGGTCTGCCACTCTGGGGCTGGGATCGAACTCATAAAGAAGTGGCTTTAGCTTCTTAGTGCTGTGCTTTGACCTGCTGTGCCACCAGGGAGGGCCCTCAGGTGGATTTTTTAAATAGCAGTGATAAGACTAAATGACTTCAGTAGAAAAATGTTTATTTTATAAAGTGCCATCCCAAGAAACTTTCTAATGGCAAAGTCAAGTACAAGATGGCCTATTGTTCCCTTTAAGAGACTAGAGGGAGGAGGCATAATGGCATCATAGTAATAACAAGTCCATGATTTATTCATACACATAAGAAATAAATATTTTAAAAGTAAACACTAATTTTGAAGCAACTCAGACCCAAGTTTATTGAGTGTTTTCAAATAAAGGCAATAGTTAATACTAATGATTGAAAGAGATAATGTATTATATTTATGAATTCACATAACCACTAACATATTATTCAAAATCCCCAAAGTCTGAGTTACCCACTTTTGACTCAGGAGTGTAATGAACAGCTAGTGTTGATAAACAAACATAACTTTAAATACACAGTCTCTGGACTTAATAAGCAATATAGTGAAAGTTTTATGCTCCCATCTGTATTGTTTTGAATCCTAATCTAGTGACTATGAATATTTTTTAAAATATTACCTAGCTCATATCTGATTTTCAAGTTCCCATTAATCACATGTGTTCTATTCAGTTAATATCACAAATTGCTCTAGTCATTAAATCAGAAAACCTCCAAATCCAACCCAATGGTATCTGAGGGTATTTGACTCAACAGTTTTCATGATGGGGCAGCTGGAAAAATAAAAGATGACTGATGAAGTAGTGACACCATGTAAGCCACTGGCAAATACCATGTATCCCCTGAGATATGTGGCATTCCCACCTTTCATTTATGTCACTCAGATACAAATCCACATGTGAACACCTGATAACATATACAAAAGAACATTAATGTCTTATGTGTTATTAAGTAGATAATACTACTACTGTGATACTATAAAACAGACTATTATTATTTACAAGTTAAGTTTTTAACTGACATAATATGGTTAATATCATTTAAAGTTAACTAAAAGTTAAATTAGTCATTTAGCAAAGATAAAATTTGATTAGGTAGTAGAAGTACGGTGTGTGAGATTGTAGCTATTATGCAAAAGCATACATGCCCTAATCTTGAAAATAATTTCATGAAAATAAATTGGTATTAATTATCATTTAAAATTAACTTCCTGTTATTACTGCTCACTTATTTATCCAACTGATTTTTTTTCCTTTGACATCATTCACTAGAGTTAAAGGTTATATAATCCTTTTGAATAAACAAAGGTACTTTGTTTTACTCCTTTGTAATGGACTATCTACATCTTTGAGAGCTTTTAATATTGTCTCAACATTATTCTTTATGCAAAGCCCACCACAGTTATCACTGTAACTGAGTATATATAAACAGAAACCCAAAAGACAATGTGGGGTTTGGGGGAAGTAATAAGAGACCTTCAAGCAGAAATAACAGAATTGAATGCTAGTTACTCAGAGCCCAGCACATAGAAATGATCGATAGTTTTAATTGCTAGCAATTTAATAGATAATTGACTAGTACTACTTTATTAACCATATTAAAATTAGGCAGTACAGCTGGTCCTCCTTATCAGTAACCAGAAATGGATAATGCATACTATGTAGTCAAGACTACAGACTTCCTCTCTTCATTATTCACTAAACAACTATGTACATGATGCTTATATTACATATTGAAAATAATCTAAGAGATGGTTTAAAATATAGAAGAGGATTTTTTTTAATTATTTATGCATACAGAACTGGTGTACAGGTCAGAGGTGCAGGGACGGTGAGAGGATTCATCAGAGACAGAGTGGGAAACAGAACAGGCCTACTGACGAAGTACACTACTGAGGGGAGCAGCGGGCAGATCAGGAGAAGTCTGCCACACCGTGTGGATCACCTCCGGGGCAGGCGAGAATCAAACTCATGCTGAAGTGGCTTAAGCTTTAGTGCTGTGCTTTAACCTTCTGTGCCACCAGGGAGGGCTCGAGGATTTTAAATGTTAAATGCAAATACCACTCTATGGTGCTCTGTGGGACTTGAGCACATGGACCCTAATATCATTGGTCCCTGAAACCAACTGCCCACAGGTAATGAGATAGTGAGAGAAAAAGACCAGGGAAAAACACAGATACTGCTGTAGAGTGTCTAGGTTCAAATCCTGGGTCACCTACTGATGAACTGTGCTGGTCTGGGAAAGGTATGCTGCATGATAATTTCCATACTATAAAAAGAAAACGGTAAAAATGCCTACATAATAGATTCCACCTGTGTGTCAAATCACTATTTGGGTGGTGTACCTTAAATAATAATTCCTAATAAAAATTTCCTATTATTATTAATTAACTAAAGTTACTTATTAATGACATTATAGATGGTGAATAAACTGTTCAAATTCCAGCTCTTTCTTCCATTATTGAAGAAATACATAAATGAAGAAATACATTTACCCTCCTCAGCATGGCTCAATTTTAATGTGTGTTAAATGAATATAAGTCTCAGAGGGTTTGGGGCATATATCTGCATTTGTGTATATAAAATATATATTATATAAATGATTGAAGTATGTGTGTATATATCTTATATATAACATTGCATAGCTAAAGGAATGTTAACATTATTATGAAAATAAAAACATAATTTTCAGGAAATGCATTAAAATCTTAATATGTACAAATTGAACCCTTCCCACAAACATAAAAATTATATTGCTTTATTTATGGTAATAAAGTAGATAATTTGGTTTGTGATTTGTATGAATTAAGAACTTAATTTCTATATATTTTCTCCGTGAGAAAAAAAGTGTTCGAAATTAAAATATGGTTTTATGTCTAAATAATTTCTTAGGTTCAGGAGCAAATCTTTTCCTAGTTTCTTGACAGGTGTTAAGAACACAGGATAAAAATGATTTCTTTAGACTTAGCCCAAGTTTAAGAACAGGTTGATTAGTGCACTAACAATTCAATTCACTTCCTCAGGTTCTGTGGAAATCAAGTGCAGTGCTGGGATTAGAAAGCCAGATTAACTGATTGCCCACACTAACCACAAACCCCTTTCCTCTGGGAAAATTTTCCTGGTTGTGAGAAATACCATATGCCTACAGTAAATAGCCATTAGCATAACAAACACCAGATGAGATTATATTCATCCTGTGAGATTCCAAAGGGCCTTTCTTGACAGCAATGGAAACCATGGCTCCAGTCTTTAGGACACAACACTGAAGTAGACAGTAAAGAATAAGTAGGTAAAAACCTGATGCCTGGGTGTCAAGTCAAAATGCTCATTTCAGGAGGCAGGAAACTAGAAACCAGACCTCAAGACTGTCGTCCTTGCTGAATTCAAGGAATTATAGTCTCAAACTAAAAATCACTATATATATATTTTTTTTTGCATTGCTTTTTATGAGTTAGATTTTTAACTTTTCTTTCTTTGGCCTTTCTTTTATAATTTTTTGCCTGAGTTGTTATTTTAGGAAATCTAAGTAATCACATATACTTATTTTTGGTAACAAGAACCTAAGAATAGACACACTCCAAGTTCCTCAAGCATCTTTACTACCCGGAGTGTAAACAGTACTTGTAGACAGTTTAAAACATATATATAAATCAATCTTTGATGTATTTGTTTCACTTGGGCAATTTAAAATGATTTAAATATATATGATAATTATTTGCTGCCCAGACCTGATTCTTACTTTAGTCTGACAATATAATAATAACACAATAATTTTTAAAACCTAATATTTAATCATCATTGAGAAGAATTCTATCAACTAAATCTCAATGTATTTCATTCTTTTCAAAAATATTTAATTGTCTTACATTTTTGTCTTTTATTTTTTTTAACTTTTTAATATATTCATTGTATCCGCCTTCATTTTTGTATACAATGTGTGGTTTCTCCATGAAATTCCCACCACCAATTCACCTGTATTTTTTAACCACTAAATGTAATTCATGATTCTATTTTAATCTGAAAAATTCTCCTCAAACATATTAATCTCAGTAAGTGCTTAGAAACTTCAATTTTGAAATAGTGTTTATTAATTTTTTAATGGTGAATAATGATGGAAAACCCACAATTAAAACATCTTAGCCTGAGAAATTAAGATGCCATAACAATGCTCTGCTTGCTGCCCTAAAAAATAATCAAATATAATTATTATGTCCAATATCACCAGCAGGAATTCTGGGCAATAAGTTAACATTGTAAAAGCATAACTCCCCCAAATCTAGATGATATTAGTGATAGTTTACATAGATGATAGACATACAGAGAAGGTGGGTGGGTGAGTGGGTAGATGGATAGATGGATGCATGATAGGTGGGTACATATACAAATGATTAAGACTTGCTGACAAAAATATGTATCACTGGCTTTCATTCTAATAAACTGTGGAAAGGACTTTCTCCAACAACCTGGAGCTTTCCAATTCACCCAAATATGTGTAAGGATGACATATGGAAGACTTTGCCCTGAGTCCCCATTTCTAAGAAGGCTGCAACTGTTCAGATAGTACAAGTTTCTCTGGGTTTGTGATTGTTATATATATTTATGTGCTAATTGTAAGAACAATGAGTGATAAGAACTCTGCAAAACTAACTTTTCTCATTTGAAGTTCTTTGTAACTGAAGGACTGATCAGCTTACATTCAGCATCAGGGTTAAAAGATTAAAATGAGAGAGGAAATAGGTAAGATTTGAAGTCTGAATCTAGATACCTGGAGCAGGAGGGTAGCCAGTGAATGATCTTATTACAGAGAAGAGGCATGAGGAAAAAGACAAGAAATAAATGAAGGATGACATAATAAATAATATTTTAAAAATAAAGATATAAAAAATAAAATAAAAAGATTAAAAAAAATAAAGAGCCAGTTTCTCTGCATACATTACTCCAACCTTCTAGCAGCTGGCACTTTCTCTCTATTCTCATCGTCCTATCATACTCTCATGATGGAGTTCGTTGCGTCATATATTTTGCATTATGGTAGGATATACAAAACATAATATTTACCATTATAACTATGTTCACGTGTACCATTCAGTAGTGTTAAATACATATACTTTGTTGTACAACGGACTTCTAGAACTTTTTCATCTTGCAAAACTAAAACTCATACCCATTAAACAACTCTCCTGTTTCCCCACCCCACCACCCGACAACCACCATTTTATTTTCTTTACAATTGATCACTCCAGTGGAATCACAGTATTTGCCTGGCTTAATTACTTAGCGTAACCAGAAAATTCACTGACTTATTCAGTTAGGATAACATCCTCAACTGAGCATCAATTAGGCACCAAAGTTCATCCATGAACTATTATGCATCCAAAATTCCTTCTTTTTAAAAACTGAATAATATTCAATTGTATGTAGCTAACCCAGTCAGTAATCAATAGATAGACACATGGTCTGCTTCCCCCCATTCTGGTTATTATGTCATGCTGCTAGAAACAGGAGTATACAAATATCTCTCCAAGGTCCTGATTTCAATACTTTTGGGCTTATAACCAGAAATAAAATTTCTGGATCATTTGATAATTCTGTTTATCATTTCTGGAGAATCCAAACTGGTTTCCATAATGGTCATCCCTTGCACACAAGGATTCCAAGTTTTTCACATTTACTCCAGCATATTTTATTTTCTGGTTTTTTTGTTGGCAGCCATCCAAATGGACATGAAGTAACTATCATATGTTAATTTAATTAACTTCTGTTACCCAAAACTGCCTTCTTGCCAGAAAAATAACCAGGTGCTGGGTCCAGATTCACTTGCTTTTAAGTTGAAAGTGTCTAATCATATAACTGGAACATACTGGGTCCTCAAAAAACGTCGATTTAAAAAATAAATGCCCATACTAGTAAAATTGCTATAAATCTCAAAAGAACCCCAGGCTTCGCCAGAAACAGGCAACTCACTGCATCCTCTCATCCAAAGAGTCAGAGAGTAGAGAGTCATGGCTGAAAGCTAAAGATGGGGGTGGTGGAAATAGGGACAAGAAAGCTATTTGCATTGTTCTTAAAGGAAAAGCAGAAGAGGGATTCAAAACCAGGAGGCTGACATAGAACTCTTCTGTAATCCTGGGAATTTTTACAAGGGAAATATCTTCAGTCCTTAACTTCCAGGAGTCTCCATCTTCACTTCACAGCACACACCTCAGCTGTTCCTGCCTCTACTAGGTAAAGGAGCCACTCAGTATGTGCGTCTGTGCTCCTGGCATCTCAAGTCACAACAAAACCAGAAACACATGGCACATTCCTTTTAATTAGTCTGTAGGATCCACATGGTCTTGAAACATAGCCCACTGCCAAGATGGCTTATGCCACAGACTTTTTCATAACTGTACCTATGACCGAGACTCATAAATATAAACAATGGCACAAGATCAAAGGTTAATATCCCACAGGTCCTGAACCCTGTTGATTATGGATATTGGCCTTGAGAACTTTATCAGTAAATTGGTGATGTAGTTGGCATATTTTATTGTCAAGCTGTTAATATAGTCCTTTCCTGCACTTCAGTTTTTCTAAAGGAGCCAATCCTTGCTTTAGATTCCTTCTCTAAATCATTATTATAGCATTAGCAGATCCAGAACATCCAATCGCTCAATATTAAGTATTGGCAAAGCACGGGTCTTCTCATTCAGTAATTCTTGAAATAATTACAGTTCTTCTTTATAATAAATTCTTCCCAACTTGTTACATTCTACATTTTTATCTGCTTTTGGTTCTGCCTTTAAAGTTGTTTCAGCAATGCTAATTATAAAGAAAAAGATAAGGTCGGAATGCTTTTTCTTCCCCACTCACTGCAGTTCAGAAAATGAATTGTAGCATTCTACTTTCTTATTTGTGCAGGTAATGATGTATTCATTGCAGCAAACTCTTCACAGATAATAAAAATTACATGTTTTTTTTAGACATGCAAATTATCTCTTCTTGATCGAGAAAAAGAAATATTGAATCAGCTTCCAACTAACTACACAGTTTAATTTACACCCATATTTGATGCTGGCAAGAAGCCTGGGCAATTTTATGTTACTTCATTTCTTGGCTAGGAAATAAAAAGTTTTCTGGAAGACCATAAAGAAATTATTAAAACAACTAATATATATAATTGATTGCTAAAGGTCACCACCAGTGACATTATAGAATCATGAGAAAAGCAAAGAACAAGTAGAATGGATGGTCTATAGATGCAGCTTTCATAATGAGGACTAATTCTGTCTTGGGTGTGCAGAGATAACTCTGATCTTCAATAACTATTTGCACCAGGAAAGGAGCAAATTACATATTTTTCAGGTATTAAAGATACATCAGTCACTGTAACGAAAAGAGGCCAACGTGACATTCCATTCACTTAACTTTTATATTTATACATACCTTCACTAGATTCCATTACTTTTGATCATAATTCTTTATAATTTTCTGAAAGTTTATTAAACTGTGCAACTTGGCTTATATTCTGGGAGAACACCTCTGCTCTTTCAACCTCAAAGCACTCAGTAACATTTGTGTTTATAAAATAATATGATCACTACCATGCAATAACGCAACTTATAAGCCAAAATGATTCACTGTCAAGCAAAAGAAAATGAGAAAGGGAAATAGTTTTTCTCCATGTGTTTTGTTTCATCTTATTTTGGTGAGAAACAGAATTTTCTATAATTCCAACCAACAGACACTTTGTAAATAAAGAGAGAAAACTGGTTTGACTTTGCTTCTAACACATAAAAGTCATAAACCAAGTAATCCACATTTTTCTCACTCCCTTTCTCTCCTAATCTCATCGGTGCAGGCACACAAACTTCACTAAAATGCTGGTGAGATTTTTAATAAGAGCCTACTGCAATATCAAAGAATTTCTAAGTCCATCACTCTGAGCTAGTCTGGACATTCTTTCTCCCGGGTTAAAAAAAAGAAAAAAGATCATGTAAAAGTAAGATAAGACGCTAGAATTTACATTTAAGTCTAAGTTCTGTGTATCAAAACATTCTAGTTCTGTGGCCTTGGACAAATTTTCTGGGTGTCTCATTATCAGAATTAATCTAATAACTTCATCCACACATATTGAGTTGTTTTAACAAAACACATCCACATTAAAATATAATGAAAAACATAAATATAAACTATTCTGTCTTTGAAAGCAATAAATATCTCAATATCAAAACATTATAAAAGTGCCACTCATAGTAGGATATGGACCAGACTTCCCTCTCACCTGATATGAGTAATAACTAGTGAAAACCTCCAAGGAGAAAGGAAAGTGACAGGCTACTTGATGTACGAGCCCAGATGTGTGAACTTGGCTTGTGTTCTCGCCAGGGAATCTTTGTCAAGAGCTTGGGCTGTTCCTCAATCCTGCAGCCAGGTTGTTGCTGCTGATACAAAGTGAAAATGCTTTATGCTTTAGCTGCACACAGACCCTCCCATCACTCAAACTGCACCTGTTACTTATGCCACACACACCTTTTCCCTCCTATAGCAGTTTTTTGTTACTCCTAAAGTGGAAGATGTTACAGGATTTTCTTATCATCCATATACATGGAAACCAAAGAATAAGGAGAATGATGGCCCATGGGGTGAAATTTGACCAGTAGAATGCAGCAACTAGCAGGTATATTTTGGTGTCTTCCACCCTCCAGATGGACGCTCTGAAGAGGGAGGGTCCTTCCCAGGGCTTATCAGATGAGACTCCATAGGACGACTTGGTAACTCCCCTGTATCTTTAGGCCTGCCTTCCACACCTTGCTCATCTCTTCCCTCACCTCAACATTCCTTGCCATGACATTAATGATAAAGTATGACCCTAATATTTGCTTCCAGACTAATTCTAGGGAACCCAGGCAGAGACGCTATCCTAGTGAAAGACAAAATTGTGTAAATCACAAATTTACATTTACTCAATAAGTAGTTACAGGATACCTCCTTGCCCTTCAGCATTACAGGAATGGAAATAGAAAAAACAAGTAGTTAGGTTCCTTAATTCATTCATCAAATTGAATTCCCTCTAAAAGCATCAGTCACTAGACTATTCACTAAGGATCCCAATATATAAAAAGTAACAATCCACTGGGTTGCAGTTGGTCCTTCTTGAGGAATTAACATTACATGGCAGAATTTTAAGCCAAGACCATCCATGATGCTGGTGGAATAGTATTTGCGAAGAATCCAGAGAAAAGAACATGATACATTAAGAGAGGAAGAGGGCTCTTCCTGGTGGCACAGTGGGCTAAAGCACAGCACTGCAAGTTGGCCAGAGCAGCTTGGCTGTGAGTTTGATCCCCGCCCCGGAGGTGACCCACATGGCGCGGCAGACCTCTCCTGACCCACCCGCTGCTCCCCTCAGCAGTGTACTTTGTCCATCTGCCTGTTCTGCTCCCTGCTCTGACTTTGGTGAATCTTCTCACCGCCCCTGCACTTCTGGCCTGTATCCCACTTCTGTATGATTAAATAAATAAATCTTAAAAAGAAGAGGAAGAGGAGTGAGGAAACACAAGTTCCAGATGATATCAGAGAACAAGTCAGTAAGGAGGGTTAAAAACAGGCAGAAAAATGTCAGTGGAAAGTAACACCTTCCATGTATTAGACATCCTGGGGAACAGCAAGCAGAGTGCAGGCATACGAGAGAGGGGTGCCGCTGGAACAGGCATCATAGTGCTACATCAGGAGAACTCAGAAACTTTGAGACAGATGTGGTGGGTGACTCATCAGTGTGAATTGAAACTTTACAGGATAAAAATAAAGATACAATATCCCACCTTACTCTTTAATCGTCCCTAAACTTTGATATTCCCTAAAGTTAGGGATAACCTGCAAATGAGAACTGCTAACCTCACCAAATGCTCAATTAAAATAACCCAAATCCATCCAATTATGGACGAAATGAGACTTCACAGATCTTCCTTAGATATATGATCTCAAACACTGCCAGGCTGTTAAGCTAATTCCCAGGGCAAGAAGGAAAAATAACAGGAAAGAATGAGAGAAACGCTGGGAGAATTTTTTTTTTTTAAAGGTAAGCCTTATATAATAAGTACAATCAATATGTCTGGAGATGAATCAAAAAGGGGGAGTGTGGGGGAAACAGCTGCACAGAACACAGTGTTCTCTGATGTTGGAAGAGGCCTTCCGCCCGCTCTCATGAAAATGGCACATGGGCTTATTCCTATTCTCAGCTGGCTTACACCAGGCAGGCAGCACCATGCAGGAGTAATGCTACCACTTTTTACATTTTCTTACGTAAGAAATGCCAAATTCCCCAAACTGCAAAATATGTAGCCTTACTAGAAAACTCGGGAGTAAAGGTCATAAATCCTGCAGTGACACTCTTCTGTGGTCACAAGGCCCTGCCCTGCCTGGCAGCCTCCCACCATCAGAGTTTGGAAGTGTGGGTATGCAGTCACCAGCATCCTGGCTACCAGTTACCAATGAGATGTCCTCATGAAGGATTTGGAACACAAACAAGAAGCAGAAGCCCTATGAATGCACCCTGGGTGTGGGCGTGAGGCCAGAATCAGGTTTTGTGGTGAATTCCAGATGTTCTCCTGAAAAATAACCTTCATAGATTTTTTTAAGGACAAAATGTGATAATGTGACCCTCTGATTCTATCAAGATTACAGTACACTTAGGGTTCACAAAGTTTGTCTGGAGCTTCGGTTCCCCAGAATATCACAAAGTTCAAAAGTATTTACCCCTGGATTAAACAACTTTCATTTGAAAGACCTGGAATTTTTCAATTTTTTAACTGAACTCTGACTAATGCATGGTTTTCTTTTTTATACTACCTATCTTTACAAGGACACTGGTTACCTTTTTAGCAAAACAGTAACTTTTTAAGTACATTTTTTCATAAACAACAGTGTACTTTTTTACTATATCCAATGAAAGTATCAGAAATTAAACAAAAATAAGATGTTTCTGAAATATTATAAAAATCATATTATCAAAACTTAATGAAAAAGTTATTCTTGCTATTATAAAACTAAATGAATTAATAATATGCTTGTTTCCTCAGGGTAAATTCCAACTTTATAAGTTTTGGACTTGATTTCTTCTCAGTGTTACTTAATAGAAGTCATAAAATTCCAGAACTGGTTCTTCTGTAATAGTAGAAAAAGAAATGAACAGTTGTTCCGTTATAGAAGAAATATTTTATACTCTTTCTAGAGAACACTGGTGGATTCACGAATTAACCTTTTGATCAAAGCTACAATGAAAATTATTAATTAATATTGTAATAGTCTTTATAACATTGGGCATTGTATCTCATTTATATTACTTCAAAATTGCCGAATTATCCTTTAGTTTCTTTACTTTTCTCACCTTTCGTTAGGAAAATGTTTATTAGTTTTATACCATTTGATAATTAGGAAAGACCACGTTTGAAAATGCATAAAAATCTTTAAGCTTCACACCAGATTCACTCATGTCCTCCAGTTCCAACAAGCCCAATTCATCGTACACAGTAAAGAAACATGCAGAGGCAGGTCTGAAGGCCCAGGCCAGGTTACCTCAGTAGAGCAGAGGCCCTGACTGAGGAAGAAGGCTCTAAGCCGCCTCCTATTTTAGCCTCCTATCTGCAGGAGTGACAGACCTAGTTATGAAATCATTCTGTATTTAAGGAAGACTAAGCAAGTCAGGAAAATTATCAAGTTGGAACAATGCCTATAGGGAAGAGACTTGCTAAATCTTTCATTTCTGAAGGCAAAATTGTGAGCGTTCAGAGCAAGGGAGGATAAGGAGAGTGTGCTGACTCACCATGGCAGTGCTAGTGTCAAAGCCAGAACTATGAAATTTTCAGGGGTCCACACTGAGAAAATGAATTGAGTGGTACCGTAACATTTGTAAACTTCTAAAAATGATAATCGATTTAGAAAGAAGGGAGAAATTGCATTACTTTTTTGTGTGATTACCTTTTCTATTTCACAAAGTCATTATGAAAATACTGTCATAGCCACTTCTCCAGATATGACATACAGATGGTCAACAAGCATACAAAAATATGTTCATCAACAGTCATTAGGGAAATGCAAATCAAAGCCCCAGGGGTTTTGACTCACCTCTCTGAGAAGAAACAAGTGTTAGCGAGGGGAACCCTGATACATTGCTGATGGGATTGTAAACTGGTACAGCCACTATGGAAAACAGTACGCAGGGCCCTCAAAAGCTAAGAAAAGAAATAAATTATGATTCAATAATTCTACTTCTAAGTGCATTCCTATGTTGAGTGTAGCACTAACTACAGTAACAAAGATAAAACCAACCTAAGTGTTCACCCGCAGATGAGCAGATAGCAATGCAGCATATACACAGTGGAGTATCAGTCAGCAAAAAAAAGAAACCTTGTCATTTTCAATAACATGGGTGCATCTTGAGAGTTGTATAGAAAGTGAAAGACAAATACTTATGATTTTATATGTGCAAGATAAAGAAACAAAATGAACAAGTAAAACAACTCCTAGATTATAAGAACATCATAGTGATTATGACAGCGGAGGGTAACAGGGACGCATAAGTCGAGTAAGGGAAGTCAATTTTCTGGTGTTTCTATGGCATTTGTAATATAAACAATATAGTGCAAATTAAAATGCTGTACATCTGAAATCCAGGTTAATAACCAAATATACTTCAATGCAAAGTTAAAAAAAAAAAAAAAGAAAAGAAAAGAAAATATAGCATTGTCCAAAGAACACAAAAGCACCAAAAAAGGAATCTTCAGAATGTAGCTATTAGGTCAAATGCCCAGACAGACAGAAATCTTGTTTTTCTTTTCTTTTTTTTTTGAAACTGAGTTTGGTCACTAAACAGTCTAGTTTTTTCAAACTTAAGGGAAACCTAAAGCAGTATTCTTTCCATTTTATTTCTCTATTTAAGTCAAACTGCATATTGCCAACACAGGTAGTTGTTGTATAAAGAAAAAAAAATGGTTACACTCAAGCTGCTCACAATCATAGCTATAATCTATAAAAGAATAAAAATGTCCGGTAGTGAGAAATCAAGAAGGCTACCAAAAAACAACTCTCCTTTCAGAGAGCCCTTTGTCTATGACCTTCATATTTAAACACAATTTGATCTTTTCACATTATATATCATGTTTATTCCACGGTTCACAGGACCATGGTACCAACATCTATCCCATGTGAAACTGATGCATGCACACAGAAATTTCATCCAGAACATAGACTATCTAGGAGTTAGCAGATAATTACTTCTTTTGAAAGGTTGAGTAGAAAAGACAAGGACAGAGTTACACTGGTTCTTAGTGAGTGAACAACCACGAGGAAGACATTTGTTCCCCTAAATGAGTAAAAATATGAACTTGATAGATTTCATCACCAAGATAGAAGGTATATCAAGAAACCTGTATGTCTGTATTTAGCTGCCAGATCTTCTTAGCTCTCTGTATCTAAAACTTTAATAAAGTACTGTTCTATTTTGATTAGATACCTAATGTTAAAGAATACAGGGATTTTTCTTCCCTTAACTGTGTTTTAAATAGGAACCTACTTCACACACACACACACACACACACACACACACTCCAAAAACATACATGCCTGGGGCCCTCCCTGGTGGAACACGAATTGGAGCACAGCACTAAGAAGTGAGCCGCAGCCGCTTCAGCACCAGATCAATCCCAGCCAGACCGCTAACCCACATGGTACAGCAGACCTCTCCTATCTCCTCCGCTGCTCCCCTCAGCAGTGCCTGTCAGTCAGCCTGTTCGGCTCCCCGCTCTGTCTCTGGTGAGTCCTCTCACCACCCCTGCACCTCTGGCCTGTACCCCAGGTCTGCATGCACAAATAAATAAATCTAAACACAGACACACATGCCTATAGTATCATATTTATCTTTAACTCTATTTTTGCTTGCAAATTTTAACTTTGACTCAAATTCCAATAAAATTAGGACAGTAGTTTATTAAAACTAAACTGTAGACAGTCAAGCTTTCCATAAAAGTGTGCATTCAGAGAACATATTTAACAAGAACTACTAGCTAGTGAAATCTATGGTAAGATTTGAAATCACAGTCTTCTTTATCCTCAGTTCACAGCTGAGAACCAAGATCAAGACATTCTCTTCCTTAGATCAAGATGTTCTCTTCCATGGTCCACAGGAAGGACCATGGTACCAATGTCTATCCCATGTGAAGCTGATGTGCGTGTGACCCTATTTTAATAAATGTTAAGTAGATGAATAAATAAACAGTGGCATTTATATTTTCAAACCCCATCCTGTTAAGGCATATTTTCTCCAGGACTGCTACTTATTTTTATGCTTAGCCTGATGTTCTATAAAATTTTAACTCCAGTATTCAAAGATAAAAGACAGACATCCCATATCTATCCCAGATTTCTCTGGCCTATCTTGTCCTTACCATGTTTAAACTCATCTCAATCATCTTGGCACACTCAACGGCAATGTTTAATCTGATTAACAAAATAAATCACAAACCCATGGTGAGACCTTTTTTCACAACTTCTAGATCTGAAATATAAATATGTTAAGCTCCTACTACATGAAATTGTACCAATACAATGTATTAAATTAGTTCAAATAGCCTTTCCTTCTGGATTGGCAATATGTTCAAATGGATACACCTCTTTTCTATTCTGTATTTAGCTGCCAGATCTGTTTAGCTCTCTGTATCCAAAACTTTAATAAAGTACTGTTCTATTTTGATTAGATACCTCTATTTCAATGGATTGTATTAATCTAGTATATAATCTGAATGACAGATAAAAACAATTATTTAATTAGCCTCTTCAGACCAAAAGAACATAAGTAGTTCAGATTCTAGATGACAGACAAGTAAAAGCTTAAAGATGAACAGGAAAAGCCAAAGCTAGCTAAGAAATTATATTCATTCATTAGCAAAGGGTATTTACAAATAGTTCAAAATGTCCCTTTTACTAAATAAGTCATGGAACATGTTTTTGTTCTAAAACCATCTAAGTCAGGTGATAAAGTCCAGATAAAAGAGTTACACCAACACCATGATTCACCAAATATCTTTAGAAGATTAAGAATAAGAAATAAGAGAATTAATTCCTGATTTACATATTCTGCTAATAAAGTGGCAAGGTCTTACGGAACAAACACAACAGCTGCAAATTATGTAATTATGTATCTGTATGCAAATGTGCCGACATCTCATAAATGCTGGAACACTATTTGCAATGCTAATTAAGTGGCTTTTATTGCTGCTGCATAATTCCTACATGTGATTTGGTTCCAGATGTCACTGTAGCTTGTGAAACCTTTATCGTCAGGTTAGCTGAGGTAGCACCCATTAACACCACTCATAAAACTCTATTTATAATTAAATTACTTGCTGTGACTCAGTGATTTTTCATCATCTTCCTGTCCAACTCTGTTACCCATACAATGTGTAGATTGAGATGCAATTAGAAGCTTGGGCCAGAGGAAATTTGTCTGCATCTACATTCCCACACAAGTGGTTAATCTGTTTAATCTCATACACAAAAACCAAGTTCAAGTATCTAATGAGCATGGGAAAGTTCAGATAATAGACTAAAACCGATATGCATTGCTGGCAGATGTTATAAGGTTTCATGTGAAATTTACAGTTTTCAAAAAGAACAATTCCATTTGCTATTATGTAATGTTTGCAGTTTAACTGGCTGAAGAATAATTTCTTTTTAATAAAAAAATAGTTTAAGAATCATACAGTAGTGAAAAAATAAAGAACATTAAGGAAAAAAAATGTTTACTGATCATCTACCATGTGTATGCCATTTCAAAACCTCCAAGGAATCATAATACATGGACTCTCAAAGAAGTTAGAAATATTTGGGAAGAAAAAACAAAAATATTTACAATTTAATACAAGAATGCAATCTAATTAATTTATTTCAGCCTCCCCCTGCCCAGCAAAAATTTTGTAAGAACCACAAAAAAAAATGTAAGAAGTATAGATTGGTAATACCACTGATTTCTAGTTCTTCTAAGAAAATTCAGAGAAATTATTCAAGTAATCTGATATACTCGAGGCTGACTTTCAGATCAGCACATTCTGGCCATACAAGATGTGAGCAGAAAAACTGCTCACATATGTCCTGGAGATATAACTAAGGTCCAAAAATAAAGGGAAGGTACTAATTAACCCTTTACTCTAGAGGTAGCTCCTGGTAGAGCTTACTATGAGACAGCAGAACTGGCATTATGCCCATTAACCACCAACTCCATAATGACCCTCTGAGATTGCAAGAGGTGATAATAGGGATTAGTTTATTCATTGTTCTCAGAAAAAGAATAGAATTTAAATTCTTAGTAAGGGAGAAGGAGCTGAGATTGAGGGAGTGTCCAAGAATGGGATATCGTTCTTTGACTTGACACATGTACAGCTGGAGAAGTGCTGGATCCAGCTATCCCCAGGACACAGCTGGCTGGGAGAACACTTATCAGGGCTTGACATCTGCATGCTGAGTTTAGGACCATATGTGAATATTAAGACAAGTGTTCATCTCTCAGCTAGAGAACAAACCAAGGGAATTTGAAAGAGACATGTATGTACAACATACATAGAGAAAAGGAGGGAGTCGGTTCCCACTGCAGTTGCCTGTGGTACTGTGGGGGTCTATAAATGTTATTTATCAGTTCCCATGATGCCACATGGAAGCATGAGGATGTCAAGGGAGACATTACTCTAGTGCTGTCAAGAACTAGAAACTTCAAGCCTAGGAAAAGGGACACAAGGACACAAACACTGTTGGTGCCAAAGGGAAATAAAGCCTCCCTTCATTCTGTGAGAGACGGGGCCAAGTTGAAGTTGCACACTGGCTAGAGACATGCACACTCCTGCTGCAGACATATGAACATGATCAAAGCCACTGGCACTGGAACCAGACCAACGCAGAGCTTTAATGGTTGATGTTTATGGTATTTGAATTATATCTCAGTTCTGCTTCAAAATGTATAAAGTATTTTGTGTTCGATAATGCCAATTCTCTCAACTTCTTATCTTGCTGCTCAGCTTCAATATGGAGCATTAGAAAGATCTCAATAAAGTAGGTTTCCAAAAGGATAAAGGAAATAAATTAAGTTGTTTACTATTCTTGAATTCATGTTCTTGTACTTAACTTGGAGCATCATTACCTGGCAGCACTAGAGGAACATACAATTTCATGGTTTTTAATACAGAGAGAGTTGGACACATCTCCACAGTCATTGTGGAATATTTTATCACCACAGAAAGAGACCCTATATCCATTCACATTAACTACATTTTCCCCAGTTCCCTGCCCTCCTGTAAACCTTAGGCAACTGCTAATCCATTTTCTATCTCAACAAAATTTGCCTTTTCTGAACATTTTATAACAATGAAATCATATAATATGTGGTCTTTTGTGTCTGGTTTCCCTCCCTTTTTATAATGCATTCAAGATTCACACATATTACAATATACATCAGTATTTTATTGTTTTATAGCAAAAACTATTATTCTATTGCATATTTCCATTCATCAGCCAGTAGGCATTACTTTAAATTTCACTTTTAGGCTGTTATGATTATGTTGAATATGTTCTGAATATGTATTTACAAATCTTTTAATGGATATTTTCATTTCTCTTGGATGTAAAGCTAGGAAGAATTTCTGGGTCATATGGTTACTTTGTGCTTAACTTTTTGAGAAACTGTTCAAGTTCTTTTCATAGTGTATGCACCCATTTTACATTCCCATCAAGTTCTCTATATTCTTACCAACACTACTTGTTTTTTTTATTTTTGTTTTTGTTTTTGTTTTGGTAATAGACATCTTACTAGGTACTGTAATATTTGACTGTGATTTTGACTTGCATTTCACTATTAATGACACTGAACACCGTTTTACACAATTATTTATGATTTGTCTTTCTTCTTATGATAGCTATCTACTAAATTTGGGGACATAAACTTTGACTTACACAATTTACTTAATAACCAAATTTTTAAGTGTCAAATTAGTGCCCACTTAAGCAATCTTTCTTTTTCTTGCTTGTGTTTTCAATGCTATATCTAAGAAATTATTGTTAAAGACAGAAAAAAATTAATACTGTCTCCTTCTAAGAGTTTTATAGACTGAGCTCTTACATTTAGGTCTCCAATATTTTTTTTCTATTTTTCTGCGGTGAGTTTGGGGTTCAGTTGTTTTCTTTTCAGTATAAATATCTAGTTGCTCCAGCACCACTTGCTGAAAAGATCATACTTTCCCAATCGAATTCTCTTGGTCAAAAATCAGCTTAGCACAAATGTAAAGAATTATTTTTGTGCTCTCAAATCTATTCTTATTGAACTTTCTTTGTTAGCACTACAATGTCTCAAACAATGTAGATTATAGTGTCAAAATCAGAAAATATGAGTAATCCAATTTTTTTTTTCTTTTTTAAGATTGTTTTGACTATCTGAGTCCCTTGTATTTCCTTGTGAATTTGAAGATCAACTTCGCCATTCTGCAAAAAAAAAAAAAAATCCCAGATGGGGATTCTGACAGGGTTTGCATTGAATCCATAGATCATTTTGGGGAAAACATCCATCTAAATGATGCAAATTTCCAGTCTATGAACATAGAATGTCTTTCCTTTTATTTAGGTCTTTTTGATTTTTTTAAACAATTCTTTACAGTTTTCATGTTTAAATCTTGTAGCTATTTGTTACATTTACTCCACTATATTTTATTCATTTTGATATTAACAAAAATGTTTTCATTTATTTCATTTTGGGGTTGTTTGCTGCTAACATATAGAAGAGTCACTCATTTATTAGATTGATGATGTACCCTGCTACACTGCTTATCATCATCTACCAGGCCTAACAGCTTTTTAAAATAGTCCTTGGGCTTTTCTGTCTATAAGATAATGTCATCTATAAATTCAGATAATTTTTATTGCTTTCTTTCCAATTTGATATACTTTATTTTTCTTGCTTATTTATTCATTTACTTACTTTTGCCCAATTGCATTGGGAAGATTATTCAACAAAACATTGAATAGAAGCAGCAAGAACAGACATTGCAATATCTTGATCTTGAGGGAAAGCATCCAACATTTCTATATCAAGTCTGGTATTTAGCTAAGTGTTTCTCGTAAATTCGTTTTATAATAATTCACTGAGTATTATTTGTTGTCATGAAAAAGCTTTGACTTTTTTCTAGTTTTTTCTCTATTGATATAATCATGTGGTCTTTGTCATTTTTTTCTCATAAAATACAATATGGTATATTACAATTGATTTTCAGTGCTATGCCAGTCTAGCATTTCAGAAATAAATCCCTTTAGTCATGGTATAAAATGTATTTTCTATGGTGCTGAATTTGGTTTACTAGTATTTTTGTTGATGTTCTTGCATCTGTGATTTCCTTTTCTCATAATTTTGTCTACTATGTTATTTTTTAAATATTTTTCAGACTTCTTGATGACATCTGGGCATGAGCTTTTTCTTCATAGTTTTTAAATTGCTAAATGAACCTCTTGTTACATATCTATCTAGATTGTCCATTTCTTCTTTAATTAGTTTTAGTAGTTTATGCTATTCTAGGAATATTTCCATTTTCTCTAAGTTATATAATATGTTGGTAAAAAAATTGCTCATAGTATTCATTCATAATCACTTTTATATCTGTAAGGTTGTCAATGATGTCCCTTCTTCCATCCCTCATCTTATTCCATATCTTCTCTTTTATTCTAAGTCAATGTTTCCTTCTGTGAATTCAAGTTACCATCTGGTGCCCTTTCACTTCAGCCTAAGTACAGAAATTACTATTTCTTCCCAAATCTGCTGTCAGTGAATTCTCTGTAATATTTGTTATCTGGGAATGTTTTCTTTTTAAAAAGATTTATTTGTTTATGCATTCAGAAATGGGGAATAGGCCAGAGGTATGGGGCAGTGAGAGGATCCACCAGAGACAGCATGGGGAGAACAGGCAGACTGATGAAGCATACTGCTGAGGGGAGCTGTGGGTGAGACAGAAGTCTGCTGCACGATGTGGGTCACCTCCATGGCCAGGGACCAAACTCATACTGAAAGGGCTGCAGCTGGTTTGGCAGTGCTGCGCTTGAACCTGTTGCGCCACCAGGGAGGGCCCTAGGAATGTTTTAAATTGTTGTTCTTTTTTAAGAATTGTTGCTTTGAATATGAAATATTTGGTTGGTGTTTTTTTCTTCAGCAATTTGATTTTGCTATCTATTGTCTCTTGTCCTTCATGGATTTTGATTAGACATAATTGCTAACTTTGTTAAGGAGTCTTTATATATGATGAATAACTTTTTTTCTTTTCTTTTTTTAAGCTTTTCACCTTTCTTTGGCTTTTCTTTTTTAAGATTTATTTATTTATTCATACAGAACTGGGTACAGGCCAGAGATGCAGAGGGTGAGAGGATTCACCAGAGACAGAGTGGGCAGCAGAATAGGCAGATTGACGAAGTACATTGCTGAGGGGAGCAGCAGGCAGGTCAGGGGAGGTCTGCCGAGCCCTGTGGATCTCCTCCAGGGCAGGCAGGGATCGAACTCATGCTGAAGTGACAAGCTTCTTAGTACTGTGCTTTAACCAGCTGCGCCACCAGGGAGGGCCCCTCTCTGGCTTTTTTATAATTTAGTTATAATGTATCTAGGTGTGAATCTCCTGTGTTTATCCTATTAAGAGTTCATTAACATGTCAGGAAATATATACTACCTTTTTTTCTTTAAGTTTCACATTTTCTCCTTATTTCTTCAAATATCCTTTTTGCCCTTTTTTTCCCTTAATTTCCCTGCTAGCCTATCTACCCATTATGCTCATTTTGGCATCTTTAGTGGAGACCCATAAGTGTCTGAAATTCTCTTCATTTCCCTTAATTCTTTTTAATTTCTGTTCCTCAGACCAGGCAATTGCAATTGAGTTATCTTCAACTTTCCTTGTCTTTCTTCTGTCATTTATCATTCATTATTGAGCTCCTCTAATAAATTTTCCATTTCAGTTATTGTACTTTTCAACTCTAGAGTGCTCTGAAAAAAATTCTCCTTATTGATATTCTCTCCTATTTGAGACACTGTTATCATACTTACCTTTAATCTCTAGAGATTTCTTTTCATTCTTTAAACATATATACATGTAAATGTATATATATATATATATATGTGGAGGGGGTTAAATAATAAATAATAACAATAACAATAACAACTTCACCCTGTAAATTTAGGTCCAGATTCCTCATATATATATATATATATATGTGGAGGGGGTTAAATAATAAATAATAACAATAACAATAACAACTTCACCCTGTAAATTTAGGTCCAGATTCCTCAGAGCCAGTCTCTCTTGATGGCATTTCCCCCTGTGTATGGTAATACTTCCTTTTTAATTAGTTCCTATTTTTGTGGCTGTTGTAGAAAACTGATATCATATATTGTAGCAAATTTGTAAAAAAGATACTCCCTCCCAGGTTTAGTTGCTGCAATTTTGCCATTCTTCTGACTGCAGTTGTTCATTCAGTGACTTTCTGAGACTCATTCTGTATAATCTTTATTTCCTGTAATCTGTGGTAATTTAGGTCTCTTCTGGATGAACTAATACATGGTCAGAGATGTATCTGAACCAGTAAGTCTCCCACATTTTTCAGAAGTCTCTACATACATATTGAGATATAAATTTAACATCCAAGCATTTTACAAATGTCCTTCATCTTTACATTCTGCCTATATAGAACTCCAAGGTCAGCCAGAGCCTAAGAATTCTGGTCCTGTCAGGCCTTCCAGGCATATGCGCAACTCTGTACATGTGCATGGGTCTCTAGATTCCTGGGATTATAACAGGGGCTTTTAAAGGCCCCGGTGGCCAGTACCTTCCCAGTTATTTCTTTTAATGTTTTGACAAGGGGTTTGTTTGTGCCAAGTGATATCACAAACTCAGGAGGCTACAATGTGAAGAAATTTTGCTGACTGATTTTAGCAAATACATTTGGGGATAAGTCCTTTCTACAGACAGAATTCTGCGTCAGGTCAAATGATGACAATGTTCTGTAAATGGAGCTTTTCAGAGAAATGCTAGACAGATCAAATTCTGAAAAAACTTGTAGTGAGAGGTTCTGAAGAAATCCAGACCTCACTGCACCCCTCCACTCGCTGCTGGTTTTCACAGTCTATGGCCTCAAGGCGGCTGGTTTTCCAGGGTACTACAAAGCTGGGGAGTGGGTCATACTGCTATCAAACTTTGTATTCCTGGAGTGTTTCTTAGAGTGAATAGTCGCCAAATTGTTTATAAGCCTTTGTTGACTTCTAGATTTCTAAAAAGAGCTGATATTGACCATTTTTGTCACTATCTTCTTTGTTTTTATGTTTGGGCAGATTTACAAAGGTCCCCAGTCCATTATGTTGGCAGTTGTGCTATCGTTAATAATGTCAACTTAGGGATGAACATTAAAGTTTTTCTAGTCATTTCTGTTGATTTTTGAGTCAATGATATCATAATTTTGTACACAGAAATACTTCCAAATAGGATCTCCTGAAGCATGAAAATTAAAATTTGTAAGTTATTAGGTAACTGTATGGACTATGAGATTGATATTTAGGGTATATGTTTTTATCCATAAAAATATGACACAGGCAATTATATTTTTATTGATTGAAAGGAATTTGAACTTACTGGTTTTTAACAAATACTAGTAGCATCTTAACCAAGAGTGTTTTCACATACTAAGTTTCACATATTAAATACAACCTGGTGAACTCATTAATGATTAAATAACTGGAAAGCCATATATTAAGACTTACTATGCATATATGAGGCCATATCCTTTGGTAATTCTGCTATATTTGTTCCTTGTCTTCTTTCTCCACACACACATATACATATAGAAAACAATTCCTGAAATATAAGCTATGATTTTTAAGATACTTACATAAACCACATGGAAGTAGGCACTCAGTTCTTTCCCACCAATGTATGTGTTCTTTGATTCTATTTTCCAAAATGTTTTATCACTGTTTAACTCTAAACTGGTAAAGAAAAAAAATGAGATACTTAAAAACAAGCGTGACTTATAGAGTTACTGCTGGATTACAAAAATTGAACCACTTATCAATTTATAAAAGATGGAGGATTTCCTAGGAAACTGCCAGTTGATATGTGCAGTCAGATCAGTCTCATCTTCCCTGGTTTTGGCATCTTGAACAAATAGCAGACTGTTTCTTAATACAAGAAATCAATCCTGGGTGAGGACAGAGTGATATTGATCTGTGTATACTGTATAAACATCACAGTTTGATTTGTGAGCAAGCATCATTGTGGTTTTCCATGATGTTGGACTCAAAAGATTAAGTTGTCTCCTGAGTATATTAAATTAACCTTTAATAACTCCATATAGGGCTCATTCATGATTTTAAATTTTCCTTGATTCCATTGATGTTTTAACTCCTTTATAAAGTAAAATTCCACTTGACTTCAACTTTCAAGTATTGAAACCCTTTGACTGTTAAGTTCCAGCTGCTATATAATAACTAGCAATAAGAAAAGGATCACTTATGTAGACTCTGAGCTAAATCAAGGCACAGACTTACATTTAAGCACAAGAACCATAAATAAAGGTCACTGAAGTCACAGGCTAGTAGGCCCAGAAGATCACCAGATTATTCAAGCATCGTATTCCAATCCATTTCTACTCAGGTTCTATATTATTGCTTTTGTAACAGTTATCTCCTCTGCCAAGGTTGTTCAGAATGATGACTTCATTGGATAGTATAGTATTGTTTTCTTACTCTAAGACTACCTTTGGAATCCCTAATATGCTCCCTTTCAGTAATTCTGATCTAGAAGTGATGCTATTTACTCCAACCCTTTCTATATATTAGTGCCATATCAACTTTCTTGTCATGGGTCTACTCATAAACTTTCAGTAACTGTCGACTTTCTATTGTACCAACACCTCCATTGCATTAAAGGACTTCAGATTACTGACTGGACCTTAGTAAATCAACTTCGTTGCTTACTAATCTGTAATTTACATCACCCAAAGCAAGTAAGCTGTTCTTCCTTTACCCTTTCCCTGCTGATGTCAAAAGTGTTCTTTATTTTTGTTTAAAACACTTCAGTTTCCTTCCTGTTACTCTATAATAGTGTCCTTTATGTCAATGGCATTGATGAGGATATTGTTTTAGAGTTTTATCTCTCAGTGATGGGTAAATATGGTGGCAATAAAATGTATTGTTCATATAGATGGAAATCAGATACATGAAAAAATGTTCATCATCACTTTTCCAGGACATGAAAATCAAAACCATGATGGTCTACATCAACACAAGAAACAAGTATTGGGAAGAGTGTGAAGGAAAAGGAACCCTTGTACATCGTAGGTAAGAATGCAAATTGGTACAGTTTCTATGGAAACACTCTGGAGTTTCCTCAAAAAAAAAAGATTAAAGGTAGAACTACTATATGATCTGGCAATTCCAAGTCTAGGTATTTTAGTGAAAATACTAATTCAATAGGCTGTATGCCCTGTATTAATGGTAGCAATATTTACAACAGCCAGTATGAACTAACAGTCAGCATATCAAGTAAATGCTCATTGACAGATGACTGAATATGAAGGTGATACATGCACACACATACACACACACAACACACACACAATGGAATACTCAGTTATCAAAAAAGATAAAATCTTGGTATTTACAACAACATGAAGGGAGCATGAGATGATTATGCTTGGTAAAAAGAGAATAAGAAAGAAAAATATCAGGTTATTTCATATATATAAATCATCTGATATATATAGATATAGATATCAAATGATCAAACAAACAAACAAAAAAAAACAATGCTTAGACCCCCCCCAACAACACAACAATGGTCACAATAAGGGAAGAGGATGAGGTGGGTAGAGGGGCAATGTGACAGTGATGGATAGTATCAGAACTATGTGTGGGGTTGTATGTGTGTGTGTGTGTGTGTACATACACTACATACAGAATTGTAAGCCAATGCACATCAGAGGGAAAAAAATTATGCACAAACCAAGGTAACTCTGAAAGTGAAGGGCATGATATTAATGACACACTGGTCATTGGCCATAAACAAGAGTGAGTCAGACAAACTGGGGTTGCCCCATAGAAACCAGGTCCTTCCATCACCTTCTAATTATTATATAAAATGCTAAGATTAATATTTAGTAAACCAGAAAATTATTGCTCAAATTCTAACTTTACTTTGGACACAGCTTAGATTACTAAGGAAGGGAAACAGCAACACAAAACTATTTCTAAAATAGCTATTGCTCAGTCACAGATGCTTCCTGCTTGACTCATGATAGGTCACTATTTTTTAAACAGATAAAATATATTCAATGTCAGAAATTTCTATATTAGTTTAGACATGGCTGGTGGGTGTATTTTTGGCTCTTGTGTTAGTGAAGAAGTTTTACTGCTTTTGTACTCATCTCCTAAAACTGCCCAGAGAAGTTCTGCAAATTTCATCTCATAACCCAAGGTGAAGTAGCCAAATATTGATATAAATTTCTGGAATCTTAAAGGGCAATTCAATTAATAAAATCCAATCTGTTTGGTCTGTTTAAGCTTGCAAGCACTGATAAAAATTCCTCCACATTAGTCTGGAAACATTACACATTGTTACCCAAGATGGAAACAAAGCACTTGTTTAATCACAAGGAAGATGCCTACATGTATTCCTTGAAATTCCTGC
Organism: Condylura cristata; assembly: GCF_000260355.1. NCBI lineage: Eukaryota > Metazoa > Chordata > Mammalia > Eulipotyphla > Talpidae > Condylura > Condylura cristata. The sequence continues at coordinate 35,937,141 of NW_004567115.1, read as the reverse complement.
ACATGACTATCTATGTTCTTCTCAAACTACTCAGCTCAGAGAACTAGGGAAAGAAGGCAGGCTCCCCCATGAGGCAGTCCCACAGCGCTTCTGTGAAAAGAAAAGTGTAATGCTGCCCATCAATGGCAGTCCATGGAGGAAGTCTACACCGTCTTAGAAAACAGACCGAAGGAAGCCTTCTGAGCTGGGACAGCCTCTGAGGAGGTGACAACGTCATCTCTCATGTAAAGAACAACCTCAATAATAGGGCTAAACACTTACTAAGCACTGCCTATATACCTGGCAGTGTTAAATCGTCGGGGCTACTTACACAGAATTGCCATCTGAAATTCTGCTTCACCACTTCCAGTACCTGGAGACCACCTTGATCAACAACTATTTTAATAGTCCGATGGAAATGAGTTATTGAGAACACCATGGAACACCTGTTTACACGGCTATTTAAACAGAGTACATTACTTCATGTCCTTAGGCTTATTAATCCCAACCCAGTAGGGATGCATTTTATAGAAATTAACCACTGTGATGGAAAACTAGTTTGAGATATTTTATAAACAGCCAGGGAGTTCCTTTCACTGTTATTCAAGCACTGTACAGTGTCTTCATTTCTGTGATGTGCTCGGCTCTCACTGGCTTTCAGGTTCCAACAGAAAACCAATCGTCTCGATGTGAGAAATGACCAGGTGGGGAGCACTGTTAATCCTGCATGAAAGAATGGGATTTTTTTTTTTTTATGTTCAGTTTCCTACAGTCAGTGCTTTATACTCCTCCGGTACATCACACACATTTCCAGACATCCCCAGCAAAGAGGCATTTACTTGGAGACTTTTTTCAAGCAGATTCATTTTCACTGAATGCAGCAGAGCAGAGACATCACTGGTTCTTTTTGCCATCACACTGGCTTCTTTACCAAGGGGTTAGTCGTGAGCCCCCAGTAAGAGATCCCAGGAGCACAGGCCCCTCTTGCTTTGAGCAGCCCTCTGTGTTCCAAGGTAGGTGTACTGCAATGACACTGGACCTATTCAGTTCACCCAGCACTGATCTTCTGAGCTCAGCATTGGAGTTTCTATTCTCAACTGTGGCCTGAGTTCTAAGTCAGGCTGGAAGAGATCAGAAAAAAAGAAAGGGAGGCTACGTGACAGTCCCTGCAGGAGCTAACCCCCACATTCTTTTGTAAATTCACACCAATGTACAAGCAAGTCCAAGTCAAAATGATCATTATTAGAGTTTACTTTGCTTAACTACCTGGGGAACCATGAGACTCTGAGGAACTTATTTGCATATCTGTTTTGAGCTCTGGAAGATTCAAGGAGTTTGCCAAGTTCTTCAGATCTCCAAACTGGCACACTATTAGCTGAGAGCAATAACCCCAGCCATGTGAATATCTAGGGATATTTGGCAGCCTGAGGAGCAGGACTCTAACGGGAGGAAGGACAAAGGGATCTGGGGAGGACGCAGACTAAAAGAGTTGCGACCTGCTATTCAGCAGGGAGTGCAGCCCAGGAAGCTGCAAATGGGGTTCTGGGAAGATTCACTCATTGGAAGTCAGAGAGCGCTAGCTGTACTGGCACATTGCTCTGACTGTCCTCCAGAGGAATGCTGATGGTGATGAAGGCACGTGCCTCACCTCAATGAGAAGCCAGGGACCAGGGCCAGAAAAAAATAATTGCATGCACTCCATGTCTAATAGCACCAGCACTTTCTAGCTTCTTTCCTGCCCAATGAGAATAATCATCCCAAAGGACTTTTATCCAATAGGGTCACTCACCACCACCGGGTCCATGCCGGCAAACCTTCCCATAAATACTAAGACATTTGGATCAAGATCCATCAGCAGCCTCCTCCTAGAGTTAGGAACCATGATGCACTGGTTCTTGACTCCACCAGCACCCTCCTCCCTCCTACCACTCCTCTTGAGGACCCTGCCTCTGAAAAAGACTTAGACATACATGTCACAGGTTGCTCTTGAGGACAAGGACATGCCATAAGGATATTCCACAGACTCATCTACTGGCCTCTCGGCTTTGATTCTCCATTCATTAGAAGTACATGCTAGGTGGCAAGCACAACACACGAGTGGGCGCTACATGACCAAGGTGGACATTTCCCTCTCTTGGGGTGGATGGCCTAGAGGTGGAAGTACACAAAAACTACCTACACATAAAATTCATTAGCTGGTGAAAGCCACGAAGGTGTCAATCAAGCTCTGAAACGACAGACAGAGTGGGTGGGAAGAACTGCTTTCGTAGAGTGGAGAGGAAAGGGCTCTCGCTTCGTTGTCATTTACGGTAAGCCCAGAAAAATGAGAAGCAACCAGCCATTGGAATAGTGTGTGTGTGTGTGTGTGTGTGTGTGTGTGTGTTCACACATGAGCATGCATGCGTCTATGACGGGGTGGGATGGGATGAAATGTTTCCTACTGAAAAAAAAAAAAGAGAGAGAAAGAGAGTTCATATGAGAAAACAAAACACTGGCCTGGATAGAGAATTGAAGGAGAGAAGACACAAATGCGTGAGGAACTAGACAGAGACCTTGTCACCCTCACCATGAGCACTTGTGCTTTTCACCCAGGCATGAAATAAAACCTCGGGAGAATTTAACAGGGGAAGTGGGGGGCGTGGGGAGAGTGGTTTGGGATATTTGCTGAGGGAATGAGAGGATGCGTTGCCTCCCAGGATGCATCTTCTCCCGGCTCCACAGTTTCAGATAAGTCGGGGCCTCCTGTGTCCCCACTCCCTCACCACTCCCTCTTCTCCACGTCACTATCTGTTCATCACCACTTCAGCCAGTAGAAAGCCAACCCCTTTCCCTCCATTGCAATTTGCGTCTTTCCACATTCAGACCTCAGAGAAGAGAGGAGTCACGTATCTTCAGACATGGAGATACGGACAGCTTGCTGACTTGCCCTTGATAAAATGCTCTTTTGCAAATCGCTCATTCCCAGTTTCCAGTCTCTTCTTTAACCAGGGGAATACTCATCTATTAGAATGGAAATTTCATGGGAACAGAAAAGCATGCCACTCTTTTACCCCAATTCTGTGTGAAAAATGTTACCTACTCAGAAAACTTAGTAGAAATGCCAAACCTGTTCTTCAGTGCCCGCTCACAAGCAATTTAAACCCTCTGGAAATTTCCTAAGATCTCTGAGGGAAAGAGTAACAAACGTTAGACGAATAGCCTGTCTATTGATAAATACAATTGAGGGTTGCTAGGAGCCTCTAAAATTGCTAAATTTCCAAAAAAGGCTTTGGGTAAGCCCAAAACACAGACCTTTATTCCATGTATCTTGAGAAAAACACCTTTTTTCTCCAATAGGGGAAGAGTTCACACCTACCCAGAGCATTTATAGTTTCAAGATTTTTATTCTTTATAACCCAAGTGTATTTCACAAGATTAGCATGGGAATCTCAACTGGTCACAGACTTTCTGCATTTTGAAAGCATCAGAGGTCTGACCTTGTCTCTCTATAGCCCAGAAGAAAGCCTGTGGCTTCTATCTAAAACAGTTCTTCACGCAGTGCATATTTTGCATAAGTTAAATAGTTAATGGGCTGCTCAAGGATTGTATAATGTTCTGCATTTGTTTTTCTTCTCTTTATCCTTTTTTTTTTTTCATCTCCTCTAGGTGATTCATCAGGCATACTTCTTGAACCAGCTGTGAGAGATTAAGAAATGTTATTTGCATTCATGGGAAGAATTCTCAGGCAAGGAACAATCTGCCTGTTGAATACATTCATGTAAATAGAACAAATGTTTTAAAGCTGAGCAAAATGAAAGCAGGGGGCACATGGACCGGAGAAAACCTAGCTCTCAGCATGATCCATGCAGAACTTTGATCACAACTTCAAATGAGACTAGATCGCACCACGTGTGACAAGGTTCTGGATGCTGGCCTTCCGCACTCTGGGTAGAGTTCAGACTAGTGCAAACAGACTTCCCTTTCTCTTTCATTCTATAGCTCTAGCTCTGGAAGATTCTACTTTCAAACATTTATCTCCATCAGACTGCAAGCCAGTCGAGAAGGGCAGGGAAGTAGGAAAAGCAGCACAACTGGGTTAGAAAAGCTGGAAACAGCTTGCGAAGAACCGATTCCAACGTTATTCTTATTAGTAAGACTTACATTCAAGGCTCAAACTGAATAATATCAAAAGCCTCATTCACTAAGTGTTCCAGTATGTCAAGCATAAGAAAGTATAAGCTACACTGGGTATTTCATGAACATGAAATCTTTAAAATAGTCTTGCATTATTTCAATAAATGAGCAGCAAGAGGTGCAGAGAGGATAATTTGCGACAGTCATCTTGTTAATGATGGACCTTTGGCCAATCAATTAAACTTTTCTGGAACTTAATTGTTTTCATGTTTTGATTTTATCTGAGCGATAAAGCACTGAAAGAGGTGAGCTCTAAGGTTCTTTCTGACTCCACCATTATTTGATTTAACAAGCACGATCAGCCCTACAACATGTATTGCGTCTGCAATTTCAGTTCTAATTAACCAGTTCTGCTATCCCAGTCTCTTAAACTTCTATCACTTGAAAAGAAAAAGTAAAAGACCATACAAAGCATTCAAGCTGCAGCTTCTGGGGGCACAGCATTTGTGCAAAGTGCACGTTTTGGTACCAGCTCTTCTTCAGAGTGATATGTGGCTTCCATTAATTTGCATGTTCTTAATTTTCCACCTGCCTTTTAATTTCTTCATTTTCTGAACATGCTGGTCTAGGTGACTGCTAGAGTAGTTATATACCTTAAGTCTGGACCTAGCAAATCCAAAATGAATATAAAAAGGTGACTAATGAAAATAAAACTCAGAGGAGGTAAAGACTTTCACTTCTTCTGCCTCTCTTTTTCAATTCCTTCCTAACTGCTTTGTTGTCCAGGGCAAATCTATAAACCACATGTGACATTTTTGTCCTCAAAGCCTAACATTACAGTAAGTGGCAGGAATATACAATTTGGCAAATTTTACTGATCAAGTAGAATTTCTTTTCTATTTGAAAAGCATGTATAGGTGAGATTACAAATTAGAGGATGAAGGGAAGAACCAGTTCACTTCTAACATTCTGAACAGTGTTTCATCAAGGAAAGAAACAAGAAAAGTTACAGTGGAAAAAAAAAACACCAGTAAAATATTTGAAATGTAACCGTGCATAATTAATATTAGTGGGTTTTTGTTTGTTGTTGTTTACGAAAAGAACCTAGTTGGCATAACGAATTAAACTGTGGTGCAAATCCCACCGATTCCCATGGAGGAGACAAGTTTGTTTGTTTTAATTGAGAATATCTTAGGATTGCAAGTTAACTCTGATTTGCTGAAAGTTTACTTGACAGCTGAAGAGCTTTGTGTTCTGCAGCTTTGGGTTCAGACCGACGGTTGAACACTTGTTTACAAGAATTCAGAACTGAGTTGGAGTAAAATCAAAGCCAATTCATGTCGGTTGAATGGAGTTTTCTTCTGTTAACTCCTGTCTGCACAGAACACAGGGTAAGCACACTACCTCTCCACCCCACTTTTCTGCCCTGATGTAAATAAATCCCTATGAACACTTTACTCGGTAAAAATACAACTGAAAGGTGCAAATAATTTATTAGATGAAAACTAGTATTTGTATCTACCAGAATATTTCAAATTTGCTCTCAGGTATTTTTTAAATGTTAGAATTGTAATACAGAGACTTGGTTTTTAGTGGGAGGTATCTTCAAACTCAAAAAAAATAGACTGGAAGAATAAGAACAATACAAAGACTATCCAAGATACATTTAATAATATTTTTCCCATTTATATTATAATTCACTTTGCCTCCTATCACCCTTCCCCCCTTTGAAATAAAATATCTGTGGTTCAACTGCATAAATGATGGTCTTTACTATTCAATTTTTAAGTCCTAAAAACAGGAATACTCTCTTAAATTAGAACAATTTTCAATTAAAAGTCAGTACCATACTCAACTAAAGTGATACAATACTTTCATACTTTGTAAACTAATCCACTAATATACCTTACAAGTTTTTTTCCTCTCCCATTGAGGACCCAGTTTAGAATGAGGAGTTGCATTTACTTATTGTGTCTCTTTCCTTTTCTTTAATCTGCAAATTACCAAAGTTACCATAGTAGAGGAATTGTGCCCTCCATTACCACACCAACAGAGGAGAATGCCTGTTTACCTAAGACCTCCTCAGCATGCACAGCCAAGCTTTTGGGGTTTTGCCTCCAACAAACCACCCCTGCCCAGACCCCATTTGTTTCTGTGCCCACTTAACAGATAAGAACCTGAATTTCAAAGTCATGGATTAAGTGGAAAAATAGAATTAATCACCTATATAGCACACCGAGATTCACAGATGTTTTTCTGTCATCGAAGAAGTAAAATAAAAGAACATTTTTGTTGTACTCCTGATTAGTACTGCAATAGTTAAATCACCTTTGTTGAGTTCTTAAAAGTAATGATCCCTCTTCATGTATCATCTATAAATCATCTAACTTAGTCATTTGGAAAAAAAAAAGTTTATGAAAGAGATAAGGGCCTCCCACATGTGAACTCTAAAGCACTTTCTAAGAAAAAGGGTGACACAAAACCCCACTTGGGTTTGAAACAAGTGTCCTAGTGTCAGGGCTACTGAGCTGCAGACTCCATCTCTGGTACAGACAAACACTACATTTAATTTAAAATGTAATTTAAGGTGATCTCATTAGGAAAATTCCTAGTTCTGTACATGCTTTTGAATTTGATGACTATCTTCCAGTCAGCAAATTAAGAAAAAAAAAATGGAACAAAAACTTCATGGGTGGTAATTTGTGCTTTTCCTTCTAATTCCAGGGAAGATATCCTTCATCAATTTTAAAATCTGAAAAATAGCTTTGAGTTACCTTGTGGACTTCAAAATATGAACCACCTGTTGGATGTGATAAAATGAAAATAGTGACTTACTTCTGTGGCTTTATCAGTAAGAGTAAAACATACTTCAAGTTAATATCAAAGAACAGAACCAAATTCATTACATGTTGACATGAATATAAACACAAACTTTCCAATATCTTCACAAAGAAGAGACAGGCCTCAGATGATTACAGATCAAATCAGATTTAGGCCAGGTTGACTCCAATTTTTATAACTTACATAAAATCAAAGCAAAATAAGTAAAAATTCTAATGAGTTTCTCCAAAAGAAGAAAGTATGTGTTCATCTGTGCCACAATCACTAAATGAAAATTCAATGTCAATAAAAGAGAAATCACATCACTTAAAAAGAACCAAGTAATGTGGAAGAAGCACAGAACATCTAATAAAAAATGTTGGAAGCTGCTCTCAAAGCAAAAAAGATTGCTTTGCAGTGTTCCAGATATCAAGGCAAACGAGCCTGTTTCTCTAACTATGCCTTTGAAATTGTTCCTATCTTCAGACTCCTCAAACACCTGCAAATTTTAATACAATCAAACCATGAGAAGCATACAATAAATTTGTCTTAACTTTCAGAAGTCAACAAACAAAATGAAGTTAGTGTTTTTGTTCACTTTTTGCCATTTATCTCTAGCTACTTATCTTTGTTTCCCTAGATCAAAGAAGCAAGTCACTCCAGGAACATAAAAGTGAATAATTGGTCTAGTGCTAACTTCATAATGATGGGATATAGGTAGTCTCTATAGCATCCAAAGAAAAATTACTTTTGATTGAAGTTCAATCATCTCAGACTTTCAAGATTTAATATGGTTTCATTTGTATAAGAAGATGACATTTGATGCTTCAATAAGTCATGTGGTTTTGAGTAGCTGCATCAGATGGAAGCACATCTAACATATTTACTTGTGAGGAATGGCTATTTCAAAAAGGAAAGAACAATTCAAAGTTCAATAACAAAAAATGCTGAACACCAATATTCTCTGCATCTTATTTTTTTTTTCAGTTAAAAGTCTAATAGTAACACTTCCAAATTTTATCTGGATTAAATCAGAAATACCAAGTCCCAATGACTCCAACAACCACCAATAAAGGTGAAAAGATGCATCTGTAACTAGAGAAATGGTTAGAATAAAGAAAGATCTCACTTTCCTCCAAAACAAAGAAGGAGACTCCAAGAGAATTATGGAGGAAGATGGTGATGCCTGCAAGGAAAGATTACCGTTTCAGTCTCAGCCAGTGGAACTGCCTGCTCTCCCTTGTGTTCTCAACCACTTGAAAAAATCTGGAGTAGATGGAGATGTGAGTATGCTTTGAGTAAAATAGAGCCATTAAAAGTAGCTGAATTAGGGCCCTCCCTGGTGGCGCAGCGGGTTAAAGCACAGCACTGAGAATCTAAAGCCGCTTCCGCATGAGTTCGATTCCC
>NW_004567115.1:35905403-35928353 GCF_000260355.1 Condylura cristata | reverse complement strand
AAAAAAAAAAAAGTAGCTGAATTTGGGACCTCCCTGGTGGTGCAATGGGTTAAAGTGCAACACTATGAAGCGGTCGGCAGCCACTACAGCACGAGTTCAATCCCAGGCCAGGGAGGTAACGCACATGGCGTAGCAGACCTCTACTATCCTGCCCACTGCTACCCTCAGCAGTGTATTTCAGTCAATCTGCCTGCTCTTCTCCCCTACTCTATCTCTGGTGAATCCTCTCATCCTTCTGCACCTCTAGCCTGTGCCCCAGTTTTTGTATGCATAAATAAATAAATCTTGAAAAATTGAAGTAGCTGAATTCGAAACTTTTTACCAGTATTCCAATCAAGATTCCCAACAGGTAAAGGATCCTGGCATCAAGATGTAAGGGTGTGGTGGGGAAGAGGAAGGAAACAGGAGAGGCAGGCAGACTATATTGGTGGAAGGGAATAGGTAAGGCCAGCCCTTCGTCTCCTCCCCAACTGGCCCTGTGAAGATTCCTCACATATGTCCCAGTGAAAGAGCATTTACCAACCACTTAGCAATCTCAACACCAACCACCATGCATGAAGAAATGAGAAAGTGCAATATCCAAAGAGAAAACTGCATGCTCCTTGGTTAACGAATGTTAACAAATATGCTTTTCATTTTTTTTCTACCTACATTCCCTCAAAAACACTGAAGGTCTGGAGCTACCACCAAGTAAGGAAGAAAAGGGGTACATGAACAAGCGGGTACAACTCCCCCATACTCCAGCAGACAAACAGGTTAAGCTACACAGAGACATACGGCAGCAGACAAGTCTGTTTTGAAGAAGAGGAATGCTTCAGTGGACCATTATAAACCAAACTTAAAATATGTGTGTGTAAATGCAAAGGAGCATACCAAGCATATTCTCTGACACCAGAGGTATTAAACTAGGAATCAGTCACAAGAAAACATGAAAAGCCTCTAAAATATAAAGACTGAGCAACACACGACTGAGTGACCATGGGTTAATGAGGACATCAAATGAGAAATCAAAATACCTTAAAGCAATGGATAGTGATAATACAACCATCAAAGAACATATGTGACACAGCAAAAGCAACAGTAAGGAGGTTATAGCATCAAGCTCACATCAAGAAACAAGAAACTGCTCAGATAAACTCATCTCTCACCTGAAGGACACATAAAAAGAAAAATAAACAAAATGGGAAGTCATACTTAATTAAAATAAAAATTAGAGCAGAAATACAGGGCCCTCCTTGGTGACACAATGGGTTAAAGCACAGCACTAGGAAGCTGGCTGTAGCCACTTCAGCACGTTTGATCCTGGCCAGGGTGGTGACCCACATGGCGTGGCAGACCTCTCCTGATCTACCCACTGCTTCCCTCAGCAGTGTACTTCGTCTATCTACCTGTTCTGCTCCCCACTCTGTCTCTGGTGAAGCCTCTCACTGCCCCTGAGCCTCTGGCCTGTACTTCAGTTCTGTATGCATAAATAAATAAATCTTTTTAAAAATTAGAGCATAAATAAAACAGAAGTCAAAAAGCCAATCAAAATGACTAATAAAACCAAAAGCTGGTTCTTTGGAAAAATAAAATAGACAAAGCTTCCTTAGAATCTCAAAGAAAAGAAGGAAGTAGAAATGAAAGAGAAGTTACAATAGATATTGCAGAAATTCAGAGGGTAGTAAGAGATTGCTATCAACATCTGTATGCTAGTAAATTCAATAATCTAAAGAAGATAGACAAATTCTTATAATTATGCCATCATGCAGATTAAATAGGGAAGAAATGAAAATTGGAATAAACCAATAACAAGCATGGAAATTAAAACAACAATCAACACTAAAAAAAATCACATCAACCAACAGCAAGGACCAGATGTGAGTTATACCAAACTTTCAAAGATGAGCTAATACATAGCCTGCTCAAACTCTTTCCAAAAATCGAGGAAGAGGGAATAGTTCCAAACACATTTTATGAGGTTAACATTATTCTAATAGTAAAACCAGACAAAGAAAAATAAAAAAAGAAAACTACAGTAGATCAATTTCCCTAATGAACACAGATGCAAAAGTCTTCAACAAATCTTAGCAAACTGTATCCAACAGTGCATTAAAGGATTATACTCCATGACCTAGTGGGATTTATACCAGAGTCGTGAGGATGGTTCAACATCTGAAAATCAACCAACATGATTCACCACATCAATAAAAGGAAAGATAAAAACCATACGATCATACCAATAGATAGTAAGAAAGCATTCAATAAGATACAACATCCCTTATGATGAAAACCCTCAAAAAATGGGGATAAATGGAACATATAACAACATAATAAAAGCCATGCATGGCAAACCCACATCTAACATCACTATCAATAGTGAAAAACTGAAAGCTTTTCACTAAGATCTGGTATTAGAAGAGGATGTCCACATTCACCACAACTATTCAACATAGTGCTGGAAGTTCTGGCTAGAGCATTTAGAAAAGGATTTAAAAAGAATACAAATTGAAGAACCTATCACTAGTTTCAGGTGACATGATAATATACATAGATAACCCTAAAATTCCAGTGAAAACTGAAATAACAAATCAAGTTTAGCAAAGTATCAGGCTATAAAATTAATATGCAAAAATTGTTACCTTGCTACATGTAAATAATGAACTAAATTTAAAAAGGGAAAAAATAACAATTCCACTTACAATTATACCAAAAAACATAATTACATACCTAGGAGTAAACTCAATGAAGGAGGTGATAGACCAAAATAAAGTATAAGATTGTTTTAAAAAATAGAAGACATGAAGAATCTAAGGACAGTAATTCGAAGTGAAACTTGGCCTCCCTGGTTCCCCACAGCACTCTTTATACAGCCAAACTATGGGAAGCGCAACAGATGAGTAGATCAGAAAGCAGTCGTATAGATTCACAGTGAAATACTACTCAAGTATCATAAAAGATAACCTCCTCATTGTGGCAATATGGATGGAGTTGGGAGGGATTATGTGAAGTGAAATAAATCAAGGGAAAGACAAATCCCAGATGGTCTCGGTTATATGTGGAATAAACAGAAACCTTACTACGGATCAGATAAAGCCAAATGAAGAACTAACCCTGGGAAGCTGATGAGAGGACAGAGGCTACAGGAGAGAGAAGTGAGAGAGGGAGATGAGAACAAAGTGGTGCAGGAACATATGGACAATGGGGGTGGAAGATGAGGGTTTGGGTTGTGAGTGTGGTACTAAAACAGCACCAGAAAGGGAAGTTTCTATACTTTTACAATAAAAACAACATTGTAAACCAGCATTGTCTCAATAAAAATTATTTAAATTAGGAGCTTCTATTCACACCGGACATTGTCACAAACCTGTAGAATTATACTGACAATACATATATATCTTTAAAAATAACAAACATCTAGACTATATATATACATAATACTGCAAATGGATAATTAGGGGGAAAAATCACTCAATTTTTACGAGTGAAGAACTTAGACACCCACACAAAACTAACAAAAGGACTCCTAATGCAAAGTATGATTACAAATGTGAAACAAGAGAAACTCTACTACCTACCTGATGGGAACATACGTGGTCCACCCATGTCGGAAAAGTGTTAGAGATATGCAACAAAATTAAGCATACACCTGTACTATGAGCCACAGGAACCCAGTCCTGCCTAAATACCCCAGAAAATGAATGTATATGGACACCAGAAAACATCAACAAAAGTCTTTACGGCAGCTGTATTCACAATATCCAAAAACAAAATCAACACAAAAGAGAATGGATAAATAAGTAGTCGCATCCTCAAACAGTAAAACATAAAAGCACTAACTGCTGTTTCACACAATACAAATGATTCACAGGCCTCAGGTTGCATGAAAAAAAAAAAAAACTCCAGAAAATCAGAATACATACTCTATGAATCCATTTGCATGTTGTCCAAGATTGGCAAAATTAACTTATGATTATTGAATTCAAAATAGTAATTACCAGGAAGGGAGTGCCAGAGACTAGGATGGGGCATAACTGGGAAATGCTCTATATCCTAACCTAGGTAGCGGTCACTTATTCGTATACTTTGAAAATCCATTGAGCAGCCTTTATACACTTTTCTGTATGTATATTGTACCTCTGTGAGAAAATAACCACAATTGATTTTTAAATGCCAAAATATGACAACATAAACAAATTACTAGAGTATTATATCACCTGACTGAACTATTGAGTGTCAGGATACTTCATCTATCATGGTTGTTAGCAGTGATTTACACAGATTAAAAAATATTCCATATTTATATCCAGCACAATCTGAGATCCAGCCCAGTAAGGATAAGTTTGTGCCTAAAGTTTGGGCTCTTGGATTGCAACTGCCCACTGATTATCTATGTAATTTGAACGTCTTACTTAAAACCAAGATAAATATGTCAACTACCATACTGTTCATTGCTGAAATGTAATTAATGTGAAATAAATTTAAGGGATAATGTGTGTCTGGCAGAGGTTATATCTTTTTTTTTTTCAGTTACCTTCTACAAATATGGATAAGCTTAACTCTTTTTTCTAAACATGCAACATCATGCAACTTCCTCATTATCATTTATAAAATTTCAGTTACTCTGATTCAAATAATGTGAAGCCAAGAAATCAAATGGAAATTGGAAAAACCAAAGAGCGACAGCATTGAATGTGTAAGGTGTCTGCAATAGAGCCTTGAAAATGACAATAATGCTAAAACACATTAATCCTGCTCCTTAAAGCATCAGTTGCTTAAAGTGTCTGCAAACAGGCCAGCCGGAGTTAGCACAGGGAAATTAGAACCTGCCTCTATTAGAGAAGAGGGCTGAGAAACAGCTACCCCACGGGACCTGGCATTGCAAGAGTCCTGATGTTCTTCTCCCGCCCGTATGGTGCCAGGTGACTTGAGAGAGCAGCAGCATCTCAGTTATGACAGCAATGAACATCTGAATATCTGACTATAGAAGGGGAAAAAATCCCTTTGACTCAGTGCGCCTAATGTTTGTATCAAAGCAAAAGTTTTTCCAGTTGTTTAGAGAAGGCAGCAGGAGATCCAGAAAATTTTTCAGTAATGTTGGACGATGAATGGAAGTCACTCACACTGTACCTGTTAGTTTAAGATGTGCCCGATGTTTCTACAGTCTAATCACCCTGCTATCTTACTATCTTTCACAAACTGAAAAATTATTCATAGCTTCTCTCAGAGCTTAGGCCTTTCAACACTATTTTGTGTTCATAATGTGTTAGGTTTCTCCACTGGAAATTCTCTCATCAAGTGACCACTTCAGAATTTTGATTCTCAAAACACTATCCTGAGCCAATACCTGCAACCCTAAGATTTCTGAGTACACTTGAGGGTCTGCAGGCCTTTTGTTCCTCATCACTTATGTTGAACTCATGACCTGATTCCTCTTCTCTCTGGCTATTAAACAGACACACTTAATCTTTTTCCTAGGCTGAACTAGTTTTCAATGGCCAAAATCCCTAGCAAGCATTTCCGTGAGACTTCGTAGACATAAACAATTTTAAAAGATGCTTTCTTCAGGTCTCCCTGGTGGCATAATGGATTAAAGCACCACATTATGAAGCGTTCTGAAGCCACTGCAGAACAAGTTGGATCCCTGGCCAGGGAGTTGAACCACATGGTGTGGCAGACCTCTCTTGACCGACTTGCTGCTCCCCTCAGCAGTGTACTTTGTCAATCTGCCTGTTCTGCTCCCCACTCTGTGTCTGGAGAATCCTCTTACCCACCACACCCCTGGCCTGTACCCCAGTTCTGTAAGCATAAATAAATCTTAAAAAAAAAAAAAGGATGCTTTCTTCACTGTCTAAGGTAGGTTTTTCTGTGGAGTAATTATGAATATGATCTACTTTTAGCTAAAGGCAAGTAAACTGACTGGTAATACTATCCTTTCAAATTCCCCTCTTCATGCTCCTAATCCTGGCCCTTTCATGTACAGATTTTTTTTTTTTTAGCTGATAGATTAATATCTAGTTGGGGCTAAACTCTAAAGTAACAAGGACAAATGAAAGGGTAAAAGATCTGAGAGACATCTGACACACCCTTCATGGGCTCTGAAATAATAAAGAAAAAAGAAATCTAAGAAACCAGCTTCTTGGAAAAGAATGTGAGGAGTGTTTGACATTGTCCAGGATGGCACCGTTAAGATGAATACACTTGCTGTTCTGGAACAGGCAACATGGGGTTGCAGCCCCAGCTGTGATAATAGGGGTGCACTGACCCGTGACTGCATCTTGACTGAATTGCAGGTCTTGAATCTAATCATTATGTTAAAAAAAAGGTGTTGAGCCTATGAAAGGAAGGCGAGTCTGGAAAAAGAGACACGGCAATATGTTAAAGCCAAACTATAACCTAAAATCCACAAATACCTGTCATCCCACCTGCTATTTGTTGCTGCCAGAGCTGTCATCCCGTGATCCTGAGATGAGAAAGGGGAGCAACAGCTTTTACAAGAAGTAATAACGTGTGCTGTGAAATTGTGTCTGTTGCTGAAAGGCCAGGTTCCTGGTTTCTGGACAGCATTATTTCTATCCCTTTAGGTGGGATCCAGGAACCTCAATAAGTATCTGGGAAGTACACTGGTTCAGCAAGCTAGCAGTATCCCTGGGTCCACTCTGCTATTTGAAACAAGAAAAACTTATCAAGCTAGACTCTTTAAATTATCAGCAATACCACACTCCGAGAACCATATCCTACTAAAATATAAAAATGTACTTTCCTAGAAAGTAGGTCCTACCTCTATTAAACACACTTAGGATGTATCCCTAAAAGGTCATAAGCACTCGCCCAGAAGAGAGGTTACCTCTGGGACCTGACACAGAGAAATGGAAGAAGGGAGAAACCAGCAGCAGAAGAAACTGGCACGTACCTTTGTGCAGTGCATTGGCATTTCTCCACATGCATGCATTACCCTCTATAAGGTCAGTGCTTACTGAGCATAATGTCTTAGACTTCTATAATACTTTACGATTTTAAAAACTATTTTCAGGGCTCTCCCTGGTGGCGCAACAGGTTAGGACGGAGCACTGCAAGCTAGCCACAGCCTTTTCAGTGCGAGTCCCATCCCTACCCCGGAGGTGACCCACATGGCGCAGCAGACCTCTCCTGGCCCTCCTGCTGCTCCCCTCAGCAGTGTACTTCGTCAATCAGCCTGTTCTGCTCCCCACTCTGCCTCTGGTGAATCCTCTCATGCTCCATATCTCTGGCCTGTACCCTGGTTCTGTATGAATAAATAAATAAATCTTTAAAAATATATATTTTCAAATCACTTTTCCCATTTGAGACTATGAGTTGTTTGAGTTTCTATTTTTGGCTCCATTTTACCAATGGGGATGTTGATATCAAAAAGTGTTAGAGATTTCTTGTGGGTAAATACAAATGGCCACTCTAAAATGTACAGTTTTCAAACACTAGTTCAGTGCTCTTTCCACTATACCATGTTACTTTCAGAAAAGGAGAAGGAAAACGCAAACAGAAAGCCAACTTAGTTCCTTCAGGAAAGGACCAACAACCCAATCATTAATTTTGAAGAATATCATTATTAAATCAACCAATATAATACAACAAAAGCCACTTCAAAATCTAATTCAAATTATTTAAAGTATTAGATAATGAAAGGCTTCTTTCCCTTTAAATTCAGTTCACCATGCATAAATGCAAGATAAATTTTAATTATCTGGAAAAAACTAAGAATAAGTTTATCTTCTATCATTCATAGGGCAAATTGCATTCTTTAATTGAGAAAACATTGGGTATAGCACTGAATATATAATTTAGGAAATAGGTTCACACATCCTCAGATTATGTTACCATTTCACCCCATGATCAAAGCACCAATAATCCTTTATCCTAGAAAAATTGTATCTTTACACGAAAACAATCTGATAACTTTCCAGGAAAAATGACCTTAGAAATAGTTGCTGGTTTTTTTGTTTGTTTGTTTTTAATATCTCGCAAATTACAAGTTCGCAACATCATTTTTTAGATTTATTTATTTGTGCATACAGAACTGGGGTACAGGCCAGAGGTTCAGGGGCGGTGAGAGGCTTCACCAGAGACAGAGTGGGGAACAGAACAGGCAGATCGACGAAGTACACTGCTGAGGAGAGCAGCAGGCGGGTCAGGAGAGGTCTGCCACGCCATGTGGTCACCTCCGGGGCAGGCGGGGATCGAACTCATGCATGCGGAAGCAGCTTTAGATTCTCAGTGCTGTGCTCTAACCCGCTGTACCACCAGGGAGGGCCAACATCATTATTTTTTAACAAATTCTGATGTATTCTCGCCAATCACTGGGTTAGTGTCAGATAGAACACTGACCTATATACTGTAAATGTAAAGGTATCTACAGGCAAATAAGCTCTGTTCTGCAGAGTAAAGGAAGACATCCATTAGAGAGGCCCACATAAGCACACATAAGCACACGAAAGCACTGTAACAGATGAGGGCATCACCCCTTGCCAAGCCTAGAGACTAGTAACCCCATTTCCTTCCATTTTTTTCCTCCAATCCTTGAGTCTAGTTTCCCTTGATTATTAATGCTGATGGTATGAGCCCAGAGAGTAGGTTAGGTTGTTGTTTCAGTCCTGTACTCATGATCTTCCTACGGACAAGATCTGGCCAACTGCCAAGCAGACTTACCACGTCACACTTTGCGCTTTTTTTTATTATTTATTTTTACATCATTCTTCATTTTGTGTCTTTTTCCATCTCGGTTGTAATCCCCATGGACTTCCCACCATCAATTCATCCATATGCCATCACTGTAGTCCCGTGTACCTTTCCTACCCTATTTTTTATGCCATTCGCCTCACGTTTTGCTTTACAGGGGCCCTTGAAAAGAGAGTATGTGGAACACAGGACAAATTTTCCTGTTGAAGTGGAAAATAACACAAGGTCTGGGCAGGAATGGTTACAGTTATGCTACACAGTTGACTTTGCTTTCACACAATTACCTTCTGCCACTTTACAAGTTTCTCCACAATCAGATAGCATTTCCATTTTACTAGCAGAACTCAATGCCAAAAAACCTCACTCTCCGGGAGCTTTTTGTGTTGGTTCCTATCTTGTTCAATGTTGCATCCTCAACCATCAACATAGGACCTTATAAATATACCAGAAATACAGTTAAGTGTGAATACAAGTGTTCCTTGAATAAATGATGTTGACTGAAAATAAAATTTGAGGTAAAAAAAATATTTAGGAAGAACTTAAAATAAATATTTTAGATGTCTGAGTTGATCAAATAGGATAACAACGTGCGTTTACAACTGAACGTGAATTATAAATGTTTCCTAAAACATGTCCAATTTGGTCCTTATTCCAGAGAAATCATAACAAAGACTGGTCTCCCTCAAAATGTTTTCCCAGACATGAAAACAAATAATTTGATTTCACAGTGTTGTTCCCTTCTTTGTACCTGGGCTTTACACTAAACATATTTCAGTGTTGAATATTATACGTATAATTGTTCTGAGATTCACTTAATATTATTTTCAACTACTATGAGTTAACAAATACAGCACCCATGCTTGCTTTAATTTCTATGTCAGTAATGATTAATGTCCCAAGGAATTTTAAGGAGAAAGGGCAAACATTTGCTCATAACACACTCATGGGTTTTTTAACAACCACAGAATATGAATAAGATAATAAAATATTAAATATTTTAGGACATGCTTATCTTTATACCAAATCAAATGATCAAAGGAGCGTATGTGAATATAAGCACCACCACGGACAGTCTAGAACTACATAAGGGACACTCTCTCTCATATATCACCTGTCTAACCCACGTGAGTCACCACAGAGGAACTAATCATTCCCTGGACTCACTTGAAATGGGGCCCCCTGTTGGTGCAACGGGTTAAAGTGCAGCACTGCAAAGCTATTGGCTTGGCATGAGTTCAATCCCTGGCCAAGGAAGTAACCCACATGGTGCAGCAGACCTCTCCTGACCGGCCCACTGCTCCCCCCCGCAGTATACTCCATCAGTCTGCCTGCTGTGCTCTCATGGTCTCTGGTGAATCCTTTTACTGCCCGTACACCTCTGGCCTACACTCCAGTTCTTGTATGCATAAAAAGAAAAATTTTTTAAGAAATCATTCAAGAGAACACTTCCAAGTCAAGCAGGCACAATGGGTGCTCACTCTGCACTAGACTTCAGGGGAATAACTTGCAAGGAACTAATGGGTCTTCCTTCCTGAGAATCTCTATCAGGGCCTGTAAGATCAGGTAAATCACAGCAAAGGATTTCTCCAAAGCTTCCTGATGAGACAAACATGACCTTTTCAAAGGGTAAAGTGATGGATTGAATGGGGAATGCAATATGTAGATTTTTTCAAAACAAGGTTGTTAAAACCCCAATGAATGATCTAGGAAACTAAGCTAGAATATCTCTCAGGTGTCCTTGGTCTGGAAGCGAGAAGAAAAGGTTACATCCATCTGAGATACAAGAATTTATTAAGCAAGAAATGAAGTTAAAGCTAACGTTCATAGGGCCTCCCTAGTGGCCTAGGGGTTAAAGACAATGCTATCAAGCTATCTTGACAGTCCCTGTAGTACAAGTTCGATCCCCAGCCAGGAAGGTGACCCACATGGTACAGCAGACCTCTCCTATCTTGCCTGCCTCCACTCAGCAATGTATTTCAGTAGATCCACCTGTTCTGCTCCCCACTCTGTCTCTGGTGAATCCTTTCACCCTCCCCCACACACACACCCCTCAATTCTTATGTGCAGAAATAAATAAATCTCAAAAAAAAAAAAAAAAAACCAAGTTCATATAGTAAATATTATGTGGACGGACTAGTTCCCAGCTGCTACATCAAAGGTCGTTGCTGTGTGGAAATGTGGGTGGCCAGGTGTTTGCACATCCTGTCATCTTGGGCAGGGGCATCTGAACTAACTGGCTGCTCAGGGAAATTCAACTGAGCAGCCTTTCAAGTCCACATCAAGGGAGCAGCGCAAATCCCCTTAGACAATTCTCCTTGGTGTAAATTTATGAAGTCAAGACTTTTATAATTGTCAGTTTATTTTATGCATGCATCACGAATTTCATTACATGCTGGCCTTTAAAGAACTTTGTCATTTAAAAGAAATAATCCAAATTCTTAAAGTCATCATCAGACTCCCAATCTGCCATCTTATTGTCCAGAGGGCTGTCTGAAAATGTGAACTGAGTTTATGTCTCCATAGAGAAGAAACATTCACCACGGCACATCTGCTCTAATTTTTGATTCTCACAGTTAATGGAATTAATGGTTGCTTATTTTTGTACTTCCCATCAGGATCCAATCCCAGCTTTCTGCTGCATTCCAATCACACTGGCAGAAAGAAATACCAGACATTCCAAATAGATCCCAGACAGAAAGCAAGGACAGGAGAGTGAATGTGTGTGCCAGGCACAGCTCTGTTGATGCACCAACATTTTGTTTAACATGTGAGTTGAGCTATTTCGACTCAGGAGTGCCTGTCTCCCTGCTAAGGTGGAACATAAAGGCCACCGAGCCAAAAATCACTTTTCTGTTGACTCTCTCAACACAAAGTGTCCTGGGTGTCCTACCTCTGCCTTTCAGAACAATGTCCAGACTCTTAAGACTCTATGTGGACATGAACCTTTATATCCACTGGAGTTTGTTTTCCCTGCCTATATTCTTGTTCTAGAAAATGCTCTGGCCCTACTTCTCAACCAGCCCAAGATTTCTCCCCAAGTTCCGGGACCCAAACACTCAGGTCTGTGTCTCTCCTTTCTCTTGCTCTGTATCCCAAAGTGTGACTCCATCAACTGTGTTTTCTGGACCCAAGTGGCCCAGAAGATTCTGCTTCTGAGTGAATTCAGGAAAGAGGAATCCCAACAAAGGGCTGGAGAGCAGAAGAGAGAAAGAACACAGGCATCTCCCCTGCTGTCTTCATCTGCGCGGTGTGGCCAGCAGCAATTGTGTATCATCAAGGGTTAACAACGGAAAGGAAAGCTTGAACTCTTCATCTCCTCCTGGGGTGCCAAGAAATCTTCTTTGACATGTGAATGCTCATTATATGTGCTTTTTTTTTTTCAGTCCTCTTTTCAAGATTCAACCACAAGCATTTACTATTAGAAAAAATAAAAAAGATGGAGAGAAATGTAAAATCCCGATTCCCCGCGAGCACTCTAATTAGGAAAAGGAAGGATTTGAAACCACTTCCAGCAACGGTCCGCCTATCTGAGGGCACTGGCATTCCCAAGATGGCATTTTCAAAATGTCCAAGAGTCATGGGGATTTTCACCCAGGACACTTCCAAAAGGAACAAATCTCTGAGAGCTGAGTCTAGGAGTATGCTTTTAACAAGACCCGGGTGACTCTTCTAATATTTGAGAATAACTACACATTTCACCAGAGTCAAAAGTGGCAGACAAATAAATAAGGAGATGATTTCTTTCTTTATACTTTCTGCACTCTCACCTCTACAGTAACAACACACTCTCTTGGAAAAAAAGAGGGTAGGTGGCTCTTGGCAGAAGAAATATGTACTGGTCCTCTCTTCACACACTTTAGTGAAGAAAGGTCAGGGTGCAAAAGATCTAAGATGTGACGCTGGCCAAAGAGTGATTATGCCAGAATATTCTCATACATTTAAAATTGCTTTCATATTTAGAGTCATTACTTAAAAATCAACAGGAAAAAAAGCCCTTTTCCAGAACTTCATTTAAGAAAGATCAAAGGAAGCTTTCAGTTACTTCTGCTTTCAGCTTCTACAAGTTTAAATCAGATGAAATAGTGTCCCACTGCAGGGGCTTTTATTTTTATGGCATTCTCCTTTCAACTGTTATAATAAATACCACTACCTACAATCAGCAAGCTTCAAAACTGGATAGAACCATTGTCTACACTGCACACCGAACAAAATTGGCTTCTGGAAGAAAAGCAGTGCTTCTGACTTGAATACACGTGAACCCAGGGTAACACTGACAGGTAGGCAACTGCATAGAAAACTCCTTTAGAGTCGTTAAAGGGTCCACATTTCAAAGTGGAAAACAAATCTTTATCAAAACTGTGTCTTAATCTTTTTAAGCTATCAAAAAAAATACTTTCACCTGACATCGTACATCTGATTACTCAATTTAGAATTGAATACTAACTTCAATGACAAAATAGCTGTATAAACTTACCTACTCTCCGTGGGCCTCAATTTTCTCATTTCTAGAATAAAGTCTTGAAATTTTAAGGACAATTTCAGCTTGAAAGCATAATAAGCGATGCAACAAAAAGACATCTCATCAACTAGATTTCTGGCCCAAACTCTATTCTCCCTTATACTTTGTTATCAGTCTATAAACACCAGTCTACCTAATAAGCTTTGTGTCACTAGACACAAAATAATTTCAGCTAAACTGTCATACCAAGCAGTAAGTTAGGGAACACCTGGCCAAGATCTCAATGTCCAACTGACAGTATGAACTGGTATGCAGGCACCCACAGGATGGAGCCTCTCTGGGTTGAGACAAGCCTAGTGACATAAATAGGCCACCACCAAACCTGGAGATCCTTGTCTTGCCCGGTGGCTGCCTGAGTAATAAGAAAATTCCAGGGCTATTAAGAATTCTCATCTGCTTACAGGGTAGCTCAAATACACCTGTACCTGAACATTTTGGTTTAGATTATCTCAAAGACAGAGAAATTTAAGGGGTGATCCAGGACTTGGTAACTTTTCAGGGAGTACACTGAGAAGCCAGGGCTTTACCTAGAGCACAGAACAGGTGTGTTCCCTAGGATGGCCTCCGGAAACCAAACGGTGGCCGAGAGAACCCCTTAGAGGTTAGCTCTAAAATCGCTTTACAATCCATACTCTATCACAGTTTTACCCAGTTGGTTGCAGAATCTTACATTGAAATCTACTGGTATCTCTTTCAAGTCAATTCATAAATATAGATTTGGTGGGATATTCAAGTCAAGTCAATTCATAAATATATATTTAGTGGGATATTCTGGTGTAAAATGAAAAAAATTAAGTCTCTTTTCCTGCACTTCTTTTCCATGTTGTAGAGGGTGGAGGGAGAAAGTATTTAATTCAGGAAATGGTATTTGTGTTGTGCGAACAGGAACATTACTTAGACATATAAGAAGAACTCCATGCCAACAACCACGAGAACAAGAATAAAGATGACATCATATCCTGGTTTACTTAAACACTGGTTTAGTTTTCCATTGCATATTTTAATAAGGGAATCAAAAAGTTGAGAAGATTCTGTTCTGCCATGTAAACGAAAAGCCACCCAGTAGGTGATAAATTAGAAACCACAAAGCTTGGAAAGAAAAATTAATGCTTTGGAGCATAAGATTTTCCATTAGATTATGCCCAAAAAATGTAGGACCTTGAATATAAGAAAAAGATGGAAGGAAATGATCTTTGTCTACCTTCAAAGTAGGAGTGGAAATTGAAAGAAGGTAGCTGCTGGATTTTCTTCATTGATCTAACTGTTACTTTTCTGATTATTTAATATCAATCAGTATGAATGAATGTAAATTTATGAATGCAGTCAATAAGTTTTCCAATTAAAAAAGAAAAACAAGAAGCCAGAGTACAGCTATAATTATGTCTTTCCTAAGCTTTCCAGATGAATACTTGACTGCCCACTGTTCGAGTAAGGACACCAAAGATGAATTACAGTTGTTACATTAAATCTGAACAAGAACAACTCCCAAGAATTAAGAGTCACAGAAAGGTGCTGAGCGCAAGTATTTCTATCTTGTACTAGTTAAAAGTTAGCGATAACAGATGAGCATGTATAACTGAAGGTTGGATTAAAGTGCAGGATGCCATGTTATCAGTCATAGTAAAATGTATTAGTCTGTACGAATTTGGGCATGCACGGAGTGGAATAAAGTAATTTACTATGGCGATCCTGCTGCCCCCTTTATTTCTTCTCTACCTAATGCTCCTTTTTTCCTCTCTGTCTTCCCCTTTTAAATAAAAACAAACCATTTATAGGATTCAATATTGATTATTAGTTTAATCAAGATTCTAGGATTTCAAAACAATTTTTGTCTGCAATTAACAAGGAGTTCGCAGTTGTTAAATTTCACTCTAAATGAGAACAGTCAAAAGATGATTTAATATTCCTTGATTCTACATTTATGATATACTGTTGCCCACTTTTATTTCAAGAAGGGGCAAACTAGGAGAGGGCAAATATAAAACAAAGTGGAACAAAGGCAGAAGCTTGAACTTTAATTTGAGACATCATCTTAGTATTATCTTCAAAAGATTCTTAAGTATGGGTTGGTTATGTATAGATTATTATATGTAGGCCTGTCTGGGATTTTCTTATCTATAATAGAAACCTTGATTCCATTGTGACTTCTGTCTTTCTAGAATTTTAGAACTTTACGGATCAATAATCAGGACAAGTCACCAAGTCATAGCTTGGTTGTTCAAGAACCACTGATATAGCAAAGGGTAGGAACATTCCTCTCTAGCCAAGAAATGAGTCAATTTCTGAGTTTTTTTCCACCCAAATAGCACAGTCTTCCCACCTTCCATCATCACCCACTACACTCCTGTGCAATTTATGCAAATGCACAGCCCTCCACTCACACCCTATTCCCTGTTCATGCTTCTTTCTTAAGCACGCTGGAGCTGCCTTATTCGCCCTATGCTCAATGCCCTGTCCTCTTCCTCACGCGCTCTAAGTGACCAAATCTCCATATCCTTTTCCATGCTCCAGTGTTCTGCCTCCCCCATGCCTACCACCCTCCTAAAGGATTTAAAAATATATTATACAGATCTCTTACATGTCCCATGAATAAATACATTCATTCGTCAACTAATTTTTAGTAAGGATACATGAGAAATGGGTATTCATGAGGGAACAGTTTGAGAAGAGAAAACCATGGAAATTGGTCCGTAAAGATATTTCAGTTTTAGAAAACATGCCAGAGTAAGGCATCATGCATGAGCTGGGATCTCCAAGACTGCCAATTAAAATTTGGTTCTCTTAGCCACGCTTGGACTACATATTCCTTTCACAGCATTAGTATCTACAGCATCTGAACTACAAATGATCTCACTTCACAATCCTTCATTATCCTCACAGACAACAATTTCACAGACAGCTTTGCTCTGAATTGCATTATCTTCCCCAAAAAAGTATGACAAAAAGCCAGTTTCTGATTGTGGGACAGACAGAAATACCTTTGGTCTGGCATTGCCTGTCGGGTTTCATTGGTTGTCTCATCACAATTTATCACACTGAAAATTGGAAAAAGTCACCATGCTGATAGCTTCAAAAGAACACCAACTAACTTGCAAGCATATTTGGCAAGTACACTTTCTCAAATGACGAAGAGAGTAAAACAAATGAGGCAACAAGCTTTCCTACTGCCTGAAGCAACAACAGGAGGCAATATTAATAGTAGTGAATCCTTTTCAAGATAGAAGAGAAAGAAATCTAAAATACCTGAGAGTCTTCATAACAGCAAAACCAAAGCTAACAAAATATTTTTGTTTTGACAGGTATTAATCTCTTTTCCACTAATCACAGCTGGAAGCATTATGATCATACAGCAAAATAATTTGCACAGAGAACATCCAGTCTAGGCCTTTTGTAAATACTGTGACAAAGAGAGCAAAGGGAGCAATTTTTGTTCAAATGTTTTCAATCAGTTTATTTTTAATTAGTGGCAATCATTGTATATATACACATATATGTTTATCTTCTCTAATGAGATTTTTTAAATAGTGGTTTTGGCATTTCAATTCGGTTAACTGAATGAGAAAACAGACTCCCCTACTAGATAGGTGTTCAGAAGTAGAATTTATGTTTTCTTTTAGATGTGATATTCCCTCATATGGAACATTCTTGATTAAGGAGTCCAGACAATACAATACACACTGAAAGCAGGAAATTTGATCAGAACATAATGAGGGCGGGTTCAGTCTGCAGCATTTCCCATTCTTATCGCAATATTTGTTGTGAGAATAGATTCATATGGTGGCATTTTCAACTACTGTTACCATCTTTGTCACCAGGTGTTGTAATGTTAATGCCTAATGAATTCTGACCACAAAATACTTGCCTGTCACAGTTTGTACTTCTGGACAGGATATATTCAGTCTGTTGGCAAATCCCACTGTCTACAGAGCTGAAAACAGTGGAGGACTGAAACTCTAGTGAATCAGGACACACAATTTTCAAATATCTAAGAGCATGTTATTTTGCATCTCGGAATATAATATATAAGGGCTATTAAAACTCCAGTTTTCTATTCCAAAAAAAAAGAACGCTGCATGTAAAGAACCATGAAATACTTATAGCCAAATATATTTTAAATTCTACAAGAAGGTGACCCCAAAGCCCCTAGAATGGGAAGGGGTGACAGCATCTTATTTCTTACTGATAGATGTAGCCCTCAATATGCTGATACTAATAAAAGATATCAAATGATCGTGTTTATTTAGAAATCAGATCTATAATGTATAACTAATTTCTTTCCAGAAACAATATAATTTTTTTTTAACTTTAAAGTTCCAAAATGAGGGTCTCAAAACTGGCTCCACTAATTATTAGTTTCTGAGCCTCTATTTCCTCATCCAAGTGGATGAACCTGCTTTGCATACCTAACAGGAGTTTGGCAAGAATTAAATGAGATGTGTCTATAAACACTTTGACAACTACAAAGTATTTTTACAAATATGACATAGTCGTTACTAAATCATCTTTAAATTGAGGCATACACTGGCTTCTAAGTGAGGCCTCATTGTTGGATACGATCATGAAGATCCTGAGGTCACCATTTTCAAGGTAACCAGCATGTACAAAATCACCTGGAGGGGATGTGCAGCCCTGGAAGAGAAGGCTTGACTCATCCCTTCAGACACTTTCAGCTCTATTCCCAACTCATCAAAGCAAGAGCCCGTGAATTTTCCTTCAAACTACCTCTGTTCTGACACAGCTGAAAAATGTGCAAGCTAAGGAAGATAATGCAGATACTGCAACACTGTCACTTAGCATCTGAGCAGGCACGGGCACCGAGAAAATGAAAAAGCAACATTCTAAGGGGAGTGCGAACAGTATTTTTAAT
The DNA here is from genome assembly GCF_000260355.1 of Condylura cristata. Taxonomy (NCBI): domain Eukaryota; kingdom Metazoa; phylum Chordata; class Mammalia; order Eulipotyphla; family Talpidae; genus Condylura; species Condylura cristata. The sequence goes on along the minus strand of NW_004567115.1, from coordinate 35,910,276 downwards.
CCTGTTCAGGAAGATAAAATTAAAGCAGTGGCAAGCTCTGCCTGATACAGCTCTATGTCACTGTGTGGAAGAGAAGACGGCAGAAGTCTGCAACTCTTGACTTAGTAACCCATGTCTTGTCATCAAAATTCAGGGAGCAGAGATAAGATGTTCCTGCATAAAGATTAGCCACGTGACAGTGAAATGGTGCCAGAGGGGAGGGGTACAGAAAGACCGTAGACACACATTTTGCCTGGCATTTAGATTCTGCTCAAAAATCACCAAATTTCATAGCTGCTCTTCAAACATGACTCAATCAGAAGTCTGACTTTTCTTTTTTCAGCAAGTCAGCATATCTGTATATTTTATCTCCTACAGTTATATGTTTTAGTGATTCTTTATTAAAAGCAGATTCTATTTATCAGTCATAGTATGAAATTGTGGCTGCAACTATTAAAACTTCTATTTAATGGCAGTTAAAACGCAAGTTGTTGTGATTTTCAAATTTAAAAAAAAAAAAAAAACTAGAAAATGGGGTGGGGGGGGGAATGCAGATTCTAGAAACCTGCCTATGGAGTCACACTACATAGATCTGGAAGGAGACCCCAGACATTGCAATTTTTAACAAGCACCCCAGGTGAAACATCCTACAGTCTTTCCATCTTAATGTAATTTTCACAAGCCCAATTGCATTTCAATCTTTTGAAGAAAAAAAAAAATGGAAGGAGGACAGGCAAAATGTATCTTGACAGTTTTGTAGATATCCTTAGTCTGATTTTGGTTTACAGAGATTTTAAATCAAAATTTTATGTCATATTAATCCATAATATGAATGCTGTTCTTAAACCAAACAAATCAAACAAAGACATGTTCTCAGAAAAGTATTTAACTTCCCCAAAGCAAGTATCTTTCATATGAAATATTTCAAGGAGCCTCGTTTCATTTATTCTAGTTAGTAGTCTTAGCCACCGTATTCAATTTAAGCTTAAGGCTTTAAGTTTTTACACTCACTTTGATGGGGTAAAAATGGAAGTATAAAAGTAATGTGACCAATTCAAGATGTTCAAATATCCGTGGCACGTTCAATCAGCAGTGAAATATTTCTCCAACTACAAAACTTAATATCTGCCATTACCATATCCACATTTTTTAAGTCAAAACTTCAATTACTATCTATAGAATTAAATACAGGAAATTTAATTAGGCCAATGGTATATAATAAATAGGTAGCACTCTTTCAAAACAGGCTATTATTCTCTGCAAAAAAAATACTAGATTCTTCAATCCTTGATAATTTGAAAACCTGTCTCACGGTTTGTTTTGTTTTGTGTTTGTCTCTGCACTTAAAATTGAGTTTGACTTCCAATTAATTAGGCCTTAATAAGGTTGGCTTCATGAGCCCGTGGTAAGTACAGTCTACAGAGTCTGGAGCTTAGTTTAATGCTCTACTTGTCACTGTTTTGAAATTCTTAATAATCATGTACCTATTCCTGCTCCCTAATTATGTTTACGTGTGACACTTGAATATTTCTTTCAACAAACATACAATTATTGGTTTGACTGCTGTTAAGTTTCTATAATCTACTAATGTACTTAATCAGTGCACATATATGTATTATCAATCATTAAACTACAGCAGAAAATAAAGATGCTGTCCCTATCCACACAGAATTCCAAATCCAGAGAAGGAACTTAACTACCTATGTTTAATATATAGCAAATATACCCCATGAACAGTCTTCAAGTTTTAACATATAATGAAAGAAACAATGCAAGTATTACTCTAGCCAACAGGAAAGGAGAACAATGTCTACGACTGAGATACCTGACATGAAAAGCACAAAACTGCTCACTATTCAACTACTGCAGGTGAACTGGGCAGACAGAACAACAGTGACTGAGAATGTCAAAAATACCCTGTGGAAATAGGAGTCAGTAAGAGCTGAAGATGGCCCTTCTTCCACCTGAAGAGGAATACAGCTTTTTCATTAATACACTCAAGAAGTAACTAGAGTATGCTTCTAATTTCCACACCTGTACTAATCCCCCCTGAATACACTTAGAGAAAAAGTAAATCCTACTTCTGGAAAAACAAAATGTGACCCCCAAGAAACTGTACAGGTTTGACTATATGATGTACAGTAAGGGGTTTATCCTTCTCACCCAAACTGGTACATTGACACTGGAAAAAAAGAAAAAAGATCAACTCTCAAAAGAAAAGTGAAAATGTCAACAAAGCATACCAGGAGGGCGTCACGAGTACTGTGGTGAGTGTTTTGTGCTACCATGGTGTTTATCTATTTCTTCATCAGCTGATACCACCCAAATTTATCAATGAGCAATTACCAAGCTAGGCTGTGATCTCTGGCAGGTAAGGCAGTAGTCAGTACTTTAGACCAAGGGACCAGAGAGACCGAGCTTTGACCCAAGAAATAATGGCAAAAACTGCCTACTCACAACGCATCTCTATTTGAAAAACCAGATATCATTCCAGTCTCTAGTATAATTTTTAGACCCCTTCTCTCCAACTTTCTAGATGCACTCAAAATCAGCCCACATTCCTCTCATGCTAGCATTTCCTAGCATTCTCAACCTTCTCTAAATGGAAGTTCAAAGGCTTTTTGAAAACAAGTGCCACTGCAGTTATATTGATAGAAATGCTTAGAAATGCCATTTTTTTTAATCAATGGAAAAGAAAAACAGAATTTTTAAAAAAGATTTCCTTAACTTTAACCAAAATAATTCTTGGTAATATACTCTTAACTGGAAATAGAAAACAGTGAAGGAAAACACTTCACTACTTTCTAGAAACCAAGTTTGAAAGGCTATTAATTTTAGAAGAGCAGATAGTAAGCAAGATGAGAGGCAAAGCTGCTGACCGGCCCTTACTCTAGAGCTCCCTCCAGGACAGCAGCCAGGAGCCTACAGAAGGGACAAACACCTGCAATGTGCCCCATAAAAACTGACATAGCTGCCTGTGAAAATACAAACTGGATTTCAAAGCCTTGGTAATTTTTTGATTGTTATTTTACATTGATTTGAGTATAAAAAGGTATCATGTTTATGTGTTGAAAACAAAAAATAATATGTTTAGTACATTAGGTTAATTAAGTGTATTATCAGAATTATTTGAATATTTTCTTTTCACTTTTTAATGTGGCTTCCAGAGATACTGAATGACAGAGGCTCGCATATCTCTTACAGCTCACATCTATGGGACAGACTCTTCCAAGGCAGCCGCCATGCAGAAAGCAGACAAGCTGCCTGGTGGGTCTCCAGAACAGTGGTGGGAGGTTCAGAGCTGTTTATTTGGCTCATATGACCTCACTTCCTAATCATTCTACACGAAACAATGCATTGAATGGATTTGCAACACGGTTTTGTGGAAAGCAAACTGCTTATGAATTTAACACTCATAGAGCAACACATAAAAACAGCGCTCCATAAAGTCAGCGTCATTACCCTCAGAGATGCTTGGTCCCTGCCCATAGGAACCATTCCAACAAGAATTTTTTGTTCTTCCAAACATGGTTTAAGTTTGTAAATTTGAAAGTTTTTCTTCTTTTTTACATTTTTTTTCATGGCCCTCGACAGCATAATCTCAAAACTCCAGTCTGTTTCCTTTCAAAGACAGAAAAAAATAGTCATTTTGAAAATACATTGCATAGTCTCTGCCAATATTAGATTCTGTTGTCTTAAAAAAAAAAAAAAAGTAGTGTACCTTTCAGTGACAAGTTTAAAGAGGTCAGTGGTGTTTAGCCAGGTACCACACATCTCATCCAGTCTCCTGTGTCTGAGGCACCTCCTTGCCCCCATTTCCCAAGCTCTCAGTCCCTGGGTCCCACGTCGTGGTCAAGAACTACATCTCAGGAGTGGCTTCATCATGTGTGCAACACCAGCTCTGAGATGGAGGGAAAGAAAAGCCCCAAGATTCACAGTTAGAGTTCAAAGTTACAACCAGCTTTGTTCACTGTGCCCTCTGAGGGACTCCTCCCTCCATGGTGGTTTTCAAAACTTACCAAGGCCCTATACCTAAGGTATCCTGATTCATAAAGCCTTTTTTGTATGTGTGACCAAAATATGGGCAAGATTCTAAATCATTTCAAGTGACGTTAAGGTGCAACCAGAGCAGAGGAGAAATGAGCCACATGGCAGACTGCAAGCAGGCTCCAGCAACATCCCTGGAGGGCTGGGCCCACACACCGCTGGAGCAACACAGTGCCTAGAAAGTCTGGGATGTGGTCCTGGAACCCTGAGTTCTCACGATCCCCAGGAGCTACTGATGTTTCTGGCCCAGGGACCTCATTTGGTGGGCAACTCTGTCCAAGCAACTTACAGCCCTACTCTACCTCTTTCATGTATTCCTTCATGGGACAAAGAGTGGCTGGCCTCACTATCAGGTTTGGAGGAGGAAACTGAGTATGCTCAGCAGAGTGACCTGTCTCCCTTTCTCCATGTGGGAATCGAGAGAGAAGACACTTCATGCTCTCTGTGTCCACGCTGGAGGAGTCTCCAGTTTTGTGTGGTTTACTCTGCTGTGGAAGCAGAGTTCAGTTTAGGGGAAGTATTTATACCACAGAGCTAACGTCATTTCTAAAATATGGTACATATTCTGGTTTCCATTCATCTGTATTCTGGGTCCTCTTCATATATTGTGAGCTACAGAAGGGGGAAAATTGAGTGTTATATGCTAACTTCCTACAACATGAACATAATTCTGCTTTTGAAATGGTTTCTCTTCTTAACCCTTTGAAAGCAAGACAAATAATTTCACTGATGAGTAAACAGGGCTGTAAAAATGCTACATGCAAAAAAATGAAACTAGATCATTGCCTCACTCCAGTCACAAAAATCAACTCGAAGTGGATTAAAGACCTAGACATAAGAACAGAAA
>NW_004567115.1:35806648-35904154 GCF_000260355.1 Condylura cristata | reverse complement strand
CAATTCCTGGAAAGAAGACATCACAATTAACAGTCACTAAGATGGATGGGAGAATGTGTTGCTGCTCACTCTGTTACAGGACACCCCAATGTGAATTGGGTTGCCTGTCTGTGGGCCCTCACCCACATGCTTAAGATTCACACGTATTATGAACACACAAAAAGATTCAATAGTGGATTTATTTATAAGGAGAAAGGTAAAGGAACAACCCAGGGAATGTGGGAGAGAAATACAAGTTAACTGCAATGCCCTACCAGTTCTGCTGACTTGTACTCCACCAGCACGCTGAAAACCAATAGAGAGCCAAACGACCAGCCGTGAACCACCAGGCCCAGAGACCCCCAGAGCCCACATGTCCGGTTTTATCCCAACCTGGTTGCTCAGCTCCACCCTCATGACCCAGCGTGCTTCTCCTTGTTATTGATGAGATTCATAGTTCCAGTATCTGGAGTGGGGGCAGAGTCCGTGAAACCTGTACCTGTTACAGCTCTACAAACTTGCCCTTGTTGAGTGTGAATTTTCCATGCTTTCTATATGAATGAGTATACAAGAGATGAGAGACAGTGGATGCAAGCAAATAAGAGACACCAGAGGAGGAGGAAAAGGGGAAGAAGAAAAAGATACTGTCCTAACCATCTTCTGTATAGAATTAGTGCACGAAACAACTCTCTGCATGTCAGTCTTGTTAGTAGGTAAAGAAATGGAGGCATAACTGGGTTAAAACCTGGCCAAAATAAAAAGTGAAGCTATATTCACACTCAATTGTCTATCTGGATAGAAAGTGGATATTCTTTTCAGGTATATGCAAGAAAAATCAAATAGCAACATAACATCTGAAGGTTAATATAATGTTATCTTTGACTTCAACCTATAAACATTTTGAAAACAGTCAAGTGACCAGGTAGAATCCAAATACATAAAATGCAAGTGATACAGAATATGGCTGGTCTCCAATAATTCATTCTGCCTCCAGGAAAAAAAAAAAAAAAACTGTATCTATGTAGTCACTGAGAGACTGAAATCCACTATACAAAATGAATTCTGCTTCTTTCTAGTCTCCCAGTGACTAACTCAGATAAGACAAGATGTTTCCTATCTTCAGATGTATTGTAAATATTTCCTGGTTTCATATATTATTAAAAGTATAAGGTACACTATTCTAAATGCCAGATCAACAATGTTTTAAAGAAGAACATTCTTTATGTCAACTATTTATGATCATTTATTTTCCTTTAAATATCAGCACAATTCTTTGATTGATTTAAAAAAATAGAAAATTTGACATCACCCCAGGGAAGAAAAGCTTGAGTCTGGCATCCACACAGTGTCAATATTTAGACAAAATCTAAGCACTGCTGAGAAAGAGAATTGTATGGAATTGCCAGAATCAAATATAACACAAAGAAAACAGAACCATGGGAGACACATAAAGCAGGATCACCAATAAAGGCCATCTTGTAATTCAGTAAACAGAAGCAGTGGAACTTTACAAAAAGAGAAATGGATTAGGGGATCCAAGATTGAATCCCACGTAACCAACAATGAACTGTGCTCTTGGTAATTCATTTCACATCGCAGAACCTTTGTTTCCTGGTAAAATTGGGAGGCTGAACTAGATTAAAGATTCTTAAAATTCATTTTGAAGAAACATAAGCTTAAATGGAGAGATGAATCTTTATTTTCTCTAATTTAAAATGTATAGCACTTCCCTCCTATGAATTTAAGTGATAAACCACAATAATAGCAGCAATACACGTGCTTGGCTCCTATATAAATTACAACTATTTTTACATTCCAGTACAGTTGCTACCGTTTTCTCAAAATATAATTTAGGATTACCAGTGCTTCAAATTTATAGTAATCATCAAACTTGCCGTTATTTCTTGCTATTTAATGCATAAGTAAAAAGGCATACATATTACTTTATCACAACATTTTCAGTTAAAATGTTTTGAGAAATATATTTGAACGTAATTTATGTCCTCTATAATCATCTGTACATTAGTTTATGCTTTTTACAATATTTTTTTGAGGCAGGTTTTTACTAGAGTGCTAACAGGGACCTATGGGCTGAAGGAACTAAGAGCCATTTCTGCTAACTGCAAAATTCTAAATCAGCCAGCTCAGGACAGAGATGCCTCACTGGCTGAGACATGTACCAAAAGTAAATAATAGCAGAAAACTAATTAACTTGGAAAGGCACTGGATTTGCTGTGGCCACACAGGTCACTGATGGGGCATTTGTATGTGCTTTGTTAGGAAGCACAAGAAACTTCACGCTCTGACAAGCTGCGTTCAGGCTATTGGCTCCGCGTACAAGAGAAAATCACCACAATGTGCCTACTAACTCATATGCAGGGAGGCATGTGAGATACTCTGCAGATCAATGCTACCTTCTCTGGCAGTGAAACAAGTCAAAACTTATCCTGTAAAGAGAAGCATGACTAAGATAAGATGGCTTCCAGCAGTGACATTTAAAAAGTAGAAGGGGATGGTGAGAAGGCGGTATCGCTTAAAACTTAATGTACAAATGAAGCATCAGGGTATTTGTTAAAAGTACAGATTCTAGGGACTCCCAACAATAACTCCGAATCAATACATCTGGATTGGGAGCCTCCAGGTTTATATTTAATTTAATGAGCACCCAGATTGGTTACGATCCAGGTGATTGGCAGACCGCAATTTGAGAAAAAAACAGCTAAGCCTCTGAATGTAGGAACTTTGATCAAGGAAGTAAAGACTCAAACCAAAACACCTTTTTTTCAGCTCAGGCACCTTAGCAGGACCCTAGAAGTGAGTGAAAGACAAAAATAGAATGAGAATAGGGTGACGAAGAAACCAATAAAAAAGGCTGTTGCCTTCAGAACCAGGGGAAGGTTCCAGAGTAAAGAGAAATGTTAGACAAGCCGTGACAGGCAAGGAAGTACAACCATTTTAAAAAACTGCTTCCCCTCAGCTCGCTATAGAAAAAGTACATTCCTTTGAAATCAGCTCGCTATAGAAAAAGTACATCCTTTTGAAAATGGTGTCTTCACAGGCATCACTGGCTAAAGGGAAAGATCCATGTAAGGGACAGTGGCAGCCCAGAAGGAAAACTGCTGAGCTAAAGCAGAATAAAAATCCCTCCTGTTGATAGGCCATCTAAGCAAGAGGCCCTGCAAACACTGATTTAAAGAGATCCTCAGACTCTCTCAGACCCTCAGTGGCATTTCCCTAAAGCTTCGTGAACTCACCAGGAATACAATTTCAAGTATTTCATAGCTCCTGTTGGGAGGATACACTGATCCAGTGGTCCAGATACTCGAATAAGAACACAATAGAAACAGAAAGCCAGAATGATCCCAAAGCTGTGGATTCTAGAAGTTTCCTCTATCTAGTCACAAATTAAGGTCAAACAAGGGCCCCCCTGAATCCACCATTAATCTTCAATTCTTATCTCTCCAGTGAAAAAGCAGACCTTCCCAGCCACTTCCAAACCAACTATCCAGTTCAGGACTCAGAGGGAGGTCTTTCAACCACAGATAAACAAACCACAAAACAAGAGTCCTTGGCAGCAAATATGCAGACAAATCAATCCATTGTGGCTTCCTCGAGACAGGTCCTGCACTTGAAGCCTACCAAAAGAAGAAAGTAATGGCCCTTCAAGTTAATTATATCTTAAGTATCACACCTTTAACTTTGAACGTAGTCATTAGCTAATGCTATTGAGCAGGGAGGGTGACAGAAATTAATATTTATTGACCATCTAAGTGCCAAGCTCCTAGATAAGTGCTTTATGTGCAACATCTAATCTAGAAGCACTAACCACCAATTTAGCAAATAGGATGGTACAGACTCAGAATCACACCACCAGCGCCAGAAGGACTGTAAAAGAGATTAGCCCATCAAGCCCTTCTTTTGCACCTAAGAAAACTAAGGTCAAGGGAGGAGAAATAGAGAAATGAAGACTACACATTATTTTCTGCTTTGCTTATCTAACCTCTTTCCAATGTCCCATGCAACCTCCCATATGAGCAATCAGATATGTGTACAAAAAGACATCAAAGATTTAAGCTATTGATTGAAAGTTATAATAAATGTAGGGAATATATAAGCCTCAGTCTGCAAACTAATGTGGGAAAGAGTTAACTTTATTTTTTTAATGTTTTTAGCTTCTGGTTTCATTGCAATAGGGAAAAATTAAAGTCGGCCAATTTGCTTGCGTTTCTTTTCTATAAATTAAATCTAAGTTGCACGAAAACATACTATGGGGGATCACATGGCCCGTAGATAGCACCTTCCGGTCCAGCATCAAATGAAATATTTGTCATTTTGTTAGAAAACTCTATCTCTAGTCATGCATGCTTGTCACTAATGGTCATCTCTTTCTGTAATGTTTCTCTTTCTGGTCAGTAGATTTCTGGATAATTTCAGTGTGATAAGAGGAAATAAAGAATCTATCCTATATTCCTGTTCCCTGGGAAGCTTCATGACTATCTCTAACACTATCTGCTCAGATTCATTCCTCAGCCACCTCCTCTCTATTATCCCAGGTTCTTTCTATTCTTTGGTCTCAAAAAGTTTTTTCATGTTTTGAAGACAAACCAGGGCTATGCCTGGGAGGCAAAGAGTAGACCTTCACTCCATGGAATCACCGTTCTAACAGTAACCCACACTATCTCTGCCCAACCAGAGAACTTTTCAAGTCTTGGGATGAATGCAAAGAAACAGTTCTTTTCTTCTCTTTATTCCCAGAGTCACAACAGTTTCTCTCAAGTCAAAGGAAGTCCACTTCTTTAGATTGTTCACTATGCCATATTTCACAACTAAGGAAAGGAGCACAGTCCTCAGGCTTGGGTTCAGCAGGGGTGGGAAAAAAGAATGGAAATAAATGACTGTGTTCATTTCTGTTGTGGTTTATGAACAAAGATTAAAATCAATGGAAAATGAAGAAGGTAAAAAAGACCCATACTTTTTAAAAGGCATTTGGAATTTATCAAAAAATGATAAATAGCCTTTTTTTGGTAACTATATTGAATAATATGATGCAGAGCAAGATTTTAAACAAATATAAGCCATTTATCTGTAGTATCACACCTTTATTTCTCCTGTTTACTTGCTAGATTTTTCTGATTCTTCTCTTAGGGGTGTGCTGTAGCTGCTGCTAAGACATTCTTACTAATGGAATCTTCGGGAAGTCCAAGATGAATGTGAAACAATGAGGTAAAATTCTTTTATAGCAAGACAGAATGTCACTTAAATTTAACTCCTACTCAATTGTAAGAGAGCTATGAAACTATTATGAACAAAGTTCTGAGTTCTGGAGCTTGTTCAAAAATTAGTATAATTAATTAAAATGAATATAAAATTCTCAATTTGCTGTCATAAACACACTAACAACTTGTTATTCTTAGAGGTATTCAGTGTTCCTGAATCTTAATTACAAAGGGAAAAACTGAAGTCTTCTGCTGAAGGGTTTTAGAACTTTGTGCATTTTTTTAAATATGGTATTTGTTTTTACCTGGAGGCCAAAGAAAAATTTTGCAGAGGCAAATTGAAAGCACATTTAAGACTTATCTTGTGCCAGTGTCTAAAGAATACAACCTCTCAGAAAGTCAGCTCTAAGAACACACCACCTTGTTAACTTGAGAGTAACAACAAATTTTCAAATAACTGCACATTTGTCTTGACAAATCCTTTGGGCAATTTTTAAAGGTGAAACATACATGCTCTCTGACTTTTTGTTTCCAGGCAAGGGTTCTGGTGGTGCAAATCATAAACTGAAAAAAACCTAATTATACAGTCAATCAGAGAATGAGGAATCCTGCCAAAAGTTAGAGAGGCCTCGTTGGAAGAAGTTTACTTCATGCAGCAACTACTTCTTCTGACTATTAGATTTTTATTTATTGCCGCAGATTTATCATGTGCTAGATAATTTCACATTCATGGCTTTTCTAGTGTTCAATTTATCAAAAAGAGTGGTGCCACATCCTCCTGTATTTTATCGCAAGTACCATCAGGGTAAGAGAGACAGGTTCTCTTTCTCCTGCAGTGACTTTGCCGCTAAATCATAATTCATAACGAGACATACTTCCTGGGTTCAATTTTTAATGTTGTTTCCCTTTTTGGAATGTTTACATAACAGAAAAAAAGGAGCATTATATATGAGACACGTTCACATCACTCATGTGTGGCTACGGAGAGGGTGAAACCAGATTGCTGAAAAATACTCAGTGATTTCTGTGACTCATTCTGGACTTTTTTTTAAGTTGAACACTTTTTTATTATCAAAGACAAGAAAAATGAGAAATGTGATGAGGGATGAAGTCATGATTTTCACTTGCCTTTCAGTTTAATGAGTGACAAGGCTAGTGATGTTGCATATTGATTTTATGGGACACAATCAGTTAGAATCGGGACCCTAGGGATTAGTGAGGAGCCATTATCCCACAGCAAATGAAGCCATTTTCTTTTTATGCTATTTCTCATGCTGTGAATACAGTTACTAATAACATTCATTTTACTTCAGACAAGAGAAACAGATCCTTTCACATTCCCTTGAAAATAACACCCACTTACTTATAGAGGAGTTAATTGTGTCGGGTTAGAACACGCTACAGTTAGCACCTATACAAAACATTAACTCTGGAGATCCCCAGATTCATTTCCAAGAAAATTAATGTAGATTCTCCAAAGAAGAATCAATAAAGGTAACGATTAGAAAGCAGTGTTTTTTCGAAAAAATGTTCTGTTTCTCCTTCATATGACTTCCTAGTAAATATTAACAGGCATGTGCTAAAACTCTGAAGTCAGTGAGACAACCCAAATTATATGACTTTCAACAAAGCATCTTGTCTCTCTGAACCTCTGATACTGCACCTGTAAATTAAAGGCAATTTTTATTCACAAATTTTAGGATTATTTGACTAAAAGTTTTCTGACTTTTACTCAACTTTGTTGCAAAGAGTAACAAAACTATGTTATTGGGGAGGGGTGCAGAGCCCCAAAACAGCAGAACAGCTCTCTGCCAGCAAGCCTTTCCTTGAAATACGACTTAGAAACAGCCATTGCCCATATGTACCCCTAGGCAGCCCACTCCCAGGACAGCTGCACCAAGCCACCCCTTCCCCTCCTGGCAGTGGGTACTTTGTGACTGACCCAGGGATTGGGGCAGGGAGGGAAGTAGGGGAAGGGAGCCGTGGACATGGCATCATTCCTGGTGGACAGAGCAAGTAGGGAAGGGTACAATTCCCAGTGCACCCAGACTAGCATAGGGGACCTTTGCAGTTTAAGGTGAAATAACTCCTTGCTTCCTGAGCCCTGAGCCTGTCACACAAGAAGCTCCTGAGCACTGATCTGGTTATAGCATAGGCAATCGCTCAAGCAGCAACTCCATCCCCCTGAGGAGAGAACGCGGTTTTAAACATTTAGCCCTGTAATATTGAGACAGGGACCTAGGAAGCAGGTTCTAGGTACATAGTGAAACTTTGATCCAGCTGCAAAGAGACAAGCAGAGCTACCAACTTCCCAGCGCTAGGTGCTCTTCACCACAAAAATACTGCAAAGTCAAGGCGACCGTTCTCCCACATTCTCTCTTCCTACAGTCCTTCTGGACGATCCCAAAATTAATCCACTGCGCCACCTACTGGGAAGCAATAACAACATCCATGGGGAAAAAGGATCTACCCCAGAATGCTACATGGAAAAGACAATGCAGCTGAATCCAATGAAAATGAAATAGTAAGCTATGAGACCACATGGGTGCCATAAAGGTGCTGGTAAGTGTGATGCCCACATCAACAAACAAGAAAAGTCTCAACATTCTAACTTGACATCTGAAGGAACTAGGAAAAAAATTAAAACAAAAATCAGCAGGGAAATAATAAAAATGGCAAATTGAATACAAACTAAAAGACAATACAAAAGATCAATAAAACCAAGAGCTGGTTCTTTGAACATATACACAAAATCGACAAACCCATACTTTTCTTAGGTTCACTAAGAAAATGGAAACAACAGAAATACCCCAAAACAGATGACTGCATCAAGAATATGTGTCGTATATATGCACGATGGAATACTATTCAACCATCAAAAAGGACAAATTCATGCCATTCACAGAACATGGATGGAGCTGGAAGGGATTATGCTCACTGAAATAAGTCAAAGGGAAAAAAATCAGATGGTTTCATTTATAGGAAGAATATAGGGGAATCAAATAAGGGATCAGAGAAAAAATAGTAACACAACCAAAAAATTAACAGGCCACTATAAATCAGTCATTCTGCAGGGGAGAGGGAGGGACATGGATCAAAACAAGGGAGGAAAGAACACAAGGACTGTGATGATGATGCACAGCTAAATTGGTGGGTGATGCACAGCTAAATTCTACAGGTACTACGCCTGAGAGGAGAAAGCAAACATTTTACAAAATGAACAATGATGCGAAATATATAAAAATAAATTGTATTTTAAAAAATATATTTTCAGTGTTATGAATCTATGGAAAACTTGTGAGTGAATACAAATTCAAATATTAAAAACTGCATATCTAAGAGATGAGAAAACAGTAGTCTTATTGTGTCATTTAAAATGTCTTTTTTTTTTAATTTGCTGTGAGGACTATATTTCCTCTGTACACAGTATAAATATATGTCTACAGCTGTCCAACAATATGAATGTACTTACTACCTCTGAAATGTATGTTTAAAAATGGTTGGTAATTTTTTGTGCTGTGTTTTGTCATAACAAAATAATCATAATAATAAAGTATATCTGCTAAGAAGAAAGAACCAGCACTAAGCACTATTTTAGAGTAAAGCTGGTTCCTGCAAGACCATTTTCCTCTTCTATATCATTGCCCCGGGATTCCAAATTGGGAACTATATAAGACACAGCTGCTAAAGTTTTCAGCTATAGAACCCACTGGACTCAGAGAAAGGTGAGGTTTTCCCAGACCATTTTATAAATTATAAGTCAGTAAGAGGGGGGTACCAAGCTACAAAAAAAAAGCAGAATATGTTTATTTGAAAATTTGTTGGGTGTGTGGAGATGAGTCCCCTAAAGATATATTACCCAGAATTACTCACTTTCAATTTTTAGCATTTTTACAAATTTGAGGTTGCACAGTGCATACTGTTTTATAATCTCTTCTCACTGTGCACATGCTCAATGTTATTAAATATTCTTCTAAGTAATAATTTTATGGTTGCCTACAGATGTATGAAATTACTGAATAAATTCCTCGTGCCTAATCCCTTAGATTATTTCTATTTTGTAGTCAAAATCCATTGCCGTAGCATTTAAGCAAAAATCTCTTCCTCATAGACAATATAGAATTCTCCTACATTTATTTCAGTGAATAAACTTCACCTTTAGGACTAGCTTTAGTTTCATATCATTGGAGTGAAAAGAAAAGGAACCAAGAAAATGCAAAGAGGAAAAGATAGTCTACAACAAATACACTGGAAAAACTGGATAACCACATGTGTGTGAAGAAAACTGGACCACTCCCCTATGCCATAAACCAAGATTAACTCAAAATCGTGTAAAGACTTGAACATAGATATAAACCCACAAAACACCTTGACACAAACATAGGTGGTAGGATCCTTCACATGAGTCTTGGTGATGATGGATTTGACACCCAAAACAGGCAACAAAAACAAAACTAAACAACTGGGACTAATGCAACTTAAAGGTCTCTGTGCATTGAAGAAAACCATCAGCAAAGTGAAAAAACAGTCTACCAAATGGGAGAAAAGACTTGCAAGTCTATATCTTATATAGGCTTAATATACAATATATATTTTAAAACTCCTACAACTCAATAGCAAGGGGAAAAAATCCAATTAAAAATGGGAAGAAGATCTGAGCAGACTTTTTCCAGACGTACACCTGGCCAACGAGTACATGAAAATATGTTCAGCATCATTAATCATCTGAGAAACACAAATCAAAACCACAATGCACTCTCATCACACCTACTGGAAAGACTATTATCAAAAAAACAACTGATAACAAGTATTGGCAACAATGTGGAGAAAGGGAAAACACAGTGTACTGTTGCTGGAATGTGCACTGGTACAGACATTAGTCAGCATGGATGACATTTTAGGTTTTAAAATAACACTACCGTACACCCCGGCAATTCCAGTTATGGGTGTTTATCCAAAAGACCAAAGCACTCACTCCAAAAGATATATCTCCATGTTAACTGCAGTATTTTTTACAATAGTCAATACATGGTAACAGTATGTGTCCATCGGTGGATTAAAAAAACGTGACATGTACAGACAATGGAACATTATTCAGTCATAAAAATGATGGAAATCTTGCCACTTGCAACAATAAGGATGAACCTTGAGAGCTTTATACTAAGTGTAAGAAATCAAGCAGAGAAAGAAAACTGCTGTCCAATCTCATCTAGAAACAAAAGCTAACCTAATAAATAGAAAACAGACTGGTGAGGCCTTCCCTATTGTCACAGAGGGTTAAGGCACAGCACTACAAACTAGCCACAGCTGCTTCAGTGGAAGTTTGATCCCCAGGGGTGACCCACATGGCCCAGCAGGCCTCTCCTGACCCACCCACTACTCCCCTCAGCAGTGTACTTCATCAATCTGCCTGTTCTGCTCCCCACTCTGTCTCTGGTGAATCTTCTCACTGCCCCTGCACTCTGGTCTGTATCCCATTTCTGAATGCAAGGATAACACATCTTTAAAAAAATTTTTTTGAAGAAAACAGATTGGTAGTTGTCAGAAGGGATAGGTGTGGAGGAAACTAGTAAAAAGAGTCAAAAGATACAAATTTCTAGATATAAAATAAAGTTATGGGGATGTAATGTGTAGCATAGTGACTATCGTTAATAGTTTATTGCATACTTGGAAGTTGCTAAGAAAGTAAATCTCAATTTTTATCCAAAGGGAAAAAAAACTATTGTGGTGATTATTTTATAAGTATGTATAAATGACAAAGGATGACGTTATACTCCTGAAAGTACATGATTTTATTTATCAATAATATCTCAATTAAAAATTAATACAAGGCCCTCCCTGGTGGCGCAGCAGCAGCACTATGAAGCTATCTGCAACCACTGAAGCATAAGTTTGATCCCTGACCATGGAGCTGAACCACATGGCTTTGGAGACCTCTCCTGACCCGCCAGCTGTTCCCCTCTGCAGTGTATCTCAGTAGATCCACCTGTTCTACTCCCCACTCTGTCTCTGATGAATCCTCTCACTGCCCCTGCACTTCTGGTCTGTATCCCATTTCTGAATGCAAGGATAACACATCTTTAAAAAAATTAAAAAAAAAAAAGTAACAAGAGTCCCCACATAACATATACCAGACAGGCTCAGCCTTCCTGTGCTGCCAACATTCAGGTCAAAATAGCAGTACAATCAGCCCACACTCACATTTCACAGTAACAAAAAGTCCACCGTTTACACTCGTGTTAACATATAACATGTATATGTCAATATATGCTGTAAATGTATATATACTATAGAGAAACACATATATGTCACATGTATCTGTAAGCTTAAGCCTGAGACATTTTTCCAATTCAGCACACTAGTTCAGAGTCAGATAAACACAGGTTCAAATCTTCAAATCTCAACTCTGGACTCCCTAGCTATGTAATGATTCATGCAATCTGGCTCCCAAGCTTCTGTGAATAAGTTATCAATAACTACCTCACATGATTACATGATTACCCAAAATCATGTGTATGGTCTGCTTAACGCAGTTCCTCATACATTTATATATCTCAAAAGTCTACTTTGTCAAAAATTTACTTGACAAAACTGTAACCTTCAGTGACTCATAATTACAGAAGTCAGGATTCTTCCCTGCCATTTTATGATCATACACCACATGCAAGTGCCTCCTTGGACTAGAACATCCACTTGACCTTAGAAGTCATCAACTCCAGCCCAGGCTCTCTAGTTAGATGCCTGCGTGACCCATACCAGTGTAATTCACAGCACGGTCAGTGGGATGATACAGTCCTAGGTCACGCGTCCCTCCTCATGCAGGTCAGGATTTGCCATGGGTAAATATACTTTCCATCCACGATACCAGATCAGCCATATGAGTTTCTTTGCCAACTATCCAGAGGGCAAAGTACACACACTTAGTGGAATTTGGGCCATGTGGCTCACCCTGCTGTGCTTCTTCCCTACACAGTGAGACCAGCATACCCCTGTGCCAGATGGAGAAGCACATAGAACAGATCTGAACTCCAGTGCAGCCAACCCACACGTCAACCTGAGAGGCATTAACGTTTGTTGCTGCAAGCCACAAGCTTAGAGGTTGAAGAAGTGGGCAAGCTGGCTCTTCCTCCTGGTTAATTTCTACCCACAGAGGCATGTTTGACTGCAGAATAAAGACATCAAGGGAAAGGAAAGTGCCTCCTGACGGGACTTACTTGTTCTGAGACATTTCCTGTAAAAGGCCACCAGCCGTCCTTTCCCCATAGTAAAGACAAGGTACCACAGACAGTTAGCACAGACAGTATGTTTGAGAAACTAGAGCCAAGGTCCCAATGTGGATGGGCTGGTAATGGAAGTCTGCCTTGGCTCACTTTGGTTATTTCTCTCCAGGGGTGATTTACAAGGTGATAAAAGACTTTAAGCTGCAAAAGGTACTTAGGCTGTTAAAACCAGCTTTTTATGATCCCTTGTTCTTTATGGTACATGTTGTTTCATTAATCAAATGCTTATTCTATTAGAAGTCCCAAACCTTTAAGATGGTGGGACATTTCATTTTTATTGTTCTGAAGTGGCATTAAAATCCACATGCTCCCTGGCAGGCCGCTGGTGAATTCTTGCTGTTCAGATTCTGCATCCTCTGTCGTCTTCGAGGCTATCATTTTGTACTGATATTTTAGACATAGTTTTTTAACTTATTTGTGCTTTCTGTCAATACTGGAATAGATGTTGGAAAAGACAGTCAAAATCCTTTTTCTTCCGTCAGTCACTGATGTCATAATTAAGCCAGGGGAGTATGTAGGACCCTCATCTGCTGGCTCAAGTTTCAGCTGGCTCTGAACTTCAACTGATAAAATTAGATGTTCCCTTCAGACATCTCAGAGCAAAGCCTCCAAGTCATTCTCCCCTTTGTCAAAGATGGATTTTATATAAGAATGTCTTGCTGTGCATTTTCATGACCAATTTGTCATATTGTTTAGCTCTGTCTTTTCTAGCAATTTGTTTTGACAATCATTTGTCAATGATTAGTCATTTTCTAGTTTTTCCTTTGTGATTGTCCTGAGGAATCTATATAATTATTTGTAGCTACCCATCTACTATTTGTAATCATTATATAGCAGCTACCTCAAATCAATCTTTAGAAATAAATAGAGTATGCATTAGGTAGATAGAAAAATATACTGATAGAGACAGATGAACTAATAAGAGAATTGGTGTCACTAAGTTATAATTCATAAATACTTAAGAACCTTTCGATGTTTCCAGATAAATACAACCCCTACCTTGTTATTGCCGAGACTATAAGTGGTTAGAAAAATGTTTTAAGAAGATGGATAAAATACAACAGTATTCTCAGTATTCTAATAAACACAAAGGGAGGGATGAACTGCTTATCTATGTGAGAAGGCAGACACTGAGTACACAAAGGAAAAATACTAAGAACTGTAAAATCCCTCCCAATTCTACCACCTTTTGAAAGGGGAAGCCACTCATGTTGGTGTTGACAAGAGCCGTACTCCCTCTGAAGGCACTTCAGAGAAGTCAGTATTTCTTCACTTGTTGCTTCTGCTTCATTTTGGACCAGGAAAAAAATATATATTCTGACAATATTTCTTACTTCTACTGTACCTTTAAAAAAAAAAGATTTATTTATTCATACAGAACTGGGGTACAGGCCAGACACACAGAGGCATTGAGAGGATTCACCAGAGACAAAGTGGGGAGCAGAACAGCAGATTGTTGAAGTACACAGCTGAGGGGAGCAGTGGGTGAAGACAGGAGATGTCTGCCGCACCATGTGGGTCACCTCTGGGGCCGGGGATCAAACTCGCACTGAAGCGACTGTGGCTGGCTTGCAGTGCTGTGCCTTAGCCCACTGCACCACCAGGGAAGGACTTACCTTTCCTTTTCTAACAAAAGTTTCATGTTTACAATCTGACTTTGCTCCATACACTACTGAAGCTGGCTTCTCAAACTGCCAAAAGATCACTACTCCCAAATCCAGATTTCCTTGTGCTCCTCCCATTAGGTCGCTGCAAGCTTGGACTCTGTCACTTCATTTTTCAAACTTTACTATTTCTCATCCTACTGCTGAGGCCACCCTTGCTTGGTCACCTTCATTTTTAGTTCCTCTCCATACCACCACCATCTAACGGTTACAGTGAGCCACAGTCTCTGGCCCTCTTTCTATGTTCTCTCTCCCTTTGAACCACTGATTTTTATGTAAGATATGGGAGGACCCTAAAATACCTGATTCTAATCCAGATCTCAAGCCTAGGCTTCATTACCTGTGTGTGTCTACCTCTGTGTCCAACTGTCTCTTTATATGGACCTCATTCATCCTCAGTACTCACCCTAGGGGCTTAATTTGATTATTTCTATAAAGACCTATTTCTAAATAAGGTCACATTCTGAGGTCCTGGTAGTTAGGATTTTGACATATATTTGGAGGAGAGGAAGACATAATTCAATGCATAACACAAATAATCCCTATCACACCATAAATTTGTGAACCACTGAAATATACCACAGATCAGTCAAATACATCCCGCAGGTCAAAATCATGTCTACTTCTAGAAATAAAGTTTTATCAAGACACAGCCACACCATGTCCATTAAGTTTTGTCTTCAGCTGCTTTCATGCTGAACATCAGTTACATATTTGCAACTGAGACTGTACTGCCAGTAAAGGCTAAAGCATTTACAGAAAAAGTTTACAGACCCCTTCATACCACTACTGTGCAAAGTGGAAGCCAAGTAACTCTAATGGAAGTAGAGATGATTTTATGTGGCATACACATGAGGAATCAAATAATATCTAATCATATAATGAGAAATGTATTCTCTTTTTAATTTTCTTTTTATTGTTATGGTTATATGAAAGGGAAGACATGACTTGTTAAAGAGCTTTTCTACCATTTTTAATACTCATTTATCTCTTTTTATAACAAAGCTAGAGCAGATCTCAAAGCTAGCAATTGGGCAAAAAAAAAAAAAACAACATCTACATGAAATTCAAAATTTTTTCATCAATTTTTTGTTTATTTCAATTACGACAAGTGGTATTTGTTTCTCATGTATGCCTGTGATGTAATTTCCTCTTAAAAAGGTCATGTAAGGGCCCTCCCTGGTGGCCCAACGGTTTAAAGTGCAGCACTATGAAGCTATCCACAGCCACTGCAGCACAAGTTCAATCCCCAGCCAGGGAGGTGACCCATGTGGCAGCAGACCTCTCCTGATTTGCCTGCTGCTCCCCTTAGCAGTGTATTTCAGTGGATATACCTGTTCTGCTCCCCACTCTGTCTCTGGTGAATCCTCTCACCCCCTGTACCTCTGGCCTGTACTCAGTTCTGGTATGCATGATTAAGTGACATTTTTTTATTAGCCATATAAGCAGAAAATTGATTTAAAGAAAAATGAAGTATATGTAGTTAATATCCCGCTGTAAGAAAAAAGTCCCACAAGTATATACAAATAGCTGAAGTTTTAGAAACATGACTCCTGTCCAATACCAAAGCAGCTGCTCAGACTCTTCCTATGAGTTCCCTCGTCACCCTAACATTCAACAAGGTCATTCACTATCTGTTCTCATCAGATGCCTACACCGTTGGCAAAGCCTGTACTCACTGGACATAACACCACCCATGAGCCAAACTCTACCCACGGATGATTCTTTTTTGACCTTTCATCTCAGAGTCAAGTCCTTTTTCCAGACTTTAATACTATTTTTCCATCCCTTGATGTCTGTTCTTTCTCACCTTACCAAGACCACCTATTGTCATGTTTCTGACTAAGCTAAAGCTAAGCTAAAGCTTAGTCAGAAACATGACAGTCCCAAAAATGAGACTTTCTCCTAGACTTCTACGTGCACCTCACTGTTCTGGTGGTGCGCTTGCCAAGTGTTTACAGAGCACTGCTATGTGAGGAGCTGATGCTAGCTACCAGGAACGCAAGCCCAGCAGATGGGAGCCATGCCCTCACTAGGCTCACGGCGCTTGCAGAGGAGGGGCAAACACATCTCCAAGTGTGGTAAATCCTGGATTCCATGCAAGGGAAGGTGCTGTGGGGACTTAACAGGAGATGGGGCCTAATCAGCCCTCCACAAAGCAGTGAGAACTGAAGGGGACTAGAAGTCAGCCTGGTGAATGGGAGGAGTGGTGGAGGTAAAGATTTGGAGGAAGGTTGGAAGAGGGTCAGCAGCAAATTTCAAGGACAGGAGATAGGAGAGAGTATTGCAGGTCTGAGGAGCTAAAGGAAAGACGTGGCTAAGGAGAGTGAGAGATTATAGCCAGTGATGATCCAGGAGGGTGAGGGACAATTTACGCAAGTTTACGTAATCAAGGTTGAACCCTGAAGTTTACAGAAATAGACTCATGAGTTAAAGCCAGGCAATATGTGATGAGATTTTATTTTAGAAAACATACTTCAGCCTCCATATAGAAAATAGATTGAAGACAATCCACAGGAAGATAAGCCAAAAGCCTACTGCATCAAATAAAGGTGAGGGCTAGGAGGGGCAGTGGTTGGAAATGAGGGGAAAGACTTGATAGATACAGAAAGAAGCCAGAAGAGTTAGGTTAGATGTGCAGAGAGGAAAGGAAGAATCTGGAAGCTCCTTGATATCTGGTTTGAAAAATCTGGTAGATGATGATGTCATTTTCTGTCACAGGAAACACAAAAGAAGCAAAAAAATGTAGGAGCAGGGGAAGTATTCAGAGGGGATGGAAACTGTAAAGAAAGCACTGTAACTTTCAGGTTTCACACAGCTAGGAGATCTCTGAGCAGAGAGTGTTGGTGCAGTGAGCTCTGGTATCCAAGGCTCATAAGAAAAAAATCCTGTGAATTATCCACATCATAGAACTTTGAAGCTGACAAAAGCTATGTACAAACACCAATATTACATATGATTTTAGGGGAATCACAAGCCTCGAAAGCCTATCCCTAGATCCTAGGTTAATAAGTCCTATTTTGGAAAACAGAAGGTGCAAAATTGGCTGGGACAATCCAGGGTCAAAGTAAAACAGAATTTAGGACAAAGCCTATGGAAATCCACTATTTAAGAATAAGTAGAAGGGAGAGTAGCAGACTGAAAAAGAAAAACAAAAGAAGTCAGGAAAACAACAAATAAGAGCGTCAGAGAAAATAAAGATGTTTTAACCAGTATAATGGTCACATTCTCTGTATATGTCTATAGGTTTTTAAAAAAGGTTTAAAATAATGTTATAGGACTGTTATCAGTTAATTCTCAGATGGCAGATGATACATAGTAAGTGTCCTTAATTCACAAATAATGAGCAACTATTAGACTGAATTTTATGTTACTTCAAATTAGCAAAACAATTTATCAAGTAGCCTACAGATTAAACACTACATGTAAACCATGGGACAGTTGACACAACAGCCCCAAACAGTCTACCAGAGACATGGGGCTTGTGGAATTTGCATGTGAAGTCACTTGTGGATTAACGTGAGCTACAAAGAGCGACACAGCCAATGAAGAGCCCTCTGAACGCAGCCAACAGCCCCTGTGCTGGGAATCGGAACTGTGGTTCGGCCCCAATTCTGTCATCTCTTACTGTGAGCCCATCTGCGTACCTCTCCGAGTCTGAGGTTCGAGTTCTGTCCTTCTGTATGGTCCATTCCAAACATTCACACTGGACATCAGAGATTCCACAGATGCTAAGGCAGATGGGTGCTGATAGCAAATGGCCTATAAATCCCCTTTGACAAAGCATCCCTTCCTACACTGCAGAACAAATGCTATTGTTACCACACTCTGCAAACCTGCCAGCATGTTATTAACTATACAAAAGATGGATTCTTTCTTTTCTGAGTCCTGTTTCTACTGATTATTTTGGCCAATGAGCAATTTCGGGTGACGGTGATGAATCGCCAAGTGGTTCTAATCTATTATGTAACGCCATTCTTCTGCTAATGGCAAGGGGGAAGTGAGTAAATTCATCACTAATCTAAACCTAGCATAAATAATAATTAATTTTCTTTATAAAAAAGCCAAGTTTACTGAATATATTGAGAGTATTAGCAGAAAAATAAAACATGACCTTAACAACAAACAGATGGCATTCTCCTTCCCATGATTATGTACACTTTTGAAGTTTTAGAGAAACCACACAATATTCATGCTTTCAATTACGTCCCCAGCTAACAGAGGCAGACACCAAATGTATTCTTTTCCTTTATAACTGATAGCCCTTCCATGCCAGCTCATGTGCCTGTGCTGGAAAAGTACCACAGTGAAAGAAAAATAAACTTCTGCAACCTCTTGACTTGGCACCCCCAGAAATATTGACTAAATTTAAATCATCATTTGGCGAGAACCCATCTCCCCACTTTCTTTTCTTCAGGGAAAGTATACACAAAGCAACTGGATCCAATTAAACTAACTTTGTCTTTTCTTTTTCTATTGGAAAAAATTACCACACCAGTAAATATGAAGGACACATGGGCTTTTCTTTTGCTTCTTCCTCTGTATCTTCTTGACCAATCTTGACCAGAGGGGGGAGGGCATATTTTTTATCCTTGCTGAAAGCATTCTAAATTGTGCATATTATCTTCAAGTGGAAAAAAAAAAAGGGACTCAAACAATGATTCAAAATATTTAAGAATTCAATGACTCAAAATTTGTCATGGGGTTATCTCCCATGTTCCAGTGCTTTTCTACAGTTTGGGAGTAGGATGAAGAAGATGACAGACAAGATACTTGTTGTTAAGTACCTTATCATCTACTGGGCAAAGAAAGATGGTAAGTGGTAAGGAAACACAAAATGTAAAGATGATTTCAGGCTGTAGAAGATAATGTGAAGAAAATTTTAAAAGCTAATGCAATCGTGAGTACAAAGCTAGTGGGTATGATTGGAAAACCCTCTCAATAAATAATTCATACAATTTTAATTGAATGAGATAGGCAGGGGTAAGGAGAGAGAATTCAAGAACAAGGTAGAGCAAATTCAAGGATCCTATGGTGGTGAGTGCTTTGTGTATTACTTAACTACACTCAAAGACGATGTCAGCTGTTCTAGTGTTTCCATCCATCAACTCTTAAAAGTATAATATATCTGAATGTCCTAAGATCTCCAAACAATCCCCATTATACAGGAGAGGAAATTGACAGCCAAAGAGATGTGGTGTTCCCAAATCACACAGGAAATAAATGAGAGAGCTGAAAGTAGAACACTTTTGGTTCTAAACTTAAGCTACATTGTCCTTCAAGATAATACTTCTTAAGTGCATATAAACAGATTCTGATTCAAGGACCAAGACAGTGCAATGTTAGCATGCTTTCATAACTGTTATTTTTAACCCAGAATCCTATAGATGCTACTGAACCAGGAAGCCTGTCTGGTTTGTCTCCTTCCACAGCAAAAGCTCAAACCAGGCTCTCCCCCTATAGGTCCATATGCATTGACCTCACAACACATGATGTAAAAAAAAAAAGACCTGACTAAGGAAAGGTGGTAAAAATCCTAAGAGCTTTACCATATGCACACTTTGGTGTTAACTTATTAGGCGTTGGATTATTTAAATATCCAAAGTGGCTTAAGCCACAAAAGCCAAAAAAGAATATTTTATTTGAAAACATGCCTTGAAACTCCTCAGGCTCCCACTTAAAAAAATGAATATTTCAAAACGCAAGCCATCATAAGAGATGGTTCTGTTCGCCATCTGTCATGAATTTCATCTCATCTGGCCCTTGCAGACTTATTAGCCCTGATCTCCACCCAGCAATGGTTTCCTGTTGATTCCTGACCTAGCACCAAAATTGATTTTTATTCCTGATTTAATCTACCTCCAGGCTTAGTGATTTTTTATGCAGCAAATATCTGTGACTTATAAATGCAAGATCACCAAATATCAAACCAAGATGAACAGTCAAGTCAGATATGATCCCTGCCCTCAAGAAGCTTATTAGGGAAGATGGTGTTTTTGTTTGTTTGTTTCTTTCTTTAAAAAAGGAGTCATTTGTGGGCCCTCCCTGGTGGCGCAGCAGGTTAAAGCACTGCTTTAAGAAGCTAAAGCCACTTCCTCATGAGTTCGATCCCCGCCTGCCCTGGAGGAGACCCACATGGCGTGGCAGACCTCTCCTGACCCGCTCGCTGCTCCCCTCAGCAGTGTACTTGATCTACCTGCCTGTTTTGCTCCCCGCTCTGTATACCGTGAATCCTCTCACTGTCCCTGCACCTCTGGCCTGTACCCTAGTTCTGTATACATAAATGAATAAATCTTAAAAAAAAAAAGAAGTCATTTGTGGTTAATTATGATACAACATGCTTTGACAGGAAGAAGCTCAGGGAACCATGAAGACACAGACGTCGCAGGACATCTGGTATTACAACCTGTGGCAGGTTGACACCTGCCTCTGGATGTTCCTGCAAACCATTCTTGGTGAGCCAAACTGCCCAAATAAGTAGCCATCTTGGTCACCCTGGACTCTACCATGTAACCCAGAATGTTTATTTCAGTGGTTCATCATCCAACTATTTATATAGACTTTTTCATTCACATTTTGGTTCTGGCAACTCAATTAAATGAGATTAATGGTTTTTTCCTTATTAAGAAAATGTTGTATGTGCAGTGGGGAGGGGCTTAGCCTTTCATTTCTGGATAATCATTTGCAGGTCACTTCCTCATAGAAGCCCTTCCTATTCATTGTCTTACCTGCCTTCACCGTTCACAACCTCAATTATGTTTTGTTGTACCTTATCATTTTTGATCGATATACATACCACATTATAGGGGAATCATTTGTTTATAAGTCTATCTCCTGTACCAAAATGCAAATTCATTGAAGAAAGGGATTATATTGCTTCTTTCTATTCCAGGGCCAACATAACATCAGGCAAAGAATTAAGTAAGTAGATAATATTTGTAAAGATGCACCCAAATAAACCATAATGTTCTTCAGAATGTGTATAGTCAAAAACCATAGTCTCGGCCCTCCCTGGTGGCGCAGCGGGTTAAAGCACAGCACTGAGAATCTAAAGCCACTTCCGCATGAGTTCGATTCCCACCTGCCCCGGAGGAGACCACATGGCGTGGCAGACCTCTCCTGACCCGCCCGCTGCTCCCCTCAGCAGTGTACTTCGTTGATCTGCCTGTTCTGTTCCCCACTCTGTCTCTGGTGAAGCCTCTCACCGCCCCTGAGCCTCTGGCCTGTACCCCAGTTCTGTATGCACAAATAAATAAATCTTTAAAAAAAAAAAAAAAAACCATAGTCTCTGTGGTTTTTACTCTGGATTAAAACATCCATGAGTCCTAATCTCAACAACACAGGTTAAGAAATCTGAGCTACTTAAGGTCTAATAGTAAATATCTGTCTCCAGAAAGACATGCTTTACCCTTAGTATTCAGAATGACTAGGACCCATTCACATCTACAGTGAAACTTCCTGCAATGAGACAAAAGTAAAGTTATTACTTTCTGCACTGATACTGTTGTAGTATATATGACTTGACTGACAGTATTTTTAGTTAACTCAGAAAAATCTACTTATATGTATTTCATGATAACATTATCTGTAAATCTCCACAGATGAGTTCAACATTCCCTAATTAGGTATTAGATGAAGAGGTAATCTCTGAGTGCCTGGCTTGGAGTCTCTGCAAGCAGGAGCTTGTCCTTCATCCTGATACTCTCCATCACCTGGCTCCATTCTGGCACAGGAAAGGTTTACAATACATGAAATATTAGCATTTAATATTTTGGGTTATTCCTCCCAAGCTTTCAATTTATTTTTTTAAATATTTATTTATTTATGAATACAAGAACTGGAGTACAGGCCAGAGATGCAGGAGGTGATAGGGTTCACCAGAGACACAGTGGGGAGCAGAACAGGCAGATGGACTGAAATACACTGCTGAGGGGAACAGCAGGTGAGACAGCAGTGTGCCATGTGGGCAATCTCCACGTGGGCCACCTCCCTGTCCAGGGATCAAACTTGTGCAGCTGTGGCTTCATAGTAATGCAGGTAGCTTCACAGTACTGCACTTTACCCTGCTGTGCCACCAGGACGGGTCCAGCTCTCAATTTAAAGTAGTTTTTGAACCCTGATGTTCCCATTCTCCCAAAAGAGCCAATAGGCTTTGCTCAATAGACTGAGAGTAGGTCTCTGCCATCTTGGTATGGGATATTAGAGATCAATTAAGGCCCTATGAGTCTTGGGAGGTCGATTACCATTACTTAAGGAATACAGATTACATTTAGTTGAGAACAGTGAGGGCTGTGAAGGATAGAATTTTCTTTATTTAACTAAGCCCTTTACCCCTGCCTAATCAAAGAAGAGATCAGTGTGTCCTAAGCTTCTGCCCTTTTCCTAATCAAAGAAGCAATCATTGATCCCCCTTTTTGTAAGAAGAATTTAGTTTGTAGGTTGTGAGCTTATCTTTTCTCTAAGAATGTATTTTGTTTTCAGAGTAAGAGACAGGTCCTTATCTGTCATGTAAAGTCTCTCCTACTCTATGCTTGCTATCCCAAGTCCCAAAGCACAGGAGAAATACAACTGGTCCCTCCACTACTCTTTCAAACTTACAACCATATAATTCTCTGTATGTATATTATTACATTAATTATGTTTCCTTTACTAGCCCTTCTGGTGCTATTTTGGTTATTCGTCTAGTCCTCGAAGAACAAAAAGGGGGACTCGGTGATTTCTTTTGTGCCCCAACATTTCAAACCATCCAAAAGAATAAAAGTCATCTCTTTTTAAGCAGGAAAGTGAACTTGTATTTCGCTGCTGCATACAATGGTCCTCAGTGTGAGTGTGAGTGTGTGTGTGTGTGTGTGTGCGCGCGTGCACACGCATGCATACACACATGTTGGGGGTGGAGGTCAGCTGTGGCACAGAAATCACTTAAAGGGCTTCTCATAGTGTAAACACTTAGACTGAGTCTCAGACCTACTGAACAAAACCTCAGGTCGGGCATGAAGGTGCACAGAGAGCTGACTGACGTAGTTTTAAAAACTTTCCTTGTAACTTCATTTCTCCCCTTATCCAGGCCTTATCCCTCCCCTCCCTCAGTGTAATCTACTGGCTAGTCTGTAAGATACACAGCCTTATAATACGGGGATTGTAAAATGTCTGACGAGAGCTAGGATGCAACCCAGAATTAAAAACTATGCACCAAAGAGAGAAGGCTGCATTTAGTCTTTATATTTCTGACACCCTTTTCATTAAAGTAAAAGTCATCAGGGGAACCATGGGAAACTGGACTGTGCTCTCGCCTTTGATTTTCAATTGATGATTTAATAAAGTGCTTCCTGCACAGATGGAGAGAAAGTCTCCTGATTCATTAGCAATAATGGAATGAGCAGCCATTAATTAGAGAGAGATTAGTTTAAACAAAAGGGGATTAAATCTAGATTCACTTATTATCCTTTCTATTGTTAATACTATTGAACCCTATTGTGGGTGGGAGAAGGACAAGAGAATTGGTGATTGCACAGAATATGAATCAATTAATATATGATAGGCCTGCTCTTAACAAATACTGTTCTACATAAGATATAAAGAAAGATAAGACATGATAGAAGTGAGCATACACATATTCAAAAAGATAAGAAGGGGTGGAGGCCAGATGAGGAGGCCCAGAGAGACTGCTTTCTCCTACCTTGAATGTGAAACTCTTGTTTTTTCCACTAAACTGAGCTGTAACCCAACCTTTCTCCCTACATAAAGTCTATATCAGAACTTTTGTTTTTCTGCCCTAAAATCAGTAAGGTCTCTAGAAACAGTTGGTATTTGATTTTATCCAATTAAAACTGTTTGCAAACAGCTTAACAAAGTGGTTCCTAATCCTATTAAACCAAGTATCTTCTGGGGGGGGGGGGGGCGAACAGTGTGAAAGCCTATTTACTACCCTGAAATGAAATTCTTAGATAATAAAATCTGACTACCTAGTTTATTAAAAAAAAAAAAATCTTTCCATTTATTAAATCTTTTGAACTTAGTAAAAACTTAAAAATCAAGCACTAGTAGATGGTAATGAACCTAATGCAGACAGAAAAAAGCTCCCTTTGTAAGGACATCTCTCTCACTGTATCTGGAAGACCTATATAACTCTTAAAAACTCAGAGGGCAGCAAGCAACTTCAATCTGCTTGACGGTCCTGGTGGCTCCAATAGTGACCTTTCCCTCCCCAAGCCTCTAGCTGACCTTATTTAACCTGCTGACTGAGACAATTTTGTTGAATTGTTCAGTCGTACTAAATTCTCTCCATGTATACAGGAGGTAAGTACGTCATTATTAAACTTCTTTTTGGTTTTTTTTTCTTGTCAATTTGTTGGTACCGAGTTAGCACATTACCCCCGGGGGCTCCGGGGGATGTGACCCCTGTTGTGCGTGTCAAGGTGGCCAGGTGATCGGGCCGATAAAGCCATCACAGACTTGTGTTTATCTGCCTAAGACGCCACAGGGACGACCTGACCTTTCTCTGCCCTAGCACACTCCCTTGTAAGGGAGTGTCAGCATCTGGCAGCTGCAGGCGGTGTGGCAAGAGAAAATCCCTACTTCCACCTTTCCCGCCTTAATCTTCCACTCCTACTGCCTAATGGTATATAAAGGGATCGCTGGAAATAAACAAGAGACTCCTGGATGAAGAACTTCGGCGGCCTGTGTTTTCTTTAACCTCATCGTCCCTCGCCGGACTCGGCTCCGATCAGCCGGACGCGGCATCAATTCTTCTGAAACTGATGTTATTACTTCCCAGTCCAGAAAACCTAGGAGGGTATGGGAACACTTCCACACATCTGTAATGCTAGGTACTGAATTTTCCTGATTCTTCCCTTTTCATTTAAATGGGTAATTTTTAGATTACCTCATCTTAAAATTTTAATGTATGATTTCTTTTAAAAGAAATACTTTCATAGAATGGTAACTAGAGAATCCAAAGAGTACAATTCTTCCACCAATGATTCCTAACCTTTGCTGGCACATGAACTCCTCTGGCAGACCTCTTCCCAAGAAAAAAAATGCACAAAAGTTGTTACATGCAAACATTTCCTACTTCTATAACCTCAGAAATCATATTCATCCCAGATTAAGAGCCCTCTGGCTTTCCAAAGACAAAATGTTCATCATCTATTTCAACTGCAAAAATACGAAACTCACTACCTGCCTGTAGATTCCACTTGCCTCAACATTAAATTCCACATTCAAATATTTAAGTTTAGGTATAAAGGTTTAAGCTATGTTTTCAGAAAGTCTATATAAAGGCAAAACATTAAGAAACTGTCATTAAAGTCCCTATTTTTCAAAACCATTACAAAACTACAATAAATGCCATGAGTTCAAGAGACATGGTTATTCCTTCTATCGAAGTTCTATTCATGCAAAATTTTAATAGAAACATTTCTTTCTGCCTATCTGTTCTTCAAGTATGAGAATTTTAGATAAGTATGTCAGTCAGTCCACACTGCCAGTATGTCATTCCTGAAAAGTTCTCCCAAAGGAACAGATCTCTGACCATTCATCTTTGCTTTTATTCTCTCTAACTCACCCATTAGGTTAAACATCCTCTTTAATTGTATTTCATTTCACTTCATTGTATTTTATTGTATGCTTCTTTTTAATTAGCACTTAACATAGTACTTATCATGAGTGAGACACTGTTCCAAGCTGCTTTCAGATACTCATTCATCTAATTCCTTCCAACAACTTTATCAGATAACTATTATCATTATCTTTATAGGTGAGGCAATTGAGTCACAAAGAGGCAACAGAGGAAGTGACAGCAAAGCTGTGATTGAATCCAATTAGTCTGACTTCAGAGTCCATCAGTCACTAAGTGCCAATCATTGAGCTTCTGATGACAGAGCATCCATTTCAAAGACACCCATGTTGAATAAACACTTTGACAGCAAACGGAGAAAGGAGTCAGTCTGCCTCCTTCATTATCCTTTTTTTGTTTTTTTTTAATTTATTCTTACATCATTCTTCATTTTGTGCCCTTTTTCTTCTTTTAGAAAGCTGAGAATAACCTGGAGAGCTGACTGACCACACCAAATCCCCACTATTATGCTTTAAATTCATCACTAAACCAGAGGTCAGGAAAACACACACACACACAAAAAAAAAAAAAAAAACTAGCAGGCAAACTATAAATTGGATACATTCAGCAGGGAAGGGGAAAAGAAGAGGAATCAAAACAGGGGAGGGAAGAGCACAAGAGACTATGGGACTATGGTGATGGTGCACAGGTAACTTCTGGAGGGAATTTTTTACACCTGAAAATAGAAATCAAATATTGCACAAAAAGAACAACGAAATAGACAGACAGACAAACAAATAGATTTTAAATTTATATATTTTATAAATTACCACTGAAGAATGAAATCTTAGGCACTCTACCCTCTCCATATGGCCCTCAAGTGGGAGCCACTGAGCATCTATTCTTAGTAAATCTTGCTGTTCAAACTGAGTGATTTATTATTCAAAGTTACCTGGTAGCTTGTTGATGTGCCTCCTGCCATCATTAAGAACTACAAGCCATATTGGACAATAGGGATGGGATTTGGGCAGGTGGTCATCATCAATAGGTTTAGCTGACACAAGTCATTAAAATCAATTATTTTCATTTTTCAGCAAGTACTATTGAGGAGTTCAAGTGTGAAGATTTGAAGATGAACTTCTTGAAATTAACACTCTAGACACCTTGGCCACATACTAGTAAAGCAGCCTGGGAGCAGTCTATGTCCACCAATCCATTATTCCAAGTGACCCAAGAGCAGACCCACAAAAATGACTTGAAAGAATATTCTCAATAAATTATTTTACAGGTATCTATTATTCAGTCTTCAGACACTAGTAAGATATCAATTGTGAAATGCACTTTAATTCAACATATACCTCCCGTGTCAGACATTGTTTTAAAGAGAATACAGCTGTTCTCATGAAGACAGCATTTTAGTAGAAATTATTTACAAATAAATGTAAATAATGTATAATATGTTGGAGAATAAATAGTAAAGAGGAAAATAAAGCAGGGAAAAGACAAAAATGGGAAATAGGTACCAATTTAAGATAGTTTGGTCAGGAAGTTTTAAAAAATCTTTACTTTCTAAAAAAAATTTTTTTTAAGATTTATTTATTTATGCATACAGAACTGGGGTATAGGCCAGAGGTGCAGAGATGGTGAGAGGATTCACTAGAGACAGAGTAGGGAGCAGAACAGGCAGATTAATGAAGTACACTGCTGAGGGGAGCAGCTGGCTGGTCAGGAGAGGTATTGCATGCCATGTGGGTCACGTCTGGGCCTGGGGATCAAACTCACACTGAAGCAGTTGCAACTTGTTTGCAGCGCTGCTTCCTAACACATTGCATGACCAGAGAGGGCCAAGATAATTTATATATATATATATATATTTTTTTTTTAAATAACCAAAGAATAGGCTTTTCTCCCATCTGATCATCTTCATTCTTTTCAACATATTTATTTTGAAATTGGATAGTTTCACACTTCATTAAAATGTTACCCAGATATGCAAACAATACCCCCTGTATGAAATCTGCAAGCTGCTTCTTCAAACAACCATTTCTAGTGATAGAGTCCTTGGATACCATTTCACACTTAAGTTTCATCTGTTTTTTGCTGGCCACTCAGAAAATGCCTGGGATTGAGAGGTAACCTCAACACAAGCCTTTCCCGGTGACCTCCCATAGCTGACCTACACCCTCCCCAAGATGCCCTGAAGTTATCGATGAAAGAAAGTCTTTTTGGTAATTACTAAGGTTTTCCATGTATACAAGAGTTAAACATGTTATTAATAATTATTTATCCACCTAAAAGAACCTAAAAGGGTAAGAGGAATCATGCCTCCTTTCCCCACAAAGCCTATAAAAACACATATAAGAAATCCGATGAATGCTGATTACCCCCACCACTAACTGCCACCCCAGGCAAATGTCTCTGGCTTTGTGAGTAAAAAGAAAAACAAACACTGTGAAATAATGGAGTGATACAAGGTGGCTAGTAAGTTTTAGGCCAATTAAAAGACCAACATACCAATGATTCTGCTATGTAAAAAACTCTCTTTCAAATTGCTGTGAAAGAGCATATGGGAAACACACACGAGTTGGAAGGCTCTGCACCAAAGCCAACATGTAAAGAAGATTGATTATTTATAGCCAACTCAAACCATAAATAATACTTTTAAGGAGTTGTGATCGGAGGGGAAAAAATCATGGATAAAGGTTGTAACACACAGGCACAAAATAGCATTGGGAACGTATCATATCAACAAATTTTTCAAATAACACAGAAAGAAAACCTCTAACAATACAAAAGGGAACCCTGGACAGAAAAGAGATAATGTTAGAATAGTATTGATGGAAAAGGAGCAGGCCATTTGGCAATGCTATTCATCCAGGGCCTAAGGATGGAAAAGCTAACTAAATAAAGTCTGCCAGCATCAGAGAGAATAAAGACCCCATAGAAAATTAATCCATTCATCATTGCAATTCTCACAAATAATGTTCTAGATTTCATATTATTCTTTCCATGTTTACCAAGGTAATTGTGAGCTTCTTTACAGATGGGGGTGGAAAGGAAAACTATAAAAGACATAGAGATATACATGCAAACACTTTTGTATATATGTACATATATAAAAACATATATCTATTAAAAACTTTGCATTTAGACCAATTCTGATACTCAGCAAAATTGAAAAAAGGCAAAGATATTGCACAGCTTCTCCTATTGCCACCATCCCTTATCAGAGTAGTATACTTGCTACAACTGATAAATTTATTTTGACACATCATTATCACCCAAACTATAGTTTGTATTAGAGCTCACTCTCGGTATTGAATAGCCTATAGATTTAGACAAATGCTTAATAACATGCATCCACCATTATAATAGAGAATTTTCACTACTCTAAAAATCCCCTGCATTCTCTGTCTAATATCCCCTGAATCACTGTCTCCAGAGAGTAGAAGTTTTTTATTTTAATGAAGTCAAGGTTATCAATTATTTCCCCTTCACGGATCATATCACCTTTGGTGTTGTAGCTAAAAAAAAAAAAAAAAAAAAAAATCATTATACCCAAGTTATCTAGATTTTCTCTTGTATTATCTTCTAGGAGTTTTCTATTTTTCATTTAGCTCTATGAATCATTTTGAGTTATTTTTTGTAAATGGTGTTATGTCTGCCCCAGATTATTATTTTCTTTGTATATGGATATCTAGATGTTCAAGCAGTATTTGCTCCATTATACTGTCTTTGCTCCTCTGTTTAAGATTAGTTGATTGTAATTTTATGCGGGCCCACTTTGTGGGCACTCTGTTCTTCCACTGATTTGTCTATTATTTCACTAACAGCACAAAGACACCACCATGATCCAAACACTGAGAACCCCAGTTTCTAGAATTCCTTTTCCTATCACTAGACCCATTAAGGGTAGTTATAATCCTTGAATACCACATATTAGTTTTACTTTTGGTAAATGCACATACAGTACATATTTTTGTGGTTGCTTCTTGAATCTAATATTGTTCAAGATTCATCCATGTTGTTGTTAGTTCTCTTTCTCTTTGCTATATAATATTCCAATTTTTATTTATTTCCTACTGTTGATGGGCATTGAGTAATTCTAGTTGGGATTATAAAAAGGAATGCTAAGAGTATTTTAGAAACCTTTTATACATTAGAAATGTCTGCACATCTAATTGTCTGTATGTCTAACATCTCTTTTTGAAATATGCCTAGGATTGGAAACCCTGGATCATAAGTATTTTTGACTTTAGTAAACACTGCCAAACAATTCTGAAGATCTGTCAGTGCACAAGTGTCAGTATACAAGAGTTCTAACTATTCTACATTCTAGCCAATCTTATTTCTTTTCCATTTTAGCCATTCTAAAGAGTATCATATATTCATACACACATACACATATAGACACACACATATGTCTTTAAAAGAGAATAGCAAGAAAATCTACTCCAAAAATTAAAATGATTATTGATTATGTTGCTTGTGGTTGAGCTAAATGCTTGCATTTTAAGCATGAACTCAGCTGTATTGGATGTACAGCATCAGGGTTCAGTAACTGGAGAATCATTTTGTCCTAATTCTAAAGCATCCACATATTGACTGTAAAGCCTAATGTCTAAGTAAAACTACATTATTTCCAGAATGTTCAGTCCACTATAAAAAATTAAAATTTAAAAATTTTAAAGTAATTAAAAATTAAAAATACAAATAAATTTGGAACAAGAATATTTAGTTTCTTAAACAAAAAAGATACTTCATCTTTATTTTGCAATGACACAAATTTTACCCAGTTACATTAATTATTGAAAGAATCTTGACATAATGAGAATTGCTTAATGATGCGAACTTAAAATTGCCTATCATATGAATCACTGTATTCCTTAAAAACCTATGCCATAAGGGTAAACTTATTACTAATCAAACACTGCATAACAAAGTATTCTTAAGTCTTGTTAGTTTATATTTCTCACAATTCCCTGCATTAGCTGAGAGGTTCTTTTGTTGGACTTTCATGGGTTCACACTGTGTTGGAACTGAGCAAGTAGGGGTGGCTTGGGGCTGGATTAGGCCGGGTCACTTGCCTTTCTCTGGGCATAGCCTTTCACCCTGGAGCAGAATAGACTGCCTTCTCATATGGAGGCAGCAATATTCCAATAGGCAAAGGCAACATGATAAGACCCCTGAGGGGTAGGCTCATGGCAGGACACAGGTCAACTCAAAGTAAAGTGGTGGGGAAACAGGTAGCAACTCTTGCAGGAAAGCTGCAAAATACTGTCACATGTCCTTCAATCAATCACAGTGAGAACTGGCCCAAAATGAAAGTTGCATAAATATTGACGTTGTTCCAGATGTTCTGATTTCGACTAAAAACCATTACATTTATATTTTAAAAGTCAATGGTTTCTTAATTATTTTTCCCAGCCTGAGTAAGGTATTTAAGTGATTATATGCCCAGTGCTCGGCACATACAGTAAAAGTTAGCTACCAACGTTACACAAATCTCAACTCCAGACATGACTAAGCCCACTAGTTGTCCCTCCCTTGACCTTGCTTCCAGGCCCTTCCACCAGGACCAACCACCACCTGAGAACAGAAAGGAAAACTCAGACACTCACAGTCCAGAAGGGGAGTCCTCCCACTCCCTAGGACGTGCCATCGTGCTCGGTGCAACAGGAAGCCAAGCAACCGACGATGATGGAGTCCAAGGACACCTTGCTGACAGTGATACACTACAAAGAAGGGGGCATACGAGAGCAACAAGGTAGGTTAAGTGACCCATGTGCACTTCCACTGCAGAAGAGGCAAGGCTGTGCAAGAACTCGGGGCTGGAGTTGCACAATGAACAAAGTCTTGGGCTTACTGAGAACTAAGCAGCCTGTGATGAGATTACCCCACGTCTCACCTCTCTCATTTGTCAAAAAATCACCTGGAGACGCCAGAATCACTGAACAGACCCGGGTTTCTGCTGTAGCGAAGACACAGGGGCATCCAACTCACTGGGTGCCCAATTCCTGGCGGCCATACAGCTCACCCTGGGCGCTGGCAAGATGCAGCGCCACGTGTTGCACCCGAGGAAGAACCTGAAGGAGGAGCTGCTCATGCTTGAGAACCTCACCTGGAACCCAAACTGCAAGACCCGCACGCTGTCAACAACGTGGTGCGCCTGCGCATGCGCCTGCGCCGGCAGTCTAGGAGCAGGCGCAGTGTGTGGTCAACCACGACGCTGGCACAGACGTCCTCTCACCCCTGAGCCACAAGTGCCCTCTAGCGAAATTATAAATTAAAAGTTTGTTAAATAAAACTCAGGTCGTTTGATAGCCCATTTATAATTTTTTTTTTAAAGATTTATTTATTGGGCCCTCCTTGGTGGTGCAGCGGGTTAAAGCACAGCACTAAGAAGCTTAAGCCACTTCCGCATGAGTTCGGTTCCCGCCTGCCCCGGAGGAGACCACGTGGCGTGGCAGACCTCTCCTGGCCCGCCCGCTGCTCCCCTCAGCAGTGTACTTCGTCGATCTGCCTGTTCTGCTCCCCACTCTGTCTCTGGTGAATCCTCTCACCCTCCGCATCTCTGGCCTGTACCCCAGTTCTATATGAATAAATAAATAAATCTTTAAAAAAAAGATTTATTTATTTGTGCATACAGAACTGGGGTACAGGTCAGAGGTTCAAGGGCAGTGAGAGGCTTCACCAGAGACAGAGTGGGGAGCAGAACAGGCAGATCCACGAGGTACACTGCTGAGGGGAGCAGCTGGCGGGTCAGGAGAGGTCTGCCACGCCATGTGGTCACCTCCGGGGCAGGCGGGAGTCGAACTCATGCAGAAGTGGCTTTAGCTTCTCAGTGCTGTGCTTTAACCCGCTGCGCCACTAGGGAGGGCCTGATAGCCCATTTAAACCGTGTACTTTGTCACGGCCCCACCATGCTGTAAAAAGACTCTAGCACTGGTTCCAGAGTACAGGGTAGTTTCCAGCTTTCGTTTTCTGGTTCTCTTAGAACCATCCTTGCTCTGTGCATTTAGCTAGTCTCACCGCTTTGAATAGGTTCTCTCTCCCCCATTTCTGGCAGACTTGGCTAGGAAATCAGTTAAAGGAAATCCATCTGAAAATAAGAAGAACCTATAGAACTTGACGACAAGCAGCATGTAAGTGACAAACTGGAGAAAGAAGATAAAAATTGCCAATGTTTATATTCTGTGTCACAACCTGTAATCAAGAAAAAAAATTGGAGAAACCAGTGAGGAAAAAGTTTTGCTTTTATTATCACAAGATAGCCTTTAAACAGGAAGAATTTAAGGTTGAAAAAAAGACAGTAAAATAAAACTAGATGTAGAAATCTGCTGTATTATGGGTGAAGCAAGATTGTGCATATGTATTTCAATGAAATAAATTACAATAACTATATACTCTTCCTCCTCTCTATAATTAGTCATCACAAAGCTTCCATCTGACCTGCATTTGGAGAAAGGAGATAATATTTTAATCTACAGGAAGTGAAATCACGGAAACAGAATTCATGAAAAATGGTATCATTTCTTCTACTTTGTGTTCAAAAATGTCTAAAATGGATTAAAAGAAAGTTAAAAGTGGCAACCAAGCCTTATCAACCTAAAACTCAGAACTGACTTCTTTATAGCAATCTTAACTTGCAAAATAAGGACAGCAAATTTTGCATTCAATACCCAGCATAGCAAATCCTCTATTTATCTTTCATCTGTGCATATAGATATTGAGTTTGACATTTGCTTACTTAAGATAGGCTGATGTAACAAAACACCACAGGTTGGGTTGTTTACAAACAACAGAATTTGTTGTACTGGAAATTGGGAAGTACAAGATCAAGATAGGAGGGGATTCAATGTTTACTGAGGGACCACCTCATTATTCATAGTTTGCCCATCTTGATGCCATGTAATAATACAACAGAAGAGGCAAAAGAACTCTCTGCCTCTTATAATTGATTCAACATGGCGATACAGAAGCCACATATCCAAGGAACTTTGCCTCTTATAACTGAAAGAAAATGGTACTCATGCTAATGAATGTCATCTTTGCATTAGACATGTAGACATATTTAAATTAGCTTTTTATGTTCAACAGAACATAAAGTTTTAACTACTGTCTGCAATTATGAAATCTAAGTAGCATATCAGACCCTAGTAAATAAAGCAGCAAACACCAAAATCTATTTAACGTAACATCTCCTCTTAAGTTAGAGAAATCTCAGGGACTAGGATATTTAAGCTCCACCATGGGATGCCAAATATAATAGTATTTTCCTGAGTGCACAGGTAAGTGTGTTACGGTCTTGTCTTGATTTTTAGGCTCTCCACAGGTTTAGCATA
Organism: Condylura cristata; assembly: GCF_000260355.1. Classification (NCBI taxonomy): domain Eukaryota; kingdom Metazoa; phylum Chordata; class Mammalia; order Eulipotyphla; family Talpidae; genus Condylura; species Condylura cristata. Next base: position 35,870,116 of record NW_004567115.1, on the reverse strand, counting down.
TTTTCCTCAAAGCTTCCATGTGGCATGAGCCAGAAATATGAAAAATACATTTTATATATTGAAAATTGACCATATTCTAAATATAGAAATAGATCGTATTTAGTTTAGAATTGAAACAACTATCTAGTTGCTTCAATGTGGAAGAAAGACATATTTAGGAGATGGTTGGTTTTCTGTTCTTCCTAAACCAACCCTTTCATAAGCTATAATAAAAATGAATTGCCAAAACAGATTGCACCTTTATAGGCCACTGCAACATCAGATTCCTTAGCACGTTTCTAAATTTCAGTTTCTGACTTACCATTACCCAGTAACAGAGCCCAGACCACCACTTTGGTTAGTCCTGGTCTAGTTCAATGCTGTATGGGTAAGAAGATCAGGAGCAGATGACTGCAGCATGGTACAACCGGGACAGGCCCCAGAATTTGGCCTGGAAATACACACGTGCACTGGATACCAAAGAGGAATCTAGTGGCATAAGCACAGTCAACTGTCATGGAATGAATTTCCCAGAAAATTTCTCTAGAGAAGTCAGTGCTGTAGCTGTTCAAGTTCATATTCTCAGTTTTTACAGGTTCTATTTTCCCCAATATTTCCATACCTTTCTTCCTCCAAGTCATTAACTCACCAAAGGATTATGTATGTGTGTACGTATGTGTATACAATCTTGATCAACAGTTAAAACTACTTAGAGCTATAAAGTAACTTTCTTCCAGTCTTTCCCTAATTTTAGTATTTAGTTCTCATCCAGAAAAATAGCATAAGACCTGACAAAGAAGGGAAGGGTCTACCCTCCCTGGGAAGAATGGAGCACCTTGATCCATTCAAATAGTAACAACTATTCATTTTCTTCAAGAGCTCATGATGCAATGACAGCCAATGTAATTTGAAGCCAATGATACAGGAAGAGCAGTGTCCTTTGGGTCCTGAGTCTAAGTGTTCCTCGTGTTCTTTTCCTGCTCTTAAGAGGCTACAAAGAAAAGGTGTGATCTTTAACACAGACACAGCATCTTGCAAAGGCAAGCAGACAAGCATCAAGATGCCGAGGCTGTCAGAATTAAAAAGTGACAAAAGCCTGGTCCCAGTAAGTCAACGCAGAACCAGCCTACTTCTGGTTTACTGATATGTACTACATGCTTTTCCAATTATCTAACCCTCTCTTCTTATTTGAACTTTCTAGTACTTGAAATCTAACATTTCCTCACTGTCAGTTTCTCAGATACAGCTGCAACATTTTCTTAGCACTCTAATATCTAGGCTACTTTGCTGCCCGTTTTTTTCGGGATTTTTATCACTAATCACAATTAAGATTTTTTTCTGAATGTAACTAAGGGATGAAAACAAGACTATCATGCAAGATTAGTAATGTATCTTATTTCACATCAATTTCAAAATCCAATGTATTTATCACCACTGAATATTCTCAACATCTTCTTTTCCCCTCTGAGATGAAGAAAGCTTCCATATGGGCATACAGAATGCAGGCAGCATTTCCTAGTCTCTTTTATAATAAACTATGGCCACAAAAACAGCAGAGAAGTGCCATGTCAGGGTGGCTGGTGCACAGGCTGGAATGTGCAAAGAGTGGGTTGAGTCATCTTGCACCCTGAGAAAAGGGAAGCACCACATGACATTAGAACAGCAAGAGAGAAGGAACCTGAACCCCAAACAACATTTGCAGGTCTGCCATGCCAAATAAGATTTATGCAATAGAGAGAAATAGGCTGTGTGCTTAATTCATTGTACCAAATTCAAAAGAAAGTCAAAGTCTACAACAACATGGAAGCCTTGAGAGCCTTATGTGAAGTGCACAAGCCAGAGAAAGAAGTACTGTAGAAAATAAACTCTCAGAAAAATAGAGCAGATTTGTGGTTACCAGAAGCAGGGAGGGAAAGGTGGACAATTGAAAGAAGGTGGTCAAAAGATGCAAGCTTCCAGTTATAAGATAAATGTGAACTAGGGACATAATGTGCACCTAATCACCACTGGTCATCAGTTCTGTGATATTTGAAAGCTTTTTCAAAGTAGATCCTACCTGTCCTCATCACAAGGAAGAAAAACTTTTTTTTTTAAGTAAAGTTTTATGAGATGATGGATGGTAACCACATTCATTGAGGTAATCATTTAGCAATACATGGAAGGTAAGTGATTATGCTGCACACATAAACCAAATTTAAACAGTGCTATATGTCAAATACACCTCAATAAAGCTGAAACAAAAAGTAAAATTTATATCTTTATGTTCACTAAAGCAGAATCACCACTAGTTGGGGAAAGGGGTTATAATACTATTTTTGAACTGCGTATTACCTTCCCCTGAAAGAAATATTTTGCCATATAGTATTCTCAGTATATCTGGGTATATTACTATTTGTATAAATTTTCAAACCTTGGGTTAACAAGAATTCTTTTCTTGATGTGAGGTGTCAAGATAAAAAAAGCAATTAGACAAAAGTCAAGTTAATGATAGTCAAGATAAAAAAGCAATTAGACGAAAGTCAACTTAATAGTAGTCAAGTTAATGGTAATCTCTAGGAGAATGAGTTACTTAATGTTCACACATATATTTGACATGAAATTAAAGAACTTAAATCCATAAGAGCTCTTGAAAATTCTTATTGCTTATCTGACAGCAGTGTGGAACTGTCTTCAAAGAGTTACAGAATTATAATACCAATAAAAGTAGGAGTCTAAGAGAACACATCTGTACAATCAGGAGTTATATGTCAAGAAATGGGATCGGGGCCCCCTGGTAGCCTAAGACTTAAGTCACAGGGCTATCAACACAAAGGGCCTGAGTTCAATCTCCAGCCAGGGGGATGGCCCATGTGGCACAGCAGACCTCTCCTGTCTTGCCTGCGGCTCTCCTTCACAGTGTATTTCAGATCTGTCTATTCTGCTCCCCACTCTGTCTCTGGTGAATCCTTCTCACCCACTATGCCTCTTGCCTGCACCAGAGGTATGTATGTATGTATAAATGAATGAATGAGTGGATAGATAGATAGATAGATAGATAGATAGATAGATAGATACATAGATACATAGATACATAGATACATAGATACATAGATACATAGATACATAGATAAAGAAAGAAATGGGATGGCAGGCAGAATCTCTCTGACAAATGAGGAGAATAAGAACTCCAGCCTGAGAGAGAATCCAAGACTAGAAAAGGCTAGTCTACACTACAGTCACTTTATAAAAACTGTCATTTCCCTGCACATACGTCAATAACTCACCTTAAAATGGAGCAGCTTCACAGACTTCTTCCACTTTAGAAGTCTGCGTCTTGCTCATTTGTACACCCAGCTCGCAAAGCTCTTGCGTTTGTTCTGGCTCAGAGGGGATCCCTACCTTTATCAAAACAAAGAGCCAGGCAGCACTGTGTTCTCCTCTTGTTTCCCAGCTCCTTTTTCTTCTTCTGATAAAGAGAAGATGGAGGAAGAAAACAAGGTAAAAGTGCCTTTGAAAAACTAGAATTTGACTAAACCCATGAGGGTAAGTATCTTGGAGAAATTACCAGGTTTAGACGAAAACTAAGGAACCCTCCACAGAATTTCAGATTTGAAGCACCAGACAGCCAACATTCAGACAATGGGGTAGGTGGAGGTTCAAATCAGAAACTGAACCATGATCATTTAGAACTAGTCAGTATTACCCATTCAGTAAAAGGTACTCTGTTTTATTCAATATATTTCTAAGAGTAAAATAAAGATAATCAACTATAGCTAGAACTTCTCTTGAGCCTCAATTTTAGGACTTAATCTGACCTTTGGAAACAGTCCTCACTCTTCCTTTCTTCTATAAAAAATCTGGGGGAGAGGAGCTAGTGCAAATGCCTGCCTTTCTCAGACACTGAACAGCAACTTCCCCTAAAATATATGTCCATACCCTAATCCCCAAAGTCTGTGAATGTTTCCCTAATTTTGGAAAAAGAGGCTTTGCAGATGTAATTAAATTAAGGCTCTTCAAATGAGAAAATTGGTCTGCATTATCTGGTGGCCCTACCTCCAAGGACAGCATCCTTATAAGAGATACACAGAGAAGAGGAAAAGACAGTCTGTAGGATCACAGAGTGAAAATTACAGAGATGCAGGCCCGAACCAAGGAATATCTGGTCTATCAGGAGCAGGAAGAAGCAAAAAAAAAGACCATTCTAGAGTCTTGAGAAAAAATGTGACCCTGCTTACACCTGGATTTCAGACTTTTGGTTTCCAGAATTCAGAGAATACATTCATATTTCAAGCCTTCAAGTTAATGATAACTGGTTTTACCATCACAGGAATCAAGGGTATTCAATATACTGTAATCAATATAGTGGCCCTATAAATAACCTGTGTTTACGGGCTACAACACCAAGATGATGTGCTACATATCTTCCTTTTCCGTGAACAGGAACAATGAAAACTACCTAGCTTTGTGAGGGCTCTACATAGCCTTTGATAGCAGATCCCCTAAGAAATATTTATCCAAAGGGAAATGTCTAGAGCCTTCTGCTTTGGATTCAGAAGTAAGGGGGAAAAGTTACTGTTTATCCTTTCCTTTTATACCCACCCCCAAAACAAGCATCTCTCTTTTTTCAAGAGAACCAGAACCAGAGTAGGAAAAAATGAAACAGGTTTCTGAGATATTCTGGGTTCTAACTCATGTTTTCAACTATAGCTATCAGAATTCACTTCCAATAGAAATACAAAACTTTATGTATGAAGTATTCATCACATTATTTCAGCAAAAAAAAAAAAAAAGATAAATTAACTAACTAACATTGGGGGTTGATTAATTTTATTTTAATAGAACCAGATGAAAAGAGTCTACCTAGTCATTTTAAAAGGATGTTACTGGTGATATATTTGGTGGCAATATATTGTTGAGTTGAAAATCACTACCAAATATTATGTACAGTTTTCACCAACTTCTACAAAACAAACTGATAGATGTCTATATGACTATGCAGCAAAATATCCACGGTGATTCTCTGGATATAAAATTACAAGTGATTTTAATTTCTCAAGCTTTATGATATTTTACAAATAAATATGTTGCTTATATAATTCAAAAGGTATTTTAAAAATAAACTTTTCCAAAATATTAGAGACATGTACCAATGTAACTGTTACTGAAAGCTTTTCTATTCACACATGCCAATATGTTAGTTGATTTTTCTCTACTTTTCCTCTGGAAAACTCAACATGTCTCTTTGATTTTGCCATCCCTGGGTTAAAGTAGTAGGAACTGTGCACATTTGCAGTTTATTAAGTGCCCTAGTTGAGAAGTCTGATGCCAATTCTCTAAATACCTTGGAAGAAAATAATCATAAAATAGTAGACAAAAGTACCCTCAGTTTCTCAGGGAAACCTACAATTTCCCCTAAGGAAAAAAAAGTTATTCTGTGTGACTCGAAGTATATGATTTATACTGAGGCTGGCTTCAGATCACACTGTAAGATGAAATCGGCTACACTTTTTTTTTTTTTTTTTCAATTTTCTGGCCCTTCACAGGCTTAAGCACTAATTACCATTGTTATACTCATTTAAAGGATTAATATAATTAAAGATCAACCTTCAAGCTTATGATAGTTCAGCAAATGTAAGCATGCACTATCTTAACAGTTCACAGTGTCTTAACTTGGACAACAAGAAACAAAATACTACCAAAAATTTCACTTTGCTTCCTGCATGCATGATTACAAATAGCAAATTCCTTAGGAGAAAATTTTACAAGTTTACAAATAACTAGCCATTTGGGAAACTTTTCATTGCATAACTTTATACAAAACAAATTAATGAGGAAAGATTCATAATAGGTTAATATATTAAATTAGGTCTAATGCAATGAGATTACATTAAAATCTCATTTCATTCTATTAAAAATTCAATAAAATGGTGCCAATTAAATGAGGCAATCGGTAAGAACAAGGAGATTTACTTGATGTTTCATCCATTCTCCCTCATTATTAGGTTTCATTTTTAACAGCTTGTTGACAGTGATTCTCTCCTGACAGTACCAAAGCTAGAATCATGAGTCAGTTTTGAAATCGACTTGGAAAAAAAAAATTCCTCAAATTGCCATTTAGCACATCTGCCTCTCCAGGTAATTGAATTCTTGTTGAAAATACATCACTGGAGATGGATCAGAAATAGCAGGAGTGAGAATGAAGTTAGTCGGTGGAAGCACTAAAAATATGCACTAAAGAACGACATGAAGCATAGGAAAATAATTTAGAAAGTTGCTCCTAGCCGTAATTTCTACCGCATTTCAACGTGCAGATTAGTTCCCAAAAGACTAATTCATTCCCATTTTTGGTTTTGCACCGCAGGCTGCAGTTTAAAGAGGTGTGGTGTGCTTGCTGGGCCTGCTGACTTTAGTGTCATATCCTAGGGCTTTGTCTATTGAAACGCCCAGATAATGGGTCCAACCACACTTGCACACAGTCCACCCACCAAGCTTCAGCTGGCCTGGCTCATTACAAAAATTCATCATCGTTCAGCCTGTGGACTCAGGGTACCAGCATCTGAGGCACCAGCAGAAAGCAGTATTATTTTTGCTAACCTCTAAGCAAGGCTGGGAAGGGGTCCTAGAGTTGTTGAATCTTCCTCTCCAGTCTCTTGATATCTTGGACACAGACTCAGTGAGGTCTAAAGCCTCTGATTTGCAAGGGAACTTGAATAGGCTTTCCCCAAACTTTCATAATTCCAGGCCCTGGTAAACTCAGCCCTAAACAACAAATGTGTTTTATCTTAATGGTCAGTCTAATCAAGCAAATTCCAGAGCATCTAAGAAACATGGATGATACCAGATTTGCTAGAGCAAAAATAGCCTGGTAAAATGTACAAACCTCAGCCCTCACCGGTGGCGCAGCGGGTTAAAGCACAGCACTGAGATGCTTAAGCCACTTCAGCATGAGTTCGATGCCCACCTGCCCCAGAGGAGAGCCACATGGCGTGGCAGACCTCTCTGACTTCCTGCTGCTCCCCTCAGCAGTGTTCTTCCTCGATGTGCCTATTCCGCTCCCCACTCTGTCTCTGGTGAATCCTCTCACCCTCCGCATCTCTGGCCTGTACTCCAGTTCTGTATGAATAAATAATCTTTTTAAAAAAATGTATAAAGCTCGTGAAATGTTTTGTAAAGTCTAGCACACAGCTAGACTGGTGTTGAACTCCAGGTCTAAGTTAGCTATGCAATAAATCTTTTAAATGAATAAATGAACAGCTAAGTACCTATCAGCAAACTCAGCAGAAAGAAGTCTTTTGTAAATTAATTTGTTTTGAAAGGAATAGGACAGAGAAGTGGTTCACAACTGAGAATGAGTCTCCTCTTTCTCCTTCCCATCACCAAATGCCCTGGGATATTTGTCAAGGTCAAGGGATATTCTTGGTTGCCACAATTGGATAAGATGCTACTGGCACCCAGTGGGCAGAGGCGAGGCATGTTGCTAAGCTACTTACAATATACAGGAAAATGCCCCACAATTAAGAATTATCCTATGTATAACATCGACAGTACCAAGGTTGAGAAACTGCAGGATAAAGAAATAGAAGGAAACTACTAACGCAGGGTTGGAAACAGTGATAAAGTAGGATAATTGTTAGGCACAATTCATCATCATCTGTTGAAATTCATGGAACAGAAAGGCCTGATTATGCACAATATTCCTCATTATAATGGGAATTTTGCAAATAGTCAAGAGAATGGATTGAGAAAATGTTACCTTCTCCAACATCCATACACACAAACGTTTTATGTACTATTTCAACATGGAAACACTATGCTGAAGCTAAAATTCAAACTTCAGCTCTATTCCATGTCAGAGTTTACAGAAAGACCTTGCCTAGATTAATAGCTGCAGCAACATCCTTGTAAAAACCAGAATTACACAATTACACAATTACACAATTATGCTGGAATCACGTGTGACTCCAAACCACCCTCCCACATAAATGTCTTATTTTTCCTCTCACTTATCAACCCATGTGTCCTTTTTTCATTATAAAGAAACACCTGTTTTGTTTGTTTGTTTTTTAAGGAACAGATCTCAGTGTTACCCAGTAGGAAACTGAAGAAATGTTTGTTCAATGTTTTCCCATCTTTAGCAAACCCTTATCCCTTTTACTCTACAGGACATGAAGCAGCCTTGATATTGTAATTCCTCAATGCAAGACATTGAGTTATCTTCACCAGCACACTCATGCTCTAGCCCCTCTCGCCCAGGTACATTAACAAAAGATAATTTTTTTTTCAGTTCTATTGTAAATAATTGACATACATTTCTGTATAAGTTTAATTATGTGGCACAATGTTTTAGCTTACATATAGTGTGAAATGGGTTATGTGAAATGAGTTATGTGAAATGAGTTACTCAGTCAGTTTAGTTAGCTTCCATCGTCCACATAGGCACACAAAAAAATCTTTTCTTGTGATGAGAACTCTTAGAATTTAGTCCTATTTATTTCAGTTAGTATAATGCCTTGAAGTTTTCATCTAGTGACAGGATGTCCTTGTATTTTTACAGCTGAATGATATTCTTGGGTGTGTGTGTGTGTGTGTGTGTGTGTGTGTGTGTGTGTGTGTGCTTATTACAACCTCTTTATCCATCCATCCCTGAGATGGAGGCCTATGATATTTTCATTGTAACTATTTTCATTCTTAACTATTGTAAAAATACTGCAGTGAACATGGAGTTGCAGGTATCTTTTCAAGTTAGATTGAATAAGGTCTCAAAAATGGATTTGCTGGATGACATTACAATTCTACTTTTAATGTTCTGATAATCTTCAAAACTGTTCTTCATAAATAGCTAAGTACAGTATATACTTGAGAGTCTCTAGTATTAAAATGAGAACCAAGTACTTTTAAATGCCATAGGTGAACTCCTGTGGTTCACATGGTCCATGGTCCACAGGTGAACCACTCATCAATATAATATATCAATGTAATATATCATGACTGACCTTGCAATATCTGTCTGGCAAGAAGACCATAGGTATTTAGAAGGCAGATTATGCCAAACAGCCACAAAAGGCTCTAGATACAACACTCCCAGATGAAGCCAATACTGGGCTTCACATTTCCTTCACACTGGCATGTAATGGGGAAAGAGGATGAGAATGATATGGACAAAAACACACTTAACATTCATGTTGGAAATTTTTTTTTAAAGATTTATTTATTTATTCATACAGAACTGGGGTAGAGGCCAGAGATGAGGAGGGTGATAGGATTCACCAGACACAAAGCGGGGAGCAGAACAGGTTGACTGAGAGGTACACTGCTGAGGGGAGCAGCAGCTGGGTCAGGAGAGGTCTGCCGCGCCATGTGGATCTCCTCCAGGGCAGGCGGGGATCAAACTCATGCTGAAGTGGCTTTAGCTTCTTAGCGCTGTGCTTTAACCCGCAGCACCACCAGGGAGGGCCCATGTTGGAAACTTTTTAAATATAGAGAGTATATCTCTCTATTGACTTAGGCCAATGCTATTACTGAACTCAAAGTAGGTTCAGAGAACAAAATACAAATAAAGACACAAGACAGATTTTGCTAGATTTTTCCCTTGTTAAGCACCTGAGTGCCATAGGTGAATTATTATTATTATAATTAGAAAGGGCATTTTTCACCAAAACTAATCCTGTGTACAACTTAACTCATTCATCCTCTTTCAATCCTAGAAGCTCAGGATTTCAAGATATTTGATAATTAACCCACACCCATGTGTTATTTAATTCTTTTTAACTTTTAAAATATATTCATTACATCATCTTCATTTTAATACAGTGTATGATTTCCCTATGAAATTCCCACCACCAATTCACCTGTGCACCATCTTCACAGTCTCTGTGTTCTTACCACTCTTGTCCTGGTCCTTCTCCTTCCTCCTCACTAACAGAGCGCCTCTGATCTATAGCTGCTTGATGATTTTGATTTTTCCTTTATTATAGTTACTTTTTTCTGATTCCTTTTTTGTTTTCTCTACATTCCTCCAATAATTGAGTGCATTTAGTATTTTTCTTTTTCTTTCTGGCTTATTTCACTGAGCATAACCCCTTACAGCTCCATCCATGTTGCTGGAATAGGCATGGGTTTATCCCTTTTCATTGTTGAGTAATTGTCCACTGTGTAAATATACCACATCTTCTTGATCCAGTCATCTATTTTTGGGCACCTGGGTTTTTTTTCATAGTTTACCTATTGTAAATTGTGCTAGAATAAACATACGGGTTCAGTTATCATTTTGAATTAATGTTTTTCTGTCCTTTGGATAGATTCCTAGGAGTAGAATTGCTGGATTATATGGGAACTCCATTTTTAGCAGTTTGAGGAAACTCTACACAGCTTTCCATATTGGTTGGACCAGTTTGCATTCCCACCATCAGTGTAGAAGAGTTCCTTTTTCTCTACATCATCACCACACTTGTTGCTATTTTTTTTGTTTGTTTTTATGTCTTTTAATATATGACATTTTCACTGGGGTAAGGTGGTATCTCCTTGTGTTTTTTATTTGCATTTCCCTAACTACAAGTGGTGTTGAACATTTTTTCTTATGCCTGTTGGTTATTTGCATTTCTTGTTTGGAAACATGTATTTTAGCTCTTCCACCCATTTTTTGACTGAGTTGTTCATGTTGTTTTTGCTGAGTTTCCTTTGCTCTCTGTAGAGCTTTGTGATCAGTCTTTTGTTGTTAGTACTGTGTGCAAAAATGTTCTCCTTATCAGTAGGGTGTCTCTTTGTTTTGACTAATGTCTCTTTTGCTGTACAGAAGCTCTTTAATTTGATGTAGTCCCAGCTGTTATCTTTGCATTCATTTTCTTCACTTTAGATGACCACAACTGCTTTTTTCTGTTTATTATCTACTGAGTAAACCAGGCTTTTTTAGGTTCTGCATTCAAAGGAAATTAAGTGCTCCAGGTTCTCCCACATACCCCAAGAAAAACCATGGGATCTCAATATATGGGCTAGTTGGATCTATACCACCACACTTGCCTAACACTTAGCATCACCCCAGTATGTTCTAGGACTACTACAAAGACTATTTATTTCTAGAAATAGCTGGGAAACACATTTACTTGTTCTATAGAGCCACGTCCATTCTCCCTTTAAGGAAAGTTAAGTCGGGGCCCCCCCTGATGTGCAGGTTAAAACATGCACTGTGGGGCTAGGATATAGCCACTGCAGCACAAATTCCATCCCCAGCCAGAGGGATGGCCCACATGGCGCAGCACACCTCTCCCATCTCACCTGCTGCTTCCCTAGGTAGTGTGCTTCTGTGGGTCTGCCTATTCTGCTCTCTGGTGACTTCTATCAACCCCCACAGCACCTATGTCCCTTACCCCAGTTCTTGTGTGCATAAATAAATCTTTACAAGGAGATAAAAGTTAAGTCACTAAGACTTAAACTTGACTCCTGAGTACACAAGGTAAGGGTTACTGGGAATATTGTGACAACAAACAGCCAGCACCAAACAGGGAGTGAAGAAGGATGAGACTCTGTCCTCTCAAGATGCTGCAGCTCAGGACAGGCTGTATATAACCTCACTCCTCCCACTGCCACTTTAAAACAACGGTAATCCGGCCCTCCCTGGTGGCACAGTGGGTTAAAGCACAGCACTAAAAATCTAAAGCCGCTTCCGCATGAGTTCGATTCCCGCCTGCCCCGGAGGTGACCCACATGGCGCAGACCCCTCCCGACCCACCCGCTGCTCCCCTCAGCAGTGATCTGCCTGTTCTGCTACCCACTCTGTCTCTGGTGAAGCCTCTCACTGCCCCTGCACCTTTGGCCTGTACCCCAGTTCTGTATGCACAAATAAATAAATCTTAAAAACAAACAAAAAAAAACAATGGTAATTAAGAAAGCTTTTCTGGTTTCAGTAGTGCGCTGAACTTGCTGAAGGCTTCTTCAGCATACTACCCAACCCAAACAACCTTCATATTCAACTTTTATCCTTAGCTCACAACAATGTGTAAACTCTGACCACTGTAGTTATACAACTGTTGCTTATCATGAAAGCAAATTGTTAATTGCGATTCAATATAGCTTCATAACAGACGCCAATGATCAGCTCTCACTTGTATGTCGTCATCATTATTATTTGATTATTTTTGGTGGGGCAAATAGGTCAAAAGGCATGCATGAAGATGTAAACAATATTTAAAAAACACTAATAACTTTCTTCTGAAGGAGTTTCAATGGGAAATAAGTGCCAATATGCTCCCTTGCCCCTTCTCAGATGACACTTCCAAGCATCTCTGTGGATAACACCGCAAACCACAGAGTTCATTTAATTTGGCAACCCACAATTTTGAGCAGGAGGTTCAATGAGAAATCAGTCAGCCAATATCCAAATGGAGAGTCAGCTTTCTAAAGGGAGGATATAAAGCTCAGTGCAGTGACAACAAAATAGGACCCAACCTTTACAACTGTACCTGAGAGGCGGTGCTGTCGAAAGCCAAAGGTATGTTTACTGTCGATCTGAACAAATTGGGATATGAAGCAACAAATCTTCTAACGACCCAAGAGTGCACAAATAAGATGCTCTCTCTCCCTGGTGTTACGATGTACCTATTACATTTGTTTTTGGAGGTAATGAGACTACACAAAGATGATGCTTCCTGGGTCACCCGAAGCATGCATCTTCCTGTAACATTTCAGTGATTTCATGTACCTCATAGAAAAAGCAGGGCTAATGAAGATGAGCTTCATTTTAGAAAGGTGAAAAGAGACAGGTTTCAGTATAAATTGTGACCCATTAATGGGTAACTCAGATTTATCTCTGCAGAGCCATTTCCTGACTTGCCAAAAAAACAACAAAGGAAAGAAGAAATGGGACAATGATTCAGCTTGTGATTTAACATTCAGGAACCTCACAAATGCACTCGGTGAAAATTCAGCCTTATTACGCCCTCCTGACGTTGATAAAGCATTTCTGGTTCAAACAGATGCTTCTGACATTAGGCTTGAGGCACTGCTGTCTCTGATAATGAAGGAAGAGAAACACCCTGTGATTATACACACAGAGAACTTTCAAAAGGAGAACTCATTCTATTTCAAGAAAAGTCTTTGTTTTCTAAAAAACTGGTCTATTCAGCAGGCTAGTTGAAATCTTTCCTGCATAAAAACTCAAAAGGCAGAAAAATCAGCATTTCAATTCAGCCAGTTTATTGGAGAATTTAATCAAAATTATTATAATATTCAGGAGACATGTGCTTACCATGATACTGAATACAATAGGTCTACAGTGTAAGGCTCATGATTAAAATACCACACCAGGAATTGGATATGACATATTTAAAAAGTCCTTAAAAGCTAAGGAAGTTTTAAGCTAGTGTAGTATACTCTGACATTTGTTTGTCAAAATGAAGACATTTAGGGATACATGGTATATCTAAGTTTTAAGCTTTGTTATTTTGTTCACTCTTTTGCCATTTTGGTCCACTTCAGTTACCTTTTAAATGTGTTTTTCTGTGTCCCCCAAATAATTTTTAATAATATACAGCTTTTAGGAGCTTTCAGTGTTTATAACTGTCCCATATTTTTGAAACTGGACCATCCTCCTGATGGTTATCATCCTGATAATCTATTTTAATAATTCATCACTTTCTCTCCTTCTCTACTTCAATAGGTCTGCTAAAAAGTCTGAACATACTAATCCTTCTCTTTAGTCAGTCAAACTCTAGTCCCAACAGCGCCATGGGGAAAATATATGGAGACCATAAGAACATACACACTAGCCGCTAAAGCCTTTCTTAGTAAATGGTTTAATGAAGGTGGTTTTACAATATTTGTGATAAGTACTAATTTTATTTACTCCACCACGCTACAAATCAAAAGAAACGAGACCATTAGACATAATGTTGAAGGCAGGGGCATTTCTGATGGAATGTGAAATTATTAAGGAATCTCAAGGGCATTAAGTCTGAAAATAAAACCATTAGATCTTCTAAACAAATGGAGCCAATATTAGATTACTTATGTGTGCAGTTTGTCTTTCCCTCACAGGCTTTAAAATTAGAAACACACCACCAAGAGGAAGTAATAATACTGCAGTCAAATATTCAACGTTCAAATTTTACTCACATTGATTATTTTTAACATTCTAAAATATCATTTTTATGCCTCCATCTGAAACCAGTTAGAAGACTAGAATCTCAAGGTTGTGTTCCCTGCAAGATCTTATGAAAGCAATATTTTCCTTAATTATACAGGGTGGGAGAATACAATGAAAAAATATTATGACAGGGAAAGTATTTTAGACACCTTCCAAATTAGCAGTCCATATTGCTGTACTAACTCATTAGTTGAAAAAAAAACTCTCACTGTATGTCAGCTGGTAAAAATACAGAAAGAAATAAAAATTCCCCTTCGGAATTGACTCAAATTCTTTGAATTTTTACCTTGCTTCTCGCAATTCCCACTTTTTTCCTTCTCTCTGAACTGCAAAAATGAGCTATCATCTTTTTTTTTTTTTTAAGAAAAGCCTAAAGTCATTTCTCAGTTCTTGAAACTGAGTTAATTCATTTCTGAAACAGATCAATGTTCATCAACACTGTTGACCCCACCATACCTTCTTTTTCTCAATGATAAAGTAGATGATCCACATGGGCAGCTACCCCGGAGAGAGAGACATGTTATCGTAATAGCATTCATTCCAGATCTACAGAGCATGTCATGGCTGTTTGGTCAGAAATGCTCTGTATCTGTACTTTTAATATCACTCGGGAAGATGTCAATAAAATACTGTGTCCGGACTATTATCACTGGTACAGCAAGTGGCTTTCAATACTCTTGATTTGAGTTGCTATTTTCCTATTGCTGATTTTTTTTTTTTGTAATGACTAGGGACTACTTTAAAACAAAACATTACTGGTTTTTGATTCATCATACAAAATTTCAGACCTATGTGTCTGAGAAGTCCCTTGCTTTAACTCAAACACACTGTAGCTATTTTTTTTTGGGATTACATTAACAATGAATTAATTTCCTCATGCATTCTACAAAGTAAATAACTATCTATACAGTAGATGTACAACCACTACACTGAGCAGTAGGAGACAAATACTAGCAGTTACATGAAGAAAGGTGTCAAAAATTCAAAGAATAGCAGTGTATACTAGGTATCTGGCAGTAAATGTAAAGCAGTGAGGCTATTTCAGTCAATTCTACTCTCTCCTAAAAATGTTTGAGTTCACAAAATGCTATCCATTTGATGTTTATAGTATCAGGAATTATGTTTAATATTATTTCTATGTCTACTAAAACAAATGGAGAAATCATGAATCATATTAGTTCAGTAAAACATACTAATACTACTTATGGATACTTATATATCACTAAATATTTTTTCTATATTCACATGGCATCTAGTAAAGATAGAGAGTTTTCAAATTGAACTTTGGGGAAATATTGATAGTAGCTAAGCCCATTCTAGAAGCATTGCACAACCTAGCTCTTTCATTCCTGGGCAAATCATTTTTCTGAATTTATTTGGCTATTCTTATTACTCCTTTCAATATCCTATTGATATTAGAGCCATATAAGAGTCTCCCATGGCTTCAAAAAACATGAAATTTATGGTGGCATTCTCTGGAATTGAGGAACATTTAAACATCAAAGTCAGAAGCCAATATTGAAGTTTGGAGTATTTCCTCCTTTCACTAAAGAATCTATCTAGTTCTGATCTTTGAAGTGTACTATCATTATTGGGGAGGGAATGGAAGCTGACTCTTGACATCAAACAAAAAAATTACTAGTGAAACAGAAACTTTCCTCCCCCCCCTGCCACTATGCAAGCTGCTTTTTGAGCAAACCTGTCTCTTCCAGGACAGCTTTTTCTGCCTGCTGCATCTGTATAAGCATCCTCTCCTTTGTTTCCCTTTTTACAATACACCTACCCTTTGAATATAAAAAAAAAAAAATTACTAGTGAATTTCAAAACACATTTCCCAATTCCTTCATCAGAGGCTCACCTAGTCAGCATAGCAAAGCAAAAAAGATGAGTTCTCAGATAAGACCAGATTTTAGAAGAGAGAGCCTAAATTAAAATTGTTTTATTACTAAAATAAGTCATTTTTAATTACCCTGTCATCTAAATTTGGTTTAGTTTTTTAAATTTGCAACATGAATTGCCATATTTTAATCTTCAAAATATTGAACAGACTCAATACCAAGGCAAAATTACATTTAAAGTGCTACATTTTTTTAATCTATAGTTTTTACACTTGTTTCAAATAATTCTTCTGGCATGATTAAATATAAAATGCATGTGTGTCCTCAAAGTAACACACAACTCAAGCCCTCCCTCATGGTACAGGAGGTTAAAGTATAGTACTGCAAGCTATCCAGCTTGCAAGTTCAATCCCTGGCCCTGGAGGTGACCCACATGGCACAGCAGACCTCTCCTGTCTCGCCCACTGTTGCAGTGTACACTGTCGATCTGCCTGTTCTGCTCCCCACTCTGTCTCTGGTGAGTCCTCTCACCACCCCCATGCCTCTGGCCTACATCCCAGTTATGTATGCATAAATAAATATATATATTTTTTAAATAGCCCTTCAAAAAAAAGTAACACACAAGTTAATACATGAGTTGCTATCACTAAGGAAGCCACAGTATATGTATGTGTGAGAATGATTATGTCCTTTAAAAAAAACAACAACAATATTCCCTCACAAAAATATTTGCTCCTAAACTTATGTAACCAAACTTTTGAATGAAAAACAAAGCAATCTTTGAAAGCCATTTAGTGTTGGTGGGGAGGAAGAGAACAAAACACTGAATGACTAGTACTAAAACTAAAAAACTCAGTTTCTACATGATATTACAATTAATACCATGAACAGCAACTTGTAAAAAAAAAATCAGTAGGCTCAATTCCCACAGTGCCCAAAGGAGCAAGCATTCTTAGTTGCTCCTGGTGTTATAGTGCAACAAATCTGTTATAGGGCACCTCAATTCAGAGAGAGGCACCCCTGAAGCCCCAAAACCTGCCTGCTCTAAGTGGGTTCTGCCATCCGCCGCAACAAAACAAAACATATAAAGCTTTAATGAAAAGTGACTTTAATACAGTGAATATACAATACGGAGCACAAAGAAAGTAACTTCTAAATCAAACACCTGAAGTTAACCATCCCCTCGTGGGCAAAAGTCAACCCAAAAGGGACTGGCCCAAAGCAAGGCCTGAAAGCCTGCCACAAGACTAAAGCACCTTCTGGCCGGGACCCATGGAAAAGGGTCAGAAATGGCCAGACAAATCTGAGAGGAAAAGAGCAAAATCAAAATCAATATAAACACTGCCATAGTCACCTCCCTACAGGTATCTCACCCACATCTGCCTTAACCAGTCCAGGGTCAGGAAACAAGAGCGGTTTATCACGTTTGCTGCTCCATGTGGCTTCCTTAGGTCTCCTTCTCCATCTGTCTTCGCCTTCTCTCTTCTTCTCTGCTCAGTTCCACCCTCCTTCTGGGTGGGGCAGGGAACCTGGAACTTCCCTTCTCCTAGGGACCACCCAGTTACACTGGTAACAGTATCCTCACCCCTCACATGGTGATCAAACACTGACCTTCATCATTTCCCAGGTTATAACACCAACAACCTCCTATTTAGAAAAATGGGATAAAACTCCAAGCATTTTAGTCCAATCCTTTTCACTGAAGTCTTATCTGACATTTTTTTTTCTTGTTACAGAAGAATAGAAACTATTTAAATAATAATCTGCTAGAACAGATAAACTTACAAAGAATTATCAGGGTTGGGTCTCCCTGGTGGTGCAGTGGTTAAAGTCTCAGTGCTATTAAGCTATTACCAGCCACTGCAGCACAAGTTCCATCCCTGGCCAGGGAACTAACCCACATGGTGCAGCAGATCTCTCCTGTCTCCCTGCTGCTCCCCTCAGCAGTGTACTTTGTCAGTCGGCCTGTTCTGCTCCCCACTCTGTTTCTGGTGAGTCCTCTTAACCTGTGCACCTCTGGCCTTATCTCAGCTCTTGTATGTATAAATAAATCAATGTTTCTTTAAAAAAGGACTTAAGTCTCTATAAATGTATTTTCTATTAGCTCAGTTTCTACAAGTAGTTTATAAAGAAAGCATATGAGACCTCTTTGTAGCCCTATCTGTCACATTTGACCTATGGGTGTTGTATCATATCAAAAAAATATAATTTGGTTTAATGACTTGATGCAAACTCAAATGGGTTCCAGCTGATCAATGCTTTCTATTTTATTTTAGGTCCTGATATAGTATTTTATAAAAATTTTTCACAATGGTCAATCTTTTAAAGGAATAATAACAAATTTGATATCATTTGATCTTCAAAAGAAGCCAAGAATCCAAGATTATATACTTTTGTTAATTAAAAGACCTGGTATTTACAGGATTGTTTCAAAAGAAATAAATTTAATTTAAATTAAATTATAGGCCTTTATCATCTAGAATACAATGTCTTCCTTAAAGTCAAAAAAAATAGCAACACTGATCACCATACAAAAGGTAAGTTATTTAGAGAGTTCTAATAAATACAAACTGACATACAAAAATGGAATTTCCTGTGAGACTACTCCCATATTTTAACCAAATATAATACTTTTTTAATGCTATAATTTTCATTCAAAAGCTTCTGAGATAAGTCAACTACTTGACTTTAGTTTTGAAAACATACAATTCTCCAAGGAATAGTTCTGACTGACATAGATTCTGATAACCAACTTATTTGATTTCCCGCCTTTATTTTGCATGCCCACAAATAGTTCCATATGACCACAGAGATAATAAGTGACTTCTTATTTTATCACCACCAAAAAGATTCTAGTTTTATTCTTCTGCAGAATCAGTTCACTGTCCAGTAAAACCGCACTATATTTAGATCTGATATTCAAGGATTATGTGTTAGATGCCTCGGGTGAGAATTCTTCATACTCCCTATAACTGGGGCTTTCCTTAAATGCAATACACTTCTCACCTGGGAAAAACAGAATGGTACTGGCATGTACTTCTGCAGACCTGGATAAAATTATATCCTATTGTCCATTCCATCTTTAAATATTCTTTGAATGTTAATGAAGACAAGCAATTATGTTAAGTAACTCACTTAAAGCCACTCTACAGATTCTTTAGAATTATGTAAACCCACCATAGTGTTGTTTAAAATCTTAACGGTACCTTGACAAATGTTACTAGCTTATAAATTTTTAAGTTCTCCTACTATGTTGTTGTATTTTACTTCTAACATACTGGGAAACTAAGTCCAAAGACTTCATAGACCTATAAAAAAAAAATCAAAGATGACATTAATTCTGGCACTGGAATTAAAGGCTTTTCGAATTCTACTCATACATCCGACCCACAAGACTCTAAAGTCTACTTTTAAAAATCATTAAATTACCCTTTAACTCAAGTGACAGAACAGTTCCTTTTAGACCTACGGGTCTTTGGTTCAAGTGCCAAATTGGAAGGATTTGTCATAAAACCACAAAAAGGAACTTTGATTAAAGAACTTCTAATGAAGATCTGACATTTAATCTGCTCTTTTATTGGATAAGATCTTTAAATATTCTCTCCTTAGGAATTCATTTCATATTCACTTGGAATAGCACTTGATCATAGGAACGTGACTGTGTGCTAGTACTAAAAGAAGATAATTAAGCAATATGTTCTTCCAAGGACACCATCACCCTATAACATCCATCATTCCGCTTGGATAGTTAATAATTTCAGTAATGTTGCCATGACATTGTAATGAGCATGTTTCATATCCTGCCGTTCCTTTGTCAACTGGCCCTGCTCTGAGGTCAAATACTGGCAGCTTTATAATATAACTTGTATGTGTTTTCTATGTTCCTTTTGAGGGGTTTCCCCCCACTTTAATAAAGAAAAACTTCTACAGGGCTTAGATGTTAGAGCAGCTCCTAAGGACACTCTCTCATATATCACTTAACCTCCTGAGCATTCCAGCATGCATTGAGAAAATAACACTATATGAAGTCATACAAACTATTAAAGGTAAACACTATGCATCATCTATTAATATGGATGCACTGAAATAATACACTAAGAAATGGAGCCTTACTTGAAAGAAATTTAAATATCATAAAGCTGACATTACGACATGTAGAACTCATTGAGGTAGTATTCCTTATTTAATGCTCATAATAACTCTATGTTACTATAATAGCAAGTCCTTCTAATAATGAGGAACTTGAAACCCAGAAACAGTAAGTGATCTGTCAGAGTCAGAAAGTCAGTTAGCAGTAAAACAGACGAGTCTAGATGTCTCATTTCAAAATACACATTTACCAAACTTATTAAAACACTGGTACTGTTTTGACACAATGATATATTTTCAATAATATAAAACCATATTTTCCAAGGATATGAATCATTAGGCGGGAAAGTGATCAGTTCCATTAGTGACAATCAGAGGAAAATTCCCAGCCATGTTCCCAGGCTAGGCTATAAATAAGGAGTTTGATAACAATGCAGTGGAGGAAGGGTATTTTGGAGAAAGAGTTGAACTTAGAATTTGAAATACTTCTTAGCTGCATTTCATGCCAGTCTGCTCAACTCCTAGATTTCCCTTTTCCAAATTTCAATTCATGACTACCAAAACATTATCAATCTTGTATTAACATTTGCTTGTCTCATCCTCCTGTAAACCTTGCTATCTTGTCCTGCTCTTAAATTGTTTCCATGTAGCCAATTTAGAATTGAAAGTCTAATAGCACTTTTTCTTTATCCTTGTGAAGTTTCAGTTGACTAGAAATTTGTATCAAGCCAAAGAGCTCCAAATTCTACTTGAAACTACATTAAGCTCTCCTTCAAAGCTTGCCCCCCCCCATCGCTCGCTCAAAAACTGTCAAAAGTAAAGAGAGCCCAAATGATCAAAACTCTGAATCAGTCAGTAGCAGAAAAGTGTGAAGTGTGTTTGTCTGTGTCTGTGTGTACTATAGATAAAGATCAAAGGAAATCTACACTAGAAAAACACTCTTCTGGTAAAAAGGAA
This sequence comes from Condylura cristata, assembly GCF_000260355.1. NCBI lineage: Eukaryota > Metazoa > Chordata > Mammalia > Eulipotyphla > Talpidae > Condylura > Condylura cristata. Next base: position 35,849,137 of record NW_004567115.1, on the reverse strand, counting down.
AATGTGTTCTCATATTAATAGTACTTAGAAGCAGTAAATGTTAATTTGCATTTGTGGCTTTATATTTTCCTCCATAAGGATGAATCTCAGCCTTCTGCAAATATTTTTTCAAGATGGCAAAACTGAACCCATGGGAATAGATGTTTGCCCTCAAAAAGGTTCAGAGAAATGCTTTCAATTGACCTGTCCCAAGATTTTCAACATAATATTTAGCTCTTAAAGCCTCAAGGGACTGTAAACAAAACATTAGGTTAGAAAAAGAAATATGAGGAAAAGGTTTTAGATTTACAGCATTTTTCAGTGAAAAAAGGAGCCAAAGGAAAAAAAAATCATCTGATAAAGCACTGTTCTAAATGTACATATTAAGCTACTGACTTTCTTCTCTTCAAAATTAAAACATAAAATTTAACATAAAAAAGAAAACCTCTTCAAACTTAAAAAAAAGAGCACATAAACATGATTGTAAAAGGGCCAAGGGGGTCTCTCAGGTGGTACAGGGGTCAAAGACAGCCCTTTCACACTGTCGCCAGTAAGTTTGATCCCCAAAATCTATGGCTCAGCAATCCTCTCCTTTCTTGCGCACTCCTCCCCTCAGCAGTGTATGTTAGTAAATTTGCCTGTTCCCCATTCTGTCTCTGATGAATACTCTCAACACCTCCTGACCCCTGCATCTCTTGCCTACACCCCAGTTTTATATGCATAAATAAGTGAATATTAATAAATAAATGGGCCAAGGACCTTAACAGAAACCTCAGCAAAGAAGATTTACAGATACCAAATAAGCATATCAAAAGATGCCACATGGGCCTCCCTGGTGGCGCAGCAAGTTAAAGCACAGCACAAAGAAGCTAAAGCCACTTCCGCATGAGTTCGATCCCTGCCAGCCTGATCCACATGGCGTGGCAGACCTCTCCTGATCCGCCCGCTGCTCCCCTCAGCAGTGTACTTCGTTGATCTGCTTGTTCTGCACCCCACTCTGTCTCTGGTGAATGCTCTCACCCTCCACATCTCTGGCCTGTACCCCAGTTCTGTATGAATAAATAAATCTTTAAAAAAAGAAAAAGATCCCACATTTACACTTTACACTATCAGAATGACAATATCAAATGATGGTGAAGATGTGGAGAAACAAGAGCCCTCTTGCTTCCTGATGGACACTCAAAATGGTATTTCAGAAGCCACTGTAGGAGAGGATTTGGCAGTTTCTTACCAAACTAAACATGCTGTTACCATATAGTCCAATAATCATATTATTTGGTATTTACACAAAAGAATTAAAAACTTATATACACACAAAATTTTACACATAAATATTTGTAGCAGCTTTTTTTCATACTACTAAAACTTGGAAGTAGCCTGCATGTCCTTCATCTGAATGGATAGAAAGTAATAATCCAGACAATGGAACAATATATAGCACAAAAAAGAGATGATCCCCAAAACAAAAGAATGAACCAACGAGCCTGAAAATGCACGGAGGGAAGTTCAATTTGTATTACTAAGAGAAAGAAGCTAATCTGGAAGTCCATATACTGTATGATTTCAAAGATTTAACATGCTTAAAAAAAAAAAAGGCAAAACTGGAGACAGTAAAAAGATAAGTAGTTGCCAGAAGTCAGCAGGGGGAAGATATAGAAAGGGAGAGTACAGTGAATTTTGAGGATATGAAAATATTCATCATCATAATATATGTCACTGTGCATTTGTACAACCCATCGAATGTATACCAAGAATGAATCCCAAGGCAAACCCAGACTGAGTTAGTAGGACGTTGTCAGTGTAGATTCTCATCGTTAGTTTCAAAAAAAAAAAAGTGCCATCTGGTGAGTGATGCTGATAAGAATGAGGCTAAGGTGAATGAAGGCAGGGTGTAAAGAAAAGTATATTGTCTATCTACAACTGCTCTGAAAAAATAAAAGCTAGGCCCTCCCCGGTGGCACAATGGGTTAAAGCACAGCACTAAGCTAAAGCCACTTCCGCCTGCCCCGGAGGTGACCACATGGTGTCACAGACCTCTCCTGGCCCGCCCGCTGCTCCCCTCAGCAGTGTACTTCGTCGATCTGCCTGTTCTGTTCCCCGCTCTGTCTCTGGTGAATCCTCTCACTACCCCTGCACCTCTGGCTTGTACCCCAGTTCTATATAAATAAATATTTTTTAAATAAAAAAATGAATGCTTTTAGAAAAGAAGTCACCCTCAGAATTTTCTTTGCTGACTTAGTCTGGTGCTCACATGAATGTCTTTCCAGGTCAGGGTGCAACTTAATGAGTTTTTGTTTATTCTTAAGTAAACACTTTCTGTTTAAGAACAGGTGGCATTCCGGGGCCTTCCTGGTGGTGCAATGGGTTAGGATGCAGCACTGCAAGCTAGTGGCTTCAGTGCGAGTTGATCCCCACGCCCGGAGGTGATCCACAATGGCGGGGCAGACCTCTCCGGACCGGCCCGCTGCTCCCCTCAACAGTGGACATCACGCTCCATAAGGACCTTTACTTCTCATCTATGAATCTCCACTTCCAAAAACAACGTTCAGCATAATGAGCAATAGTGTGTGTTGACTGAATATCAGTACAGAGGTAGAAGATCGAAAGCAATTATATTTGGTGGTAAGCATGGGGTAGTAACGCATCTAAAGCGGTGTGAACCCATACTGCTAAATTATAGTGTTGTAAACCAACATTACCTCAACAACAACAACAACAAAAAACCCTACAAACCAAACAGAATTTTTTTTTAAGATTTATTTATTTATTCATATGGAACTGGGTACAGGCCAGAGATGTGGAGGGTGAGAGGATTCACCAGGGACAGAGTGGGGAGCAGAACAGGCAGAGAGACGAAGAACACTGCTGAGGGGAGCAGCGGGCGGGTCAGGAGAGGTCTGCCTCGCCATGTGGATCTCCTCCGGGGCAGGCGGGATTCGAACTCATGCGGTAGTGGCTTTAGCTTCTTAGTGCTGTGCTTTAACCCGCTGCGCCACCAGGGAGGGCCCCAAACAGAAATTTTAAAAAGAAATTATAAATACATAAAAACTGAAAGAATTGGTGAAAAAAAAACCTAGAATCAATGATAGAAAAATATCACTCTTTCTAGTTATAGGTAAATTCTTTACTTTATTTCAACAATCATCAAAACTTTATATGCTTCATATTTAAAATATGCCCAGAGGCCTTGAAAGTCCTTTTTTAATAGAGGCAAGTATTTTTTTTTTTTATTTGTGCATACAGAACTGGGATATAGGCCAGAGATGTGGAGGGTGAGAGAATTCACCAGAGACAGAGTGGAGTGCAGAACAGGCAGATCAACGAAATACACTGCTGAGGGGAGCAGCGGGCGGTTCAGGAGAGGTCTGCCACGCCATGTGGTCACCTCCGGGGCAGGCGGGAATCGAACTCATGAGGAAGCGGCCTTAGATTCTCAGTGCTGTGCTTTAACCCGCTGCGCCACCAGGGAGGGCCCGAGGCAAGTATTTTTGAAGCATATTATATCATATAAGGACACTGCCCTTGTGACAAATGATTAGCGATCAACACTTAAATTGTGAAATATTTTCTGACACTTATCCAGCATTTTGGTTCTTTCTGGATGGGTTTTTTACTAGATACTAGGTTTTCTTAGCCTTTACACAAAGTTCTTACTTATTCTAGAAATTTGTCTCACCTCTGAATCTTTTCTGTTTAGATAATTTTCAAGGTGGCAGTACCACTAAGCAGAGAGGAAATGTAAGCTAAAATGGTTTTCGAGTACCTGAATTTCTCCTTACTTTATTTCAACTGAGACATAAACAAAAATCCTACACTCAAACACATTGGCGTGATTGATTCTGTCAGTTAACTCTTTATCATGGATAAAGTCACCTTTATAAAATGACAAAATATAAAATACATGTTGTGAATGTTTATTCTCTAATATTTTTATCAGATCCCAGAGGAACAAGAAGGTAAATCATTTGTGAGTTCCTTTCCCTAAAGCAACAGCTGTTTCTCGCAACAAGAGAAAATACCATTGCTCTCGAGCACCTAAACCACCTACAATCACTTCTTTTTCCCTTTTTGCTCTTGGTCTGTAAGCTACCACTTAAAAACTTTCCATATGGCAAAGCAGATGAGGGTCCCTTTGGGTATATCTTGGAAATACCAAATGAAATATCATAAGTGATAAAACATTACAGTTGTCTAATTCTTAATGCTTCAAATGTTTCCCATGGTCTCTCAACTGTGACCTCATATGTGCAGTTGCAAAACCATCCTCCTTCCTGCTGAACTGGGATAATTTACAGTTTCTTTCCTGAATTTCAATCTTCAATTTAAGTAATGCCCAAAAAAAAAAAAAAGTTAAAGCATCAAAACTATGAAAAAAAAATTAACCTGGAAGACAACAAATGTTTCCCCGAGGTGTGACTGAATACACAATAAACCAACACTCGGGGAAAATTTCCTTTATATTTAAGGATTATAAGGAGGGGTGGGGGAGCGAATGGAAACTACCAAGAGTAACTGTCAGTGGACTTGAGAAATAATCCCAAAACAAATCCTTGAAAAGTCAGTCAAGTTCTTAATATTTAGGAATCACAATCAAATAAGAAAGCACAAGTAAGCAAATAAATCGTCAAAATAAAGGTTCTTAAGGTGAAAAAAAAAAAAGGAAAATGATCTTTGACAAACTTCTGGCTAAATATGAAAGCACTTATTTCCCCAAAAGAAAGGAGAGTGTGAAATGTCACAGTAAATGTTTATACTGCATTTTACTCAAGATACCACACAGCCCTAGGAAAGCACCTGAACTTGCAAAAAGCATGCAGAGTACACTGGAGAAACTTTAGGAATTATGCTGCATCAAATGAAATGGAATTGCTGTATTATTAAAGGTAAGGCCCACTGGCCAGTTGCTCTGATGGATATGACTTTCTGGCAACTACACAGAAATCCTTAGTACAAAAATGGTTATGTTGAAGACAATTTCCAGAGTTTCTATGGAACCAAGAGATTTGCCCTCAAAATGCAAATTTTTATACAGCAACAAAGATGCCCCATGAACTTCCCTACTTTACCTGTCTCCTTTTTAATTAGATTTATTTCTTTATATGTATTTTACATCATTGTTCATTTAAAATAATGTTTACTTCCCCCCTCCTCAGATGTAGACCCTATAAAATTTCCTCTCCAAATTCATCCCTGCACCATCACCATGTTGGCAAGGATGTGGTGAAAAAGGAGCTCTCCTACTTTGCTGGTGGGAATGCAAACTGGTAAAATCACGATGGGGAGCTGTATGGAGGTTTATCAGATCACCAAAAATAGAGCTTCCATATGACCCAGCAATTCCACTCCTAGGAATCTACCCAAAGGATATTTTAACTTTCTTAAATTTGCCTTGGTGAGTGCTGTCCTTTTTCAATGAAATTTCTTACTCAAGCAAAGTGAAACAGTTCAGTGATTCGAAAGAAAATGGGTATTTTACCAAAATTCTCAAACCAGATGTCCTAAACATTTTTATGACCACATAGATTGTTCTCCAAGCATGAAAGTTTTTCAAACATTTAAATTATTCATATAATTTAAATTATTCTAATAAATTATATTGTACACTAATATAAAACAACTGCTTTTGCCTTAGAAATTAGTAATTGGTGCCTCTGTTTATTCAACCAACATTTTTAAAAGGTGGAGATGTTATTAAATGTGGAGAAATAAAATATAAATATCATTCAGTGACTGAAAATAAACACAAATTTTAGTATAAAAACATACAAACAGTCATATGTTCTATAGATACACTAATACAGCAGTTACACAGAAATATAACATGAATTATAACAAAGATTGGTGGATACACAGAGCCTGGAGAATCACATGAGATAATACATATGCAAATGTTATCAGTTCTATGCCTAAATTTAAAGAATTGGTAGTCAAACTAGAAAAGATCTCATTTACAGTAGACATATATAAACCATGGTGAAATGGACACTGACTTAATTCCTACAAGGCTTACATCAAGTAAGTTGGCCACAAAAACTGGGCCAGACCTATAAGACAATGTACTCTATCTGAAAAAGGCAAAAATAATATTCAATTTACAATATGACGATAATACCAACTATTGATGAGAATGAGGAGCAACTAGAATATTCATAAATTGCTGACAGGTATGCAAAATGGTGTGATCATTTTAAAATACAGTTTAATTCCTCTAAAATTTAACATACAGATACCGTAATACCCAGCAATCACACTCCTGGTATTTATTCAAGACAAATGAAAGCATATGCACACATATCTTTATATTTGTATAATTTGTTTTACTACTAAATGTTGCCACAAATTTTTGAAGTTTTCCCTTTGCTACATGTTTCTAGAAAATTAAAGGAGGAAATTCCAGCAGTAGAGATTTCCACTTTTGTATACTGGTTCACCTAAAATTTGACATTAATTTTTTTTTTTATTTATCATTCCCTTGACATTACAAGGACTACTCTAAATTAAAAGACAACTGAAGTGAATCCCCATTTATGTTTCTTTTACTTGAGATTTTATTACAGTAAATTAAAACAATACACTCTACCTTTAGATTTGATTCCCTAATCACTATGAGACAAGGTGCATGTATATCGTTATTTAAACCAGCCCATCCACCCACCAGCAAGAGTAACTGTAGACGCTCCACTCCAGTGTGATGCTCAGACATCTTAGCCAGAGTCCCCCTCATAATACACAGAATCTCCAAAAAAGCATCATCACCTTCTAGAAGTAACATATTTAACATGATGCAAATTCTGAAGGGTTTCTCTTCCAAGATTACAAATAGCTATTTTATTACTCTAGAGCTACCGGCATTGCTAGCAATATTACCAACACAGACAAGAGGAAAACCTGTATGAAAAAGCAAAATGGCCCAAACCCTTATTTTGACTAAAGGTATTAACTTTCAAGTATTACCAATCCCTAGGAACTTGAAACCAGTGTAGAATGAGTATTCTCTTTTAAGGTAGATTCTGCTCCCAACACAAAGATGTTTACAGAATTCTAAATGATATAACTTAGATATAAGCCACTATTATGTTAATCAATATAGGCTTTCTTAAAATAAAGGAAAGACACAAAAAAGACATAGTTTGTTCCGAGTGGAAAAATACTGCAGCAGATTCTGAAATAATGGCCTAGAGAATTCATGACTGTCTGAAAATCAGAACACAGCCAATTTTCACTACATATCAAAATTAATAGGGGAAGCATGGATACCACAGTCCAGTAGTGATGGCAGCCTGTCCCTGAAGGATGGTACCAAAGGTATTAGCAAGTGAAACTAGGTGATATGCGTTTTACCCATGTCTTTCCTCAACGCACACAAGTTAGGTCACATTTTTTTTCTGCAAAACCACACTCCTCCTTGACGGTACTATTTCTGCCAGTTAAATGAGTCCTACAGCTGTACTGTCTCTGGTCCCGCATCCAAAGTCCAATGTCAGTCAGCTACCCCATTCAGCTCTGCTCTAAGATGCTTCACACAAGCAACTGCAATCTCTCATCAATCCATTTACCACAAATTTTTGCCTCATTCAGTCCATTTAACTGCTGCCTCTAACATCGTTCTCTTTCACAAAATAATTTGCAGCTCAGTCTCCTGTAGAAAAACCTTGTGATTCCTACTGTTAAATATGATATGACCTTATTTAACAGATCATAACTTACAATATTACAAAATACAATACACGATCGCCAACATTTTGCCACCACTCACCTGAATTAATTGTGTATCTCAAACTCACTAGTTTTCTCTCAAGAACACATTGTGCTCATTAATACACACACATCCCAATTCATTGGGATGAGAATTTGCTGAAAAAATTATTCAGAAACAACTTGGCTGGAGAAATACCATCCCTGACGGTTTTCACCATGTGGAACTTACTCCTCAGTGCCAAGTTGAAGTTCCACATTCTTGAGTACGTCTGTCCTGCCTCCACAGCCCTCCATTTGTTCTGCCCCAAAACTGGGACTCCCAGCGCCATTCCAGTGGAACTTAATACTCACTGCTGTCAGTCCCGTGTGTGCATGGACAACAAAATTTGCAGGAATCTGGGCATACGTAAATATTTATTTTTAGCCTATATTCTATGTACTTATATGCATATCTTTGTACCATATAATTATCATTGTTTATTAGTAAACTGACAACTTTATGTATTGAGTATAATTAATAGAATGCATTATATAAATTATAATTCTAGTTAAAAATATGCTTAGATGGCTAAATAGATGTTAATATCATATGCAAATTTCATATTTTCAAATATGTTAGCTATATAATTATATATAAAATATGCATATATAATAACCTGACCATATGGTCATGTGACAGGTAGATGATCTTTTCTCCCCTACTAGATTTAAGCCCTACTACAAACTTTTTCTGTATACCAACTAAACATCAGCAAATAAAATTATAACTACATGAGGAACAAAAAGGGGGGAGTGGGGAAACTAAACTGGGACTCTTGGCAGCTGTGCAAGATTATTTAAAAAGTTCCCACCTTCCGGCCCTCCCTGGTGGTGCAGCGGGTAAAGCCCTGCACTGAGAAGCTAAAGCCACTTCCGCATGAGTTCGATCCCCGCCTGCCCAGGAGGTGACCACATGGCGCAGCAGACCTCTCCTGACCCGCCCACTGCTCCCCTCAGCAGTGTACTTCGTTGATCTGCCTGTTCTGCTCCCCGCTCTGTCTCTGGTGAAGCCTCTCACCGCCCCTGAGCCTCTGGCCTGTACCCCAGTTCTGTATGTACAAATAAATAAATCTTTAAAAAAAAAAAAAAGTTTCCACCTTCCACTCGGCTGGGCTATCACTCTAATGCTCCAGGAGTTCCATGAGGCTGAAAGATGATCCAGGGTGTGTCCCCACATCCTAAGTGCCAGATAATGGGAAAGAGAGTAGACTTGGATGTCATGGCATGCAAGTGAGTCCTAACCATTCATCAGAGTATAGAAAACAGAAGAATATTTTAAAGGATTCAGACTGTCAGACTGTGGCCATAACTGACTTAAAGTTGTGAACATACAATTTAAAAAAAAAAAAAAAAGCTTAAGGCAAAAGAAAAATTAAGAGGTTGAGCTAAAAACTCAGAAAACCAAAAAAAGAATCTCACAATTAGTTAAAGTCAAAAAAGAGCACATTTTAAAATGTACACCAGGACCTCCTGGTGGCACAGGGTTTAGTCCCTGCGCTAGGAAGCTATATCAGCTATCAGCCACTGCATCCTGAGTTCCACCTCTGGCCCAGGAGCTAACCCACAAGGCACAGCGGATTTCTCCTATGTCGCCTGTTACTCCCCTCAGCAGTGTGTTTCAGTCTATCTGCCTGCTTTGCTCCCCACTCTGCCTTTGGGAAATCTTCTTGCCTCCCCCAACCCCTACCTCTGGCTTATAATCCAGTTCTTGTATGTATAAATAAATAAAAAATAAATGTCTTTTAAAAATAAAATAAAATATGTATCATATTACTGAGTATTTGTGTGTGTGTTTTGTTTTTTAATAGCAGTCAATCATGAGCAAGGTATAGTAAGGGCCCTGATTGGTAGTGTTAAAGTGCAGCACTATGAAGTTATCCACAGCCACCCTCACCAGGGAGGTGACCCACATGGCATGGCAGACTTCTCCTGGCCTGCCCACTGCTCCCCTCCAATATATTTTAGTATTTCAGTCGGTCCACCTTTCTGTTCCCTACTCTATCCCCCCGCACCTCTGGTCTGTAACCCAGGTCTTGTATGCACAAATAAATAAAATCCTTTTAAAAAAAAAAAAAAAGATAATAGTAAAAGACCCATTCTCACATATTGATGGTAGCAAAGTATGTATCTTTGAAAAACATTTTATAATAAACCTTCACAAATTTTAAATCTGTACAATTCTGGATTCAATATTCTACTTTTCAGAAATCTGGCCACAACATAAATGGTGTCTCAACATTTTTTTTAATAGCAAAATTTGAAAACCATCTAAACACTGAAAACAGGAGAATGACTATATTAACTATGGCCCAGTCACTGATGAAACACTAACTGGCAAAATGTTGGTTCTGATGGCTATTTAATAACATGGAAAATTTTCAAACCATCACATTGTAAGATACCAAAAATACAAGTTAAATCTATGATTCCAACTCTGTTTTGAAATAGTCACAACCAAACATTCTGCAGACAGAGTTTTTCTTTTGCATTTTACATTTTCCAACTCCTTTACATAACTGAATATGCATTAAGTTAATAATCCAAAATTATGGTGAAGGTCTTAGAATCCAGAAATACTGGATCTCAGTTGGTAACAGAAATGGCAAAATAACTGGTTATGAAAGACCCATTTTGGGCAAATTGTCTATTAGTGCTGCGAAGAGCAGTTCTTGGTGGAAGCATACCACTTTCTCTCCAACCCAGGCAATTTCTGAAAGACAGCCCCTCCTGGCTGGAAGAGCAAACCAGACCTCTCATGCCCTTTGCAAAGCAGAAATAGAATTACTAACAAATGTCAGAAAGACTGAAAGAGCCAGCCAAGGAAGGTTTTTGCTAAACATTAGAAGATATGAGAGGGTTTTGATTAATTAAATGAATCTGACTTAATTTTTTTTAAAGATTTATTTATTTATTCATACAGAACTGGGGTAGAGGCCAGAGGCTCAGGGGCAGTGAGAGGATTCACCAGAGACAGAGTGAGGAGCAGAGCAGGCAGATCGATGAAGTACACTGCTGAGGGGAGCAGTGGGCGGTTCAGGAGAGGTCTGCCACGCCATGTGGATCTCCTCCAGGGCAGGCGGGGATGGAACTCATGCGGAAGTGGCTTAAGCTTCTTAGTGCTGTGCTTTAACCCGCTGCGCCACCAGGGAGGGCCCGAATCTGACTTAATTTTAAGCCAATATTCCAAAGAAGTCTGTGCATAAAACTCAGGTTGGAGTAATGTTAAGAATTTTTATGGAAGAAAAACAACTGGTAAGAACATATATTTGTTTGCTTAGATTTTTCTTTTCATACACTTTTAATTTATGATATAATTGCTGCTACAACTGTATCATCTTAGCAAGTCATTTTCTTTCCCTGTCTTTTACTTTCTCTGAGAGTAGACAATGGTGTGAACTAAGAACGTGATCCCTATCTCACACCACACAAAAATTAACTCAAAATGGACTGAACCTAGATGTAAGACTTGAAGCATAAAACACATAGAAAGAAACACAAGTAAACACTCGCTTTAGAGTTGTCTTCAGGATAGACCCCAGTGGCAAAGAAAAAGAAAGCGAAAATAAACAAGCTAGACTAGAGCAAACTAAAATTCTGCACAGGGCAGTAAGTTACTGTTAAAACAAAAATAAATCCTGTTATTTGCAACAACATGAATGGTACTGGAAGGGGCTGTGCTGAGTAAGTCAGCACAGGTGAGTTTACTCATATATAGAAAATTGAGGATTAAATAAGAATAGACAAAACGAAACCAAAACAAACCCTAGAAAGCTACAGAATTGAGGGTAGTAACGAGAGGGGGCACATGGCCTCTGGTGGAGAATGGTGGATACTTAAGACAGTGGGTTAGAATGTGTCTTTGAAGCTATATGCCTATATCAGATGCAGTGCTGTAAACCAATGTTACCTCATTAAAAAATTAAATTTAATTTTAACAATTAAAATTAACAAAGAACAGGACCTCAAACGCAAGAATGCCTGAGTTTGCATTCAAATTCTGCTACCTTCCAGCTCTTTGAGCACGGAAGATAAATGAGCCTCATCTAAGTGTGGTGTATCTGTAAAGTGAGGATATAATAACTACCTCATCAAGTTAAAAGAAATAAATGACTTAATATATATAGCACAAGAGCAGACTATTTAGAGCTACATGTGTTAAAGGTATTATTTTCCCCTTTACAATGAAGAACTTAGACAAGGTTTGTAAGTTCCTTTTCAGATCTAAATTTCCAAATCTGAACATTTTGATTATCACCAGAAGTTGTGATGTTTACATAGCTTAATAAGGAATTACATTTTCTTTTAATTTAAAAAAGTAAAAATAATATCTGTGCTTCTATCAGTGAAGAGATCAAAATTTAGACCTTAAAAAGATACACCTTGGCAGCTGAGATTAAAAAAATGCACAAAATGATGTAAAAATAAACTATTATATTACATTATTTAAAAAAAAAAAAAAAAACACCTTGGCCCTCCTTGTGGCCAGCAGGTTGAAGCACAGAGCTAAGAAGCTTAGATCACTTCAGCATGAGTTCTATTCCTGCCCCTGGTGGGGAGGGAGGGAGGGGGGAAATCCAACAAAGCCCTTCAAACCTCTCCTGACCAGCCCACTGCTCCCCTTAACAGTGCACTTCGTCAGTCGGCCTGTTCTGCTCCCTACACTGTTTCTGGTGAATCCTCTCACTGCCCCTACACCTCTGGCCTATACCACAGTTCTGTATAAATATATAAATAAATCTTTAAGAGGAAAAAAAAAGATACACCTTAATATATAAAACTAACAAAAACCAATGTACTCCTAATCCTAATTATCTATAACAACATAGCCAATCTAGATACAAAGGCAATTCATGGAAATAATTAGCCTCATGGATTGGCCTTACAACCTAGAGGTTTAAAAACATCACTCCTTCTGGAAGTGATCTATTGAACAGATAAGAATATAAAATATCACCTTAAATTTGGCAACTTATATTTCTTTTGTGACATATTAAAATAACTTCAACATGGCTAGTTTGTTAAACAAATGTTTAATTTTGATTAAGTTTTATTGGTGAATTACAATCAAACTCTAGTTAACTTCTTTCATATATTATCTTTTCCTCCCCCAAGCTGTGGCTATAGTTATAGAACATTCTGATTAAATTCATATTCTTGTCCTGATAGAATGACCAAAACTACCAGTGTTTAAATTAAAAGAACTGGAAACCATCAAATACTTGTTTTGGCAAAACAAAAACAAAAAAACAAAAGAAAAACTTCCATATTTTTTTAATCTTAAATTCAAAACCAGTTATGGTGTTTCCCTTCTGCAACCACATTCCATTCCCACCCCCTTCATTGACACTCACCTGTAAGGATTTAGCAATTAAAGATAATAAAATGAAGGTTTAAAGTACGTTCCCTCAACACAAACAATATGTGTTACTCAAGAGCAAGTCAAGTGGTGAACAAACCTTTCCCTTTTCAAAGCTTCAGCAGCAGCTCTTCTGCCTACCTGTGACTATACAGGTGTCTCTTTTTCTTTTTTTCTCCTAATACACTTGTCCTTTTAAAGTGTGAAAAAAGAAAGAATGAAAGTCAAGTGGTGTAAGATGGACAGAGACAGAGCTGCAACCTTTCAAAATCGAGACCTCATTATCACCAGTGAGTCAGGAAGGAAGATGGCTTTCCACAACCAATGAAAAGACACGTGTGCTTCTTGCTGCATTTGTCTATCTCTGAGCCCTTTATTCTCTGTGCACAGAAATAGGTAATAAGAACAATAATGAAAAGAAACAATACCAAGGTTTGATGGTCCATTCTGTCATTTGAATCTTCTTTTCTCCAATCAGTTCAAAAATGAGTTGGGAACACTAGACTCTTCTGCAAAACATCAATGCAGAAAAGCAAGGAAAGAAGCAAAGGTCTTTCCAGGCTCTCAGAAGAAGAGGCAATGACTCCTCCAGGAAATGACACTCCAGAAAAGATGCACATTGTGGCTCAGGATCTCTGAGGACAAAGTCACGGAAAGGTTGTCTCATGGGAAATCACAGGGCAGTAGTTTTGACAGCACAATATTCAAAATGTTTCTGAGCATCAAAACAAAGGAAAGAGTCAGGTTGTTGGAAGCTGTAGAGTGTAGCCCTGATCCCAAAAGATGTATTTAGTATACAAGCTGTGGTGGTAACTCTACTCATAGTGAAATGAACTGTTCCTCAATGGAACACAGCATTCCAAGAATTACATTTTAAAAGAACTAAATAGTATTAGGAAAGTGATAACAAGTTTTCTGTATTTCTCATGCATCACTGCCTTGCCTCTAAGAAATGACTGTTTAACAAACCTCATAATAGAAACTTCGAAGGCCACACATTGAGGTAAGTGCAAACACAGCTTAGTATCAATCCACATCCATTAGGAAAGTGACTGTAGCTAAATGAGACAGTGAAGGGGATGGACGTGGCAAAATAAGAGTTCCCTTCTCACTCTTCTGGATGAGGAAAAATTCCTTTCCACTCTGTAAAGGACATGAGATAATAAGAACAAAAACCACCTCTGATTTCCAAGCTTGCAGAAAGTCACTAGCTCACCAGGCACACCGATCTGAACAAATCACAGTAGGTTGACTTTTCATCTACAAATGAAAAGAAGTTGCACTATAGGAAACAGTGGTATTAAGGATCCAAAAGAAATACTTTACCAAAAACATACATAATAAAGGAGAATAACAGGCATCAGAAAGGCATCATGCAAACTAATTTTGGGGAGAATTTTCCATCAAATAAGTCTATGATTTAAAACAGAGAAAGAAAGAATAGAATAAAAGAGCTTGATAAATATATACAATGGAATACTACTCAGGGAGCAAAAAAGATAAACTCAGGCCACTTGCAGCAAGATGGATGGAACTGGAAGGGATGGTTCTAAACAAGCGAGGGAAGAGAGAAAAAAACCAGATGGTTTCACGTATGTGCGGAATCTAGAGAAATCAAACAACCAAAGAGAAGTTATAAGTCTGATTTTAAAAAGAAGACAATAGCTCTGAAACACGCTGGAGGAAGAGGAGAGGCAGGGAGAGCAGAGAACAGGGTGGGCAACAGTGTGGTAGAGAACTGTGGGCACTTTGGTGGTGGGAAAACTATGATGACCACACCTGTGGCGAGACATCCTATATTGAGAAAAAAGAAGGATGTTCAAAATATAGTGAGTCCATAATCATCAGTTCTCAAAAGAAAGAAAGGGAGAGAGAGAGAAGAGGCAGAATAAAAATCTGTTTAAATTATATCCACAGAAGACAAAATTAGCCACAGGAAAATTAAAAGGCCAGTGACACAGCACTGTTGGTAAGAATAACACTGAAATGAGAAGAGGTTAGCAAGGCTGTGCAAACACAATGGCTACTGACAGAGAAGGAACATTACAGAATTAAGCACAAGGAGACAATTTAAAAGTCTACGTTGCCCTTTGGTAGTCGATGGTTATTTTGGTAGCTAAAAAAGCCCTATTAAACACACAGAAAGGTATGCAGCTGTTCATTCTAAATTCTGCTTTTATGTGAGAGAGGTAGATGAAAAGAAATTAATCCAGAAGTTATTTAAGGCAACACATTACGTAAAGCAGATGTATCCAAAAATCTACATCTAAAAGTACAGGAGAATAAATGACTATGGCATCTCTGAGGTGTCAAGTAAAGTTTGGGTTATCCTCAGTTTACTAAGGTAGCCAGTGTGTAGGGTAGTTTTTAAATGTCAAAGGACGCTGGGCAAAAATAAAGTCATCAGTTAAAGCTGCATTCAGAAAAGCAGGTCACCCCACAACACATGTTACAGGCACATGAAACTTCCTAACAGAAAATTGTGGAATCTAAGTGGGTACAGTCAGGGCCCGTGCATTGGACTGTAGCAAAACCTGTATTCTAGCAAGGTGATTTGTATTTACAGAAGTCAAGGGGCACGTGTGTGTGTGATTACCTTACATACATCATACCTTATACAATATTCTTTCAAAATAAAACAAAAGCTTTAAATAAAGTGTTCCCAACTGGAACTGGAAAGGGGGAATGCTGGGAAGAACAGGTATTAAGAAGGCAAGAACATGAATTCTGACACAATAGATTAAAAATGGCAGGTAACCTTAAAGGGTGGTTATTGAGAATTTATACTCATTATCTTGGATTAGAAAAGGAACCAAAATATCCATAAAACAAAGCCATTCTCATGAGAGGATGCTGTGGCCCATCAGGATTTTGATGCTTTTAGACCCACCAGCAGCAGGGCTTGTATTTTCTTCAGTCTTTACCTGGTGACCCCTGGAACATATTCTCATCCCCTAGCCCACCTGCCCCTGGGAGATCAGCAGGGCAGAAGAGCAAACATCTCTCTGCCCATCTCTGTCTTTGGCATTCAGACTTCTCCATGCAACCTCACAGATAGATTAGCACCAAAGCCACCTACTAAAACATACATTATGCTCTGTGCAAAAATAAACAATGAAATTATATTCTTTGATCCATTACAAATTTTACTCTCAATGTAAGGATTATCAAGAAATATTTATCAAATCTGTGTTATTACTTCATATATATGTATTTTCCTTGTTAACTATTTGTGATGGTCTTTCCATCATTTCAAAGAGCATTTGTATTAATACTAGGATTCTCACTAGAATTCTCCTATAGCAACCAATGACATGGTTCTGAGTCACATACATATGTCTAAATCCAGATCTGCTGCCTTTCAGTTATGTTTCCTTGGGTATATTATTTGACCTCTTAATTCTAATAAAAGAGACACTGATATTCTTGTGGGATTTTCAGCAGTATCCCCAGTAAAAGATAGAATACTTGGTACTTTAAGACAGAAGTTTAAATTGAAAAAAAAGTTATGGAAAAATTCCCACAGTGGAATAACAAGACCATGATGCAGCTGCTAATTAGCTAACAAGCCATGAAATAATGTATGGTGAGTGTCAAAAATGAAGGCACAAAGTCAGGACAATTTTTGCTGTTCTGATAGCCAACCTTTGGAAAGGTGGTGTTTCCAGGTAGTTGAATTTGAAAGATATATATCATGACTAAAAAGCTTCTTGCCTCAGTAATGGAGAGAAATACTTACATTCTAGAAAGGTCTCATGATAAAGACAGGGTTTTATACATATGAGATCAAGAAAAACCATTATCAATTCATGATAACCCCCTTTATACCTGTTTGAAGTGAAATTGGCGGTTAACAAAAGCAAAGAGAGAGAGAAAATTGGATTGTCTCCACAATTTTCAAGGAGCTCCTCACTAGAAATTCTGTTTTACAAAGTTTCAGCTGTTTGTGATTTTGAAACATTAATGATTTAATGTCTGCCAGACAAAGAAAGACAATGGGTATCAAAAATCAAAGACAGATATAACTGCATCATCAGCACAAAAACAGGCACTGACATCATAATGATGAAAAGTCAGTCCACAGCAAAAATACGCAAACTAAAATGATGTCCAAGCACAGACACACATTCTGCTTTGGAACTGCAACTGATAAAAACAGGAGGGCGAACACCCCGTGATAACCAGAGAACTAGGAATTCACAAGGCACAAAATCAGCACCCCAATATGGTCCTTTGCTGTGCAAACACTATGCAATATTCACCCAAGTTCACTTTCTAAATCAGGACACTCTGTCATTTCTGTGTTGCAGCCTACATTGCTATAAACGTTGAGCACATTATCCAGCAAGTGACCATCTGGCACTACTGATCATAAAGTAAATTCTGGCACAACCCACCATCCCTACATCATACGAGACCAGTAAAGTCTTGAAAATACTTCAAGTCCTCATATGACTTCCCAGGTCACAGCAGAAAGAAAAAGAGTGGCATTTCATGATCAACCTTGAAAGTGGCCCTCAATTGTACCTATACAGTCATATGCTCACAATATAATCATACAGCAGACTAGAGAATACTATCTATGCATGTTTCCAAGAAAAATAAACAGACTAGGGAACATCTAGTCAATCGCTACAGTTATACAGAGCACACAATCAATGTGAACAGATACATAGGGCTGCATGCAAAATATGGGACTTGGGCATTGAGAAGGGCATTTAATGTCAACTAAGAGGTTTTAGGTAATAAATACCTTTGTTCACAGCTCCTATATATAAACAGTGAAAGGTATGAATGGGAAGGGTGGGTAAAAAGGAACAAATGCATGGAAAGGATAAAACTGGACTTCAGGCCCTCCCTGGTGGCACAACGGGTGAGGAGACAGCACTGCAAGAGAGCCACAGCCACTTCAGTGCAAGTTCGATCCTCAGCCCCAGAGGTGACCCACATGGCACAGCAGACCTCTCCTGTCTTGCCCACTGCTACAGCAGTGTAGTTTGTGGACCTGCCTGTTCTGCTCCCCACTCTGTCTCTGGTGAGTCCTCTCACTGCCCCTGCACCTCTGGCCTATACCCCAGTTCTGTATGCATAATAAATCTTTTTTAAAAATTAGACTTCAGGCCCTCCCTGGTGGCGCAGCAGGTTAAAGAACAGCACTAAGAAGCTAAGCCACTTCTGCATGAGTTCGATCCCCGCCTGCCCCGGAGGTGACCACATGGCGCGGCAGACCTCTCCTGACCAGCCCGCTGCTCCCCTCAGCAGTGTACTTCGTCGATCTGCCTGTTCTGCTCCCCACTCTGTCTCTGGTGAATCCTCTCACCCTCTGCATCTCTGGCCTGTACCCCAGTTCTGTATAAATAAATAAATCTTAAAAAAAAAAAATTAGACTTCTGCAGTCTGATTTATAATGACACACACTTGAAACCTGTATATTATAATGCGATGTTATTTCAATGAAACATATTTTTAGAAAAGTGCATAAAGGGCACATGCAGCAACATAAGACAAGGAACTACTGACTAAAGGAAACCGGCAGCCAACCTTCACAAAGAAATCAGGTATTCGGGTGGAGGCTCACTTAATGGGAAGGACAAGGAGTTAAATTTAGGGCAAATCAAACTAAACTGAAGCAAGCAAATGTCCTATAGGAAGTAAGAGATTGTTCAGGAACTGACTCACTTAAAATAAATGTAGTGTCAACTCATATAGAAAGAGTTAAAACTCTAAGTGAATATTTCAATCAGTTTCAGAATTTTGGCTTACTCTATGTTCAAGTTGCTTATAGATAACTTTTTCAGTTATCTGGATTTAGCTATCCCTTCCTTTCTAAATGCACACAAGAATTAAAAAGTATCACTTAATATCAGCTCTTGAAGAAAACACTGTTTACAACTGAAAGAAACAGCAATTATTCAAATCTACTTGAAAAGCAGAAAAACAAACTAATCCTCAGGCCTTTCCTCCAGCAAAACATTTCTGTTTACATAATTAGCTCAAAAGTGCACAGCTTGGTCCCCATCCCAATGTTTGGACTCTTCAGAACACCAAAAGATTCAGATTCCTCCTTTCCACAATGCCCCATAACATCCAACTTCCTTGAATGCTTTCCAGTTTGGGGAGACCCAGGCCTGCAATTTCTCTACTGGCTGTCTACTTTCTCCTTCTATTCCTAGTGTACCCAAGAACTAGGAGGTGAGGGGAAGTTGTGAGCAAAGCAGAGAGCATCATTAGCATGATGGCGTTGCCACGCCAGAACAGAAAAGCAAACTTCTAGCATGGAAGCACTGCTTCCTGGAAATTCCATTTAACAACAGAACTAGGTGGTCTGGTCTAAAGTACAGTTTGAAAATAAAGCCAAGTAAAACAGAAAGGAAAAACAAGGCAAGGGAAATGAAATGCAAAATAAATAAATAAACATAAATGTCACACAAATTGTAAACTCCTGTTAAACATCCAAATTTCAAAACACTCAACCAAACAGAACTTTTTTATAGCTATTTTTGCCTCAGGCTTATTTCCTAATTTAACACCATAATGGAATCAAGTTAGTAAAAAGTCCACATTGGAAAGGTGAAGTGCGATACAAATTGATCTCACACTATAGCTAACTCCTCTAAAACATTTCCAAAAGTTGTTTTTTCACTGATTAAATACTGTCTCTATGGGTGCATGGTATAAAGCTCTGAAATAATTTTGCAGATATGAAAATCAACTATTTATCTCATGTGAGTGGAAACTAAGCTGATCTGTATAAAGAACTTAAGACAATACATGGACTTCCCTTCTATATCATAAGATTGATATGGAAAAAGAACAGTTTACTTAAGAAAAGCACAGACTCATATAAGAGATTCATCCCACCTTTCAGTCCTGACTCAAGGACACTGGAAGCATTTAGAACCAGACCACAAATATTTTAGGCTTTATGGTCTAAGAGGAAAAATCAAAGATATGACATAGGTCCTAATCTATAAGAAGTAGAACAAATTTGCACAAAGCTTTTATTGACAACATTCAAATTATAGCAAACACTTTCTATAATTTTTTGTAATAGGTCTACAAATGAGATAAATGGAATTCTTTGGTGAAAGATTACATTTTTCATAATTGAGATTCAAAGTAGTTCCCTGTAATCAAATTGATTGCAAATGTTTACCTTTAAATCCATTCAAAGCTTGTGTCACCACATATAAACTGGCAGTGTACCAAGTCCCAAGTGAGACAAAGCTGCCTCTATATATGTAAGATCTCAATCTAAGAGGGTCACTCAATCACAGAACCTATAGAAATAGGACACTATCTATTCCCATCTGACTAAATGTGGGTTCTGACTCTCAGATAATTCAGTCAGTATTCAAACTACAGGTTTACTGTGATGGTCTGCATCAAAATGCAGGCTGGAATATGGTGCCCAGATATGTGGCCAAACAATCTGGCTATTTCTATGGTGTTGTTTCTGGATAAGAACTCACATTTGAATCAGTGGACTCTGAGTAAAACACATTGTCCTCTCTGAAGTGAGTGACTCACCCCACTAGCTGAATGCCTGACTAGAAGACAGACAGACCTCCCTCCCCAAGGCAAGATGGAATTCTGCCATCAGCTTGAGTTGCAACTTCAACGCTTTTCTAGGTCATTACTCTGCTGGCCCAAACTGTTGATTCAGGACTTCCCAGTCTCCATAATCACACAAATATATTCCTTCAAAGAAATTTTTCTCTCTCTCCCCATCACTCTCTCTGGCAACCACCCCCACTACTGCCACCAGCAGACAGACCAGAGCATGGATTCCACAATCCTTCCTTTCTAGGGGGACATTCAAAATACCCCAGGGCAGATGACCTTTGATGCCCCATGATTACAGCCCTGGAGTGTTCCTGCATAGAACTAATAGCTTTTGTTGACTTATCTGAAATCCTATAATTGCTAGAAACAGTTCCTAACCCAAAAAGGTTAAATCACCCATAGTGGTTTGCCTTAAAGCACTTCTTTTGGCCTCGTCTGGTGATCTTGCTTCTGTTGGTGCTTATGCTCTTCATATCATGCTCTGGATTTCTTGGGCTCCTCATTTAAAGTCGGGCATCTTGTGGTAAAGAGACATATTACTTGTGTGGGAGGTAGGCAAACCATCTGACCATTATCATTAGGAACTCCCGTCAGCCCTCCCAATGCATTATCTACCTTCTGAGATTCCATCATCCAAGTTGTATGAGGTCGTCTTAGTTTCATACCTGAGAATTGGTAACAAAGAAATTCAAAAGATTATCTAATAATCTTGACATTTCTGAGGCATCCAAGAAAAACATTTATCTCAAGTGTTCCTTTCACTTTATTCCCTTCAAGATCATCTTTTAAAACATAAGACACCAAAATGACCTAAAAAAAAATCGATGTGAGAAAGAACAAAGACCTAATAAGGAACCAGGGAACAGATGATTACTCCTGTAATGTTTGGGACTTTGAAAACAATATCCCAACTTCTCAGAAACCACTGCAGTTTTTCTGTAGGGATGAAGCTAAGTTCACCCCTCATTTCCAGAAAGACTGTGAAGAAGTCTGTGGAAACCTTCTCCTGGTCAAGTCTGTCTCAGTCAGTTCAGGCTGCTGTAACAAAATACCAAAATAGATTGGGAGGACTGAAAAACAGACTTGTTTTTCAGAATCTGCATGTTGGGAAGTTCAAGATCAAGATGCTGATAGATTTGATTCTTGGTGAGGGAACCCTTCGTCTCTAAATAAAATCCATCTCCTTATGTGCTCATGTGACATCTTTTGTACTTGCAAGGACAGAGGAAGTGCCCCTGCCTCTTTTTATTTTTATGAGGGCACTAATCACTCATGAAAGCACCCCCCTCAGTACTTGATCGCAATCTAATTACCTCCCCCAAAGGTGCCACCTCCAAATACCATCACATAGGCGGTTACGATGTCAATAAATAAATTTTGAGGAGACACATTCAGTTCATCTAAATGAATGTTAGCACTTTGGACACAGAATCCTTATCTACCTCATCAGTCACACCATACCCCTCCCCCTGAATATTCTGATGTTACAGAACTTAGCAGCCTTATTTTTGATTTCTAGTAACGGAAAACCCTGCTTGAAAAGACAATCAGAAATGTCCTATCAAGTATTCCCAAGAAAGACAATAAATACAAAACAATTTTGATTTGTGATCAACTTTTGTAAATCTAAGAAAGCAATACTTCTCAACATTACTGGTATTAATGAAACATTCATGAATCAGAAAAAGTCATCACTGAATTGGGGTGTCTTGAATTTTTTCATTTTAAAGATTAAAACATGAAATTTTATTCTTTTCTATTCTCTCTAGAGAAAGCAATTTGCCAATGCTATCCTGAAAGATGCTAACAATATGAAAAAATATTGAAAACAATTAGAGGAAAACGGTGCTTTGAACTCAGTAGAATGTGTGCATCGACTCTCACAGGAAATCTCAGATATGGTATTCAAAATCCCAGTCATTTCATTTTTCAGAGAGTAGAACAGCATGTAGTTATTTATTGAGCACACTTTGCAGGGGGCTTCCCAAGCATACAAAAGGCTTCTTTTGTTTATGACATGGCTTTTCACAGTGTTCGAAGGTTTTCTTCCAAGAGCGTCATCATAGTTTGTTCAGACTTCTTGTAGAACGCAACGGGATCTCTACTTACACTTCTCACGAACACAACCACCAGGCCAAGGTCATGCTGCTTTTCCCCTAAGAATTAGAGCCCTGCAGATCGTATTGGGTCTATTCTTTCCCCCCGCCTCCTGCTCTTTTGGCAGGATAGACATCTCCCAGAAAGAAACCAGATGCCACAGCCGTGGGGGACTCCTGAGCAACATAAGCCAAGCTGCGGGAGTTGGGAAGAGAAAACGTAGCAATGCCCAACCCACACCTAGTGATGTCTTTAATGTCAAGAAGCAGGCGTGCTGGGCAACATCGAAAACCATCCAGGCTGAAAGAGGGAGCTGCACAGACAGGGCGTGTTGCCAGATATTCGTGAGCTCTCTTCCGCGGACTGACAGCTGGTTTGTTCATTGTTCTGCCTTCTCTGTTGCTGGCAACATACTATCTGTGGGATACTGTGTTCTGAAGGGTCCTGAGGTCTCTACTCAGATAGGGGTTCTACAATAAGCCTGTGAAGTTCTCTTTTTATTCCTCCCCCTAATCCCCAACTTGAAATCAATTGTGTCGATTTCTCAGTCTGGCTCAAAGCTTAGAGAAATGGCTTATATTGCCACATGAATTGTTTTAAAAAAAAAAAAAGGAATATTCACCAATGTGATCTCAACCAATTTAGGATAAACCTTGCACTTTATAGCCGCTAGGTGTCTAAATATTTTTTTCTATTTGGATTAAAATGAAATGTTAAATTTCTGTGTCATGGTTTTTTGGAGATGCCAGTAGAAGACCTGGACTCGCATCAGACAGCCATGGGCGCCCAGAACAAGATCACCTCTGTGTGGCAGTTTCTTCCTTTCAGAGGGAAAATGTCAACCAGACTGGGTGAGAGGGTGCCCAAGTATTTGGCCCAAAATTAATCTGTATGTGTCTGAAGATGTTCCTGGTAGGCTTAACAATTGGACTGGTAGACTGAGGAAAGTACATTGCTCCAGGTTGAGGTGTGGAGCTTGTCCAGTCATTTGGAAGCCTGAACAGAACAAAAAAGCTGACCTTCCTTGTGAGAAAGGGGAGCTCCTCCTGCCTGACAGCCTCAGAAATAGAATACCAGTGTTGTATTTTGCTTTGTTTTTCCTGTTTTCTAAACGTAAACTGAAGCATCAACTTTTCCTGAACCTCAAATGTGCTGGTATTCAGACGTGATCTGCACCATTAACTCTCTGGAGTCCCTTATATTCTGACTGAAGAACATGGAACTTAACAGCTTCCAGAGTCACAAGAACCAGTTTCTTATATAAATCTAGACAGACAGACTCTTTATCTCTGTATCTCTGGAGAGCCTTTGCTAATGTACTTAGCTAAGCCTAAGGTCAAACTTCATGAAATCTATAAAATTACATGAAGGCATAACAAATTCAACTGTTTCAATCTACCACAAATGGCATAAAAAGGCAGAACCCCTTTTTCTTCATCTGTTTCAAAGTACCCAGATTGCTGAAGATTACAACTGTGGCCAAGGGCAGCAGAGGCCGCAACACTGGGATCACTGTCCCTTTCTCCAGAGACGTCTGAAGGGCTGCAGTGCTGGATCCACATGCAAGCGTCACCCACTTTGTCAGACATCTCTAGCCGAGGGGTGCAGCATATAATGAGCTGTTGTTAGAAATCTTACACCACAGTTTTAGTTCTCTGTAAATGGAGACCCTATTGCTGTCTGTTAAATATCCCTACAAATACATTTTTAGGAATCCACTTGCATGGAAATAGGAAGTGTCTAACCAATCCCTTCTGACCACAGTGTTTGGCTCACACTCATACCATCTAGACTGTAATATTCTTGATTTAAAGGGATTACTTGGAAAATTAATAAAGCAGATATTGATAATCCCATTTCATGTAAAGGAAAAAAAAAAGGCATTAGCTGACCTGCCCAAAGTCTGAGTGTTCATGAATACCGGAGGAAGAAAGGACTCCCGGGAAAACACTTTCCAAAGCACCTCACGGCCGCTCCCTCAAACACACAGAGATGGGTGGCCAGAGCTCAGAGCACCCTGAGGCTGCTCTCTGCAGGGAGGAACAGAGCACCCCAAGAACATTACTCAGGCTCGTGCAGGGACGGGTGCTACTCTGGAGATACCCCGAGGGACAAAACCAGGTCTAGGGCCAGTCTTTAGAAGTGTTGCCGCTGTAGGAGGTGGCTGGGGAGGGGACTCTTACCGGGTGTACTGTGCATCCCCAGGTCCCTAGCAGGAGGCCCTGGGCCAGGGAGGGCAGAGGAAATAATGCTGCCATTGAGATCCAAAGTGGGCACTGGAGTTGCAAAGAAAGGACAAAACCATATTCCTGGCACAGAGCCTGTAATGTGCAAAGAGCTTAAAAGGGGAAGAAGCAAAGAGAATGTTAAGGAGGAAAGGAAGACTGCCCTAAGGGGAACAGAGGGACCTGAGAAAGATCAGACTGGATAAAACAGGTTGTGCAAAGGCCAGAGGCTATTTTAAGGTCTTTGTGCTTTATCCTAAGAGAAATTGTTACAGGAAAGGGAGAGGGATATGGCTGAACCCCTAAACCAGCCTCTTCTAAATAGGTTCTGCCACCCACCGCATCAAGACAAAACATGTAAGATCTTTGATGGAAATGAACTTTAATACAATCAGTGTGTAATACAGAAAACACAAAGAATATAGTTTCTAAATCAGACACCCAAAATTGCCCATCCCTTCATGGGTAAAAGTCCACCCAAAAGGGATGGACCCAAAGCAAGGCCTGAAAGTCTAAAGCACCTTCCGGTGGGCACCTATAGAAAAGGGTTGGAAATGGCCAGACAAGTCTGGGAAGAAAGCTAAATCAAAATCAAGATAAATGCTGCTGTAGTCAACCTCCCCACACCTGTTTCACCCAGTTCAGGGCCAAGAGGAAAACAAAAGCCGCTTCTTCACGTGTCTCTGCTTCTTGTGTCTCCCTCGGGTCTCCTCCTGGCTCTCCATCCTGCTTCCTTCCTCTTCACTCTCCTCTCCAGATTCTTCTCCTCCCTGCTCAGCTCCACCCTCCTGGGTGGGGCAGGGAACCTGGAACCTCCCCTTTTCCTGAGGACCAAAACACTGAGGTTCGGGAGGGTAGGGCCATCTCTCCTACTGTGGCCCACCCCAACAGAAGTCCATTGATTTGGGTCACTCATTCCAGCCATGGAAAGGCAGGTGAGCTTTTTTACCTTGGCTACAAAACTTACATACTTCCATAAAATTCCCCAGACCACACTCAAAAATTTGAAATCTTCTCCTTGCCATTCTTACCTTTCTGACATGGTGAGACGTCAAGAAACACAGCCTGGCAGAACAAAGAGAGTAACTTCTCAGACCCAGTATTCTCAGCTCTGCCACAACTATGACAATGTGCACATGACAAGTTTCTTATCTTACCTCCCCTGGTGTGCAAGGCATCTCACTGCCAAGGCGGAAATAGTTCTCTGCTCAAGCTGGCGGGAGGGGAAGTATGGGGCAGATTACAATCCATGCAATCAAATTTTTAACTATTATAGTCATTTCTTGGTAATTGAATCTAGTTTCTCATGTGAGCAGAATTTCTGTTTAGAATCTTAACTTGTAGGTATAGGGTTTGGGAGTCCTTGAAAATCATGTGATTCATAGGTGAAGTAAGAAGATGCCATTGAAATATGAGAAACACAGAAAGACATGAAAAGGCATTAAAAAGCTATTGTCTATCCTGCACTCCAAAGTAATTTTTAGATGGTAATTACACCTTTGAAGAGCATCTAATTAGTATGAAAAAGAACTTTGGCTGAATATAGAGTTCTTCATCTGACTTCAATTGATACACAGTGATAATATTCAAGACTAATTTCCAAAGCTTTTATCGCTTGACTGAGCATTGCTGTATCTCTGAAGTTGAAAAGGATTTTCCAATCTTTTGCTTATCAGAAACTAAGCCAAGGACCTGTTATGGGTTGTGAAGGTAAAAATATTTAAGTGCCCTATGGAAAGTGACCTCAAGTCCAGGCAAGGCAAGCTTATAGTCTCTGTGGGATTTCAACCAAAAAGAAGGCTTCTAGTCTCTTCTCATCTGGTTCATTTGGGAGCATCTGGTGAACCTTTGAGTAGAAGAACCTTGGATGAATGAACTATCCTCTTCATGCTCATCAATAAAAAAATGATCTTAGTACTTGCTGTGTGTTTGGCTTTAAGCTCTGTTACACTTAAGTGATTAGCCCTGTAAAAGAGTTAAGAAAAAGACATTTATGATCCTATGCAAGTAAATGCTTAAATGACCTAACTAGCTTATTAAGCAGGATCATTCATTACAAATCTATTAGATTTGCATAAAATACACCCTATATTTGCCACTCTCACAGATACAAAGGCCCATAAGTTGAACTAAGGCCCATAAGTTGCCTTAATGGGTTACATCAAAATTTTAATGACCCAGAACTTGGCCACTTACATTTACTACCTAAACAGATGTTGGGTGCTGCTAATGAAAAGACCGCCATTAACTGAGTTTGTAATGCCCTTCCCTGAAATTCTGTAACTGACACACATTACTGCTTAACATGTTTTAATCCCCTTCTATAATAAGTTTTGTAATAACCAAGCCAACCATTTTTCTTCTGCAAAGATTTCAGCTGCAGCTCTACTGCTCTCACCCTTCTTTAACTCAAGCAACCAAAATGATCCCCTAGACATGCCTCGACAAGGTTGACCTCTGGAGGTGCTTACAATTGTATAACCTCTGCCTAGAACAGAATCTGGTGCCCCAGAGAAACAGACACCAAGATGGAGTTCAACTGTCAAAAACTACAGTCATGCCTGAGAGGGGAAAATGGAGAGGGTGGGAGGAGCCTGGGATGTTGCCATCCCACAGTGTAGGTCTGACCCCTGTGGAGGAGATGAGGAGAGAATGGGAGCTTCTACATGAAAAATCTTAAAACAGTGCATTTCTAAAAAAAATTTCAGCAAGGCCCATAGTAGACTTTTCCAGCCCAACTTGGCCAACAGAGAGAAACTTCATTTCCATACCATTGGTCTGCAATTCTAGAAGGGAGCATATATATGCAATATACACATGCACATATGCCTGTGTGTGTCAGACTAGTACTTATTAGTGCAATTCAGTGTAACTGAACTTTATTGTTCTCATTCTTACTCTCTGATATAGAAAAAAAAAGTACTTTCCTAGCAAAGATTCTTCAAGTTCTTACTCCATTTAATTTTTTAAATATAATCAATTAATTTCCCCCTTGTGTCTGTCCTACAAAAATCACCTAGTTGTTGACATAAAAAGTAAGGTTTTTCTCTTGTATTTTTTTCTTGTCCTGCTAACATTTTTAGTCAAGCATGTTGAAAAGCTCAAAGACAAGAGATGGTCAACTTGCTACTACAAAAATGTCTTTCAACCCTGAAGATTTTAATCTCCCATAAAGAATCTGCGTACATGAAGACAAGTCAGTATGCTCTCCGTGTCA
Organism: Condylura cristata; assembly: GCF_000260355.1. NCBI lineage: Eukaryota > Metazoa > Chordata > Mammalia > Eulipotyphla > Talpidae > Condylura > Condylura cristata. The sequence continues at coordinate 35,820,960 of NW_004567115.1, read as the reverse complement.
GCCTGTCATCCATGTGTCATGTCTGGGACCTGCACACAGTGGGATCCTCGGCCCTGTGTCCTGTGTGCTCATGCTTCTATCACACCAGAGGGTGAAACCCCTGAGAACAAGGCTCGTACTTGCCATGGTGCAAGGTGTAACGTGGTCCTCGGACATAACTGGGCTCCACAAAAGCTTATTCAATAAATTTCTAACACCATGAAATAAATCCAGTGCTTGTCCATTAAAACATCTCCAGTGGGCAAGAAGTAGACTGTATTCTGTAGTTAGGAAAAGCACATATCTAAACACATACATACAAAGCAATGCGTAGTGAGTCCATTCCACCTTCCAGACCAGGAGCCTTATCTGTCATGTGAGAGTCAATTTTTGTTCATCGTAGTCCACACAGGACAATAAGGCATAATTATCTGCCTTTGCCATGTTTCCTTGGTACAAAGTTTTAGCTACTCTGGACTTGGCTTTTCACTTACAGTGAAAATTCAAAGAAGCATCACAAAACTGAATCCCTCGCTGAAGCAATTTAAGTCCATGAGCACTCGAGCCAACTAAGTGAATAGTATATCAACTGCTTATGAGACTGGAAGTTCTATGAAATAAATAGAAATCAACCTTGCATTTGCACCTTAGGAAAAAACTTACAATCACTACTAAAAACCATCACCAGCTAGCATGTTTCATGATCCTACAGTGTTGCTGCTCCCACTACTGTTCCAGAGAGGTTATTCAGGGCACTTTAAGTTACTCATCTCAAAAGAGTTGTAACAATCACTTTGCTGTTCTCTTCCCACTCTTCAAGGAAAAATGTAATCAGGACTGTCAGTGCTTAAAAGAGGAAACATACACACAATCAAGCTACATGTCAATAGCCAAATAAAACCACAAAAAAATAATCAAAATTTGGCTTAAAATCCTTGTAGAACTGCAAACACACAATATCGCAGAGATAGAATTCTGAGTACAAAACACACCACTTCTCGATTGGTGATGTTTTCCTTAAGTGACATGATGACACTGTGCACACTGTATTCATTTCACAATATCTCTGCTGCACACCCAGGCAGACACTTCTCACAAGCTGCCATCCCACAGGCCACTTGGTTCTACTGATCTGGTTTACCTATAGTGGGTCAGTCTTGTGCCTCTGTTTATTTTATGATGCAAGCTAAAGGTTAATAGATAACCTATCTATTTTAGCACATTCATTATGATCAGTTTTCACTAAGAAAAAAACTGCACGTTTGGGTCTTCTGCTTTGACAAATGTGGGGCCACATCTTAAAAGTTGATTAAAATCAATACCTCTGTGGAAAATTACATACAAAATGCATCAGTACCCAGAATGCTGATAAGAATGCTTCTTGCTCTCAACTCTGCTACTGCCACATCCCTCCCGCAAAAGAATCATCCTAAAATTAAACGTAAGTAATTATAAAGAAAAAGTTTTTTTTTTCTAACCAACAATCAATTATGATTAAGTATACATTAAATCATAGTTTGCAATTTAAGCCAAGTTCAATGTGTGGGTTTAGACAGTAATTATGTGAACGAATGAAAAGCTGCAGCTATTTTAAACATTCTAAAGTTATTTTTTAAGTCCATCCCAAATTTCAGAAAGCCTCCTACAATTCAAAGGCATAAACTTTCTCAAATTAAAAAGATATATCTTTAAGGTCAACGGTCTAGAGGAAATTGACTTCTATTAAGTAACAAGTACGTTCGGATTTTCACTAAACTACATAGCACATTTTCTTACCCTATCATTTTACCTCCCCTGATTTTCTCCCAAAGCTTCTTTCTTTACCATGCTGGACATTTTTCATCCTTCTCCTAAAATGTGAAATCTTTTCCAAACTTTGTGTGGTGAAAGGCCCTACTCTTCTGTCTATCTCTAGTTCTAGGGTTAGATAATCATTATTCCAGTTACTACAATTGTGTAACAAATAATCCCCCAAGTTGAAAAGCTTAAAACTAAGACTCTGTAGGTCAGGAAACTGTATAGCAGGAAGCAATCGTCTCTGCTCCATCCTGAGGTTCCAGGCACAGAGCCCACAAGGTGAGAGGCGGCTCAGTGGCTGGAATCAACTACAAACACCAGCACTCGCATCTCATAACTGACATTGACAGAGTCTCCCCGGTGACTTCCAATCCTCATGCGGTTTCACCAGGGTGTCTGGGCTACCTGATAGCATGGGGGTCCTGGGGGATCGTCAGAGTCTGAGGTAGTCAGCATAGAGCATAGCAAGAGAAACTACCAATGGTAGTACATCTCTGCTTCACCCTCCAGAATAACTGAGCTTGACCTGCTCTGCATGTTCACCATTATGAGTAAGTCAAAAGGAGTAGGGGGAAAGGAAGGAGAGGACAATTTTATTATTGTTGCTGTTCAGTGTTTGTTCTACTCCTGGGAAGAAGCAGAGGACAGGAAGAGGAGACTGAGCCCCAGAAAAACAGGGCATACTAAGAATTAAGATTACAGGCATCTAACAAGCCACCTTAAATTGTTTGAGTTGCTCTACTATTTAATCCGTCTCCTTAAAATTCTTGCAAGGGGCCCTCCCTGGTAGCACAGTGGATTAAAGCACAGCACTAAGAAGCTAAAGCCACTTCCTCATGAGTTCGATCCCAACCTACCCCAGAGGTGATCCACATGGTGGGCTGACCTCTCCTGACCCGCCCGCTGCTCCCCTCAGCAGTGTACTTCCTTGTTCTGCCTCTTCTGCTCCCCACTCTGTCTCTGGTGAATCCTCTCGCTGCCCCTGTACCTCTGGACAGTACCCCAGTTCTGTATGCACAAATAATCTTTAAAAAAAAAAAAATTCTTGTAAGGGCTGCTGCCCGCCAGAGACCTAGGAGAACCTTTGTGTGAAATTCCAGGAAGGATGTGAGTTCCCATCTGTGGACACCAAAGCAGACATTAGAATGACAGTGCTAAGGAGCAGAGCAAAGCAGAGAGCAAAATTTCAGTGCAGAAGGAAGTCAGAACCAGAAGGAACCATGAATCCAGAAATGAAGGCAAATATGAACACATTTTGGAAAGAACATTGGACTTGACACTGACAATAAGAACAGCACTGGCAGTGGGGTTAGATAAGTCTTATGTGTGTCTCATCATCCCTTGTCCACTAAAGTATTACTGTTATTTTATAAAAAAAAAGAAACAGGATGGGGCCTCCCCGTGACACAACGGCTTAGGACACAGCACTGCAGCCACTTCAGTGCAAGTTCGATCCCCCGCCCCAGGTGATCCACATGGCGCAGCAGACCTCTCCTGACCCAACCAATGTATTTAGTTGATCTGCCTGTCTGCGCCCCACTCTGCCTCTGGTAAATCCTCTCACTGTCCCTGCACCTCTGGCCTGTACTCCAGCTCTGTAAGCATAAATAAATAAATCTTTAAAAGAAAAAAAATAAATAAACAGCATCAAGGAGACACAGTAAGTGACAGAACTTGTATTCAAGCTCAGGAGGGCTTGCCCACGTCTAGCCCTTTCTCCTGCCTCTGCCACACACCCGCACCTACCGGCAGAATAAGCTTGTTCAGCCTCTGTGTCTCCACTGCTTCTGTTCAGCTGCAATGGTTGCTGCTTGCTCTGCTTGGGGATTTCACATTGCTCGATCACCCAACAGCTCGGGGACCTGGCACCAGGGGACGGAGCCTACAATCCCATCAGATGCCTCCCACCAAGGAGAGTCAGCTCTTCCCTCTCAAGGGGTTTCGGTAGGCAGCAGGGAAAGAAATCACTTACAGACTAATGACACGAATATTCAGTGGCTGACTGACGTTTATTGAATTTTTTCCTTCCAATTAAGTGTGTTTGGAGTCTCATCTGCAGAAAACACCAGTCCGTTGAATTGTCATGTGTTACCTGATACTATATTGCCATTTTGCCCGATTAACAAAGACTAAAATTTAATTTCCAAGGATGTCTCAGCACAGATGCTCAAACAGAACAGTTACTTCCTTAAGAAGGAAGAAATAGCGAGGCCATGCCCCGAAGGATAAGTCCTAATAAGAGGGAAAAATACATGCAGGTATGAGGGACTCTGGCAGCAAATGGCATTTCTAGGTTTAAAGTAAAGTAACAAAATAGGAAAAAAGACATGAATAGAGAGCTTCCTGTATAGTTATCAATGAAAATAGTTTTTCATATAATTTAGTGGGTTTTATTTTGATTGACTTTTTCTCAGTAGGTGTAGCTTTCCATTTCCTGGATCAATGCATCCAAATAAGATGGCAAGTCACAAGGATACTGTAATTCAGGTCATTTCAAGTAAGGGATACTATAAGTTTTGAGAAGAAGCAATTAAAATAGATGAGGGGATGGTTCCTTGTCATAGCTGCAAATCAAGTATCCAGAATCCAGCCTGCTCCCAGGCCCTGCTGTAAAAGAGAAAATTTAATGTGGGGGAGAGGGGTCTTCCATGCTCTCTCAGACCCTTCTCTTTCCTCCATCTCCTTTCTGTTCTTAGAGACTCTCAAATTGAAATGAATTGAATTTGTTCACACTAAGAAATTGATGGCTGTTAACAATGTAATGTGTTCTCTTTCCCACTGGCATTTGTAAATGGATGGAAAATGTTGCTTTAACTGAAATGAATGGATGTTTGGGGCAGGTTAACAGAAGAGGTGAGGGGCGCCATTGCTCACTGGGCTGGTTTGTAATTCGTTCAGAAAACAACCTGCCTACTGAATTGCCACGGGCAGGCCAGGGACGCCCAGGCCTCCCTGGGTGCCCGGCAGAGGTAATTGGGGTCAAAAGCACCACTGTAATCATATGAAGATGTCACTTGCCATTTTTACTCTCATTCTCTCAAATACAGTAGAGTTTTCCAGAAGTTCATGATAGCTAGTATTACAACCGTTTAAATGAAGAAACAGCAGCATCCAGACATCAGTTAAATCACACATGAAGGAAACTTGGAACAATGCAAAATTCTTTTGACGTTATTATTAAATATTTATTTTATTAATATTATTATTATTATGGTTTTAGAAATCTGAGAACAAACAGCTGAGAACGACTGAACTGAGCAGCCTCAACCTAAGCCTAATAGGCCTATACAGTTTATCTGTTTAAATCTTCTGGAGAATCTTGGAGTCATGTAACATCCATTGAAAATGCATTCCATAGTCAATGAAGCCAGAAGTAGGGGGGCGGGGCAGGGAGGAAATAATAGGCATAAGAACAGAAAGAGAAAAACAGATGAAGAGGTAAAGGAAACCTAGTTAATTACATACATGGACGAGCGCTGTAAGGACTACTGAGTTTACTTCTAGTTCACAGTCAATACTGAGCTGTACATGTTATTAATATGTTTCAAATATATGGGCTACAACGAGGGACACTGTTCGTAAACTTGAGCCGTGTTTGTTTACTGAAAGTGAGATAGATTTGCCCCTAAGACATGTTTTGTTTGGCCTTCTTATTACTTCCAAAAATACATATGAATTGCCAAAAGGCAAATTTGCCAGTTCTATGCAGAAATCTGGATTTCTTATCTTCTTGAAATTTGTAAAGAACTGGTAAGTCAGGTTTCTGAGACCTACCTACAGCAAGGGGTGCAGCAAGGAGCCCTAGGCAGGACCCCTACAGTTTCCACAGTTCTCTGGCAGGCCCAGGTCACAGCCCTCTGTCTCGAAAGGATCTTTAAGTCTTCCAGACCCATGAAAAGAATACAGTCTATGTGCTTTGATATGTAACAACCTTTTATACAACCGCCTTCAACAACAGCCTCTACAACAGCCTTCAACAACCTTTAACATGTTTTGGCCAATGTTTGGCATACTCAGTGTTACCTATTGTGATCATATGTGGACTATATTTATAAGCCCCTATTATTTTACTGTTGTAAAATAAGTATTTGGCATGTCATGACAACCCTTTTAAAATCGTATTGAATGCTATAATATTCTGTATAATCTTCTTCTACATGAAAGTGTCCTATTTTATTTCAAGTATCTTTTATTATTTTAGTTAATCATTTACATTTATCAATCCCGGTCCTAAATAATGGTAAAGTAACACCTTAAGTCCCAAATTAGGAACCAAAAATATTTAACTAAAATTTGAATCCCTATGTAAGGGGATGCTTTAAATATATTTGGGGTTACTCATGATACTCTGTGCAAAGATGTCAAAATTACAGAGCTGGGCCCAAATATACAGATATCACTACTCTGTATGAGAAGCAGTGTTCTCATTTTTAACCTCATGGTATTTTCAGGATTTTCTGCATTTTCATTAGGACCTTTTGGATGATTATGTCAAGGCAACCTTCCTAGCAGGCTGTTATTTTGTTATGGCAATCAATGTCTACATGAGCAGCTTTGTAGAAGTCCTGGATGAAATTCTGACCTTAAAAACTGAGTGTCAGGAACTAAATGGACATTCAAATTGGCTAATAATAAAATGGGTGTGGGAAAGCTTTCATGAACAGAACAGAAGGGCAGAAAATTATAATAAAATCACTGAATGGGTGTGACAACTTAGTAAGACAAGCACAACCTGACAGAAAAATGAATCATCAATTAAAACAAGTCCTTCCCGGGAAAGCAAAGACAACCACATCTGATATCACAAGCAGAATAAACTATAATGAATGTTATACATATGACAGTACTTTCATTACCTTCTAGCCAGGTTAGACATGAATGAGTCAGAGAACAAACACTGTATGACACCGACTTGTAACCAAGCCTGAGGATAAGCAAACCCACTTCAAAGTCTCCCCAGAAGAACAATTTAACCCTCATGACTACCCTATGCTGAACAAAAAGTGAGCCAAAGACGGAGGACCAGATGGAGAAATGACACTGTTTTGTTAGCATTTCACTTGGAAAAGCAAGAATGTGGATGTTTTATTAATAGACACCATCCCTTTATGTAAGTAACCAGGTAAAAGGCAATCGGTTTATTTCATGCTCTGCTGAAAACAAGTGGGATGGTTTTCTACCCTGAATCTCTGGGGACTATTTTGCACACACTGCAAGGAGCATGTCTGCTATTTATTTACCACAGACAGCATTGCACTTATATGAAAGTTGATCCAGCTCCCTGCAGAAATGCTCTTGTGCCCAGTGTGTGCATCCCATGCTATAGGCCCCTCTGACTCATGCAGTCCTGCCCAAAATGCACCCTGACCTTTGGAAACACACTGACAACATTCTTTGTTCTTTTGTACAATGTGGTGATGTCACAGCATGTTAATTAACTCAAGACCATCATGTCAGTACATTGTCAGGTTGAACTGAAGCTTTTGTTTAAAAAAGACAACGTGCTTAAAATACTTTTTGTACAAAGCCCACATCACCCCACCAAGACGTTTAATACCTAACCTAATTGCAGTTTCCACCTCTCTCAGGACTGCAGCCTTTAACCCATCAATCTGAAACTACCTGCTCAAAAACATTGAGGTCATCGACCTGTTAGACCCCTGTTGTCCCCCACGGGAAGGAGGCCTTGCCTGAAACATTCCACTCCTTGCCAGAAACTTTCCTTGTCTAACACCCTCTTCCTAAAACAGGCAGCTTTTGGAGTGGAACTTGTCCAATCTCCTGTCCTATTCTCAGGCCATTAAACTCCGGCTGAATCTATCCCAGAGGTCCTCTTGGGTCTCTAGCTTGCTGACTAAGTTTCGAGACTTGTCAGCATCCATAATCACAAGCTAATTTCATACAAAATATATTGTAATATATGCTATGTATGCCACATATGAGCCAATTCCTTCATAAACAGTCATACACATACATCTTGGTTGATCTGTTTCTCTGGAAATGTCTAATACAATTTTATTCCTTAGTACATAGTTATTATTGTCTCTATTGCAATAACCATAACATGTAAGAACCCTCTGGCCATTGCACAAACATAGTTATGCCTCAAATTCTAGCCAGCTTAATTGAATGTAACCTACAATTCAGTCCAGGTAAAAGAGAAAAGGTAACTTGTCCAAACCCCCACTATAGAAACAATTCAAACATCTACTATTGCTGATGCTTGTTCAAGAAAGCAATTATCATACTTTCAGATTCAACAAATACCTACAAAGCATGATTACAAGACATTTTTACAATAAGGATTTTTTTAATTCTTAAAATATTCCTGTAAAGAAACTATTATGCCCACCTTAAATATGGGTGCATAGAAGTTAACAGCATGCTTGATCAGATTTATATAGTTAGGATAACTTTGTAATTAAATCTTCGCTCTTCTATTCACTTTTTGTAATTTACTTGAATCCTGAAATTAAAATTTGTCAACTATTAGTGGAATAATACTATCTCCTGCCTATTATCATAGTGAGAATTGATGAAATCATGTATATTTAAGTGCCAATACAATGTCTGATAATTATCTGACATTTGATAAATTTTAGTCTCTTCTTTTTCCTCTCTCCCTCAGGCTTTTATGGACTATCTTGGGAAAGATGGTGAAATGTCTTTAACAGATAACTTGAAACAAGACTATAGCTCTTCAAATTCTCATATATTGAAAAGTGATCATTTGTATTGGAGTTCTTATTGTTTGTGAGAATGACATTTGTTTTTCAAATCTAAATTTGAGAGTCTCTAGAAGAAGCATATACCGCCTAGTTTTTCCACAGACTCCACTATTCTGTTTGCACTATATCTTGTTTGTTTCACACATTCTTATAAACATCCTAGCTGCTATAACAATTGAAATTTCAGTCTATACAATGAATGTATCCTACTATTCCACACACCAGTGAATTCACGGCATCTTCCTTTGGGCATAATTCTCTACTTTTATTTTAAAATTTTAAAGAATTACCAAGGAAGAGTTTTGTAGAATAACACAAGGGATCCATGTTTTGATGTCCAAATCAAAGTTGTTCTCCCAACTTCCCCAGCATATGCTGTCTCATTACCCACATCCAAAGACTAAAGTTCAGCAGTAATTCATAATTAGCAATATACATAGAAACGCTTTTTTAAAAGCAGGAGTGAGGGAACTAAATGTATAACAAGGTAAGTTCTCTTTAAGGTATTGTCAAATCAGAATCGCTAATTGTGTGTGGCACTGTCTTTCTTTTCCTTTTTCCTTTTTTCTGGAGTATCTTCAAAATAACTATTGCAATTTGAGATGTGGACCATATAAAATGGACCAAATGATAAGATAATGGGTAAAAGCATTTCCAAAATGAGACCAGCTGTCGACCTTGTCTTTGGAAGGGAGGTTCTGGCAAACTTCCATTGGCCCCTCGCCCGAGTCTTGTTTCAAAATGATTAGCAAACATTCTAGTCAATCAATCCTGTCCCAAATTAAGTTGTTGCTAAGAAAAAAGGAGCAGTACAATTTGCATTACAAAGGCATCCTCTAGATGAGATGTGGCTTCCCTGAGGCTCCTTTACTTTGAGTAAAAACCAGGGTCTCCTCCTTCCAAATCAAGAGCCTGAGACAGTAAATGGAGAGCATTTTACGTATCAAAGAATGGGCTAAAATTGAACATTCAGATGTTTCTACATTTGTAGGCAGATATAAGTGAAGAGCTTTTAAGTAAATTACATTACTGCCTTCACAGGTATCTTGACCCTTATGCATAAATGATTGCAAATCTCTACTTGACTCTACAAACAAATGGTCTATTCTGAACTAGGACTACTGTTTTTGTTATTGGCTAATCATTTTACTTTAAGTTCTTATTCTATCACATTTGAATATGCTAAAATGAAATGCTTTCCTTTTCCAGTTATATGGAATTTTTATAAAAATTAAATGTTACTGAAGCTACTGCCTAAAAGTATGTTATTACCAGAGTAATAAACTAAATCATGGCTTTAGAGCATAGAGTAAACTTTATATACTCAGGTGAAGCCTAAGAAACCATCAAGTGCAAAGTTGTGGCTTTGGAGCTCAGGACATTGTGGTTCAAAGATATTAAATGATCTGCCTCAAGTCATGCCACAAATTGTACCAGAGCTTGAATTTAATACAGGGTTTCTGATTCCTAGCCAAATGCTTCTCTACTTTAACAGTGATAATTTTGTGTCCTCTGGAAGTCTAACACATTTTCCCAGAATGACTTAGAAGAGTTTCACTCCATATGAATCGTTTAGTAATATAGAAATTATCTGGTTTTTAATGTGTCTAGAATTAATTGTAGGACCCTTTATATAAAACAGTAAACCAAAAGACAGATGTGCAATGAAACTGGCAACAAAACATGGCATGTTATGTATACATTCATGCTATGGGAAATATTATTTCCACTGTACCTTCTTTATGGCTCTATGAATAATTTGTTAAGTATTCAAATCATAAAGTGCTGACTGCATTCTGATGTCAGGGTGTTTATAAACCTAGGAGCTCTTTAAACTATAGAACCCTCAAATTACAGGAGTAGCGAAAAGAATAAGAGTCAAATTCATCATTGTTATAATACACTGAAAGAAATATTGTCATTTTCAGCAATCTGTAGGGTAGGAAGTAAATTTTTGCTCTGCTTTCAATATTTTGTTTCTGTCAGTTAAACTTAGAAGACATATTAATAGGATAAAATATCACAGAAATTGTGTTGATGTTTTTAAATTTATGTGCACAAGGGTGACACAGAAAAGTAGAAGCAGAAGGGAACAGAGTTAAAAGTTGATATACCACTTTAACAATAGAAGATAAATTATGGAGAAAAGCTCAACAAAAGAAAGGAAGTCTGGACTTCAAAGGGCAATAAATTACAGGAAGAAATATCAGGAAAACTAATGGTAGGTATGTGGCTTATATATTTATTCATTTAAGAAAATAAGATTTGATTGTGAGTTTTTTTGGTGCCAACTTTCCATCTTCTTCACAGCCATAAAATTTCCCTGGAGATTTCTGCAATTCACACTTCTCAGAAGTTTCTGCATTTAGTCAGATGAAGGCAATTTTGAGATTTCTTTCCATATATATGTTTATTCTCAGTTGCCTTTATCTAGAAATCTATATGCCAAAATGGCCTATTTTGGGGTGGCATATTCCAATCCTCTCTATTTAGTAAGAAATGGGAAAGGCCATCAAGAAACATTTTATTCAGAAAAAGAATCTAGCAGATAAAAGAAAAAGTGATCTAGAGCAACTCTAGAACTTAACTGCTAGTGTTAACTTAAAGACCTTCACATATATAGCTTTCTGTCTTTCCAAATGTGCAAAGTAAAGATGTTGCAGCTCTCCACCCCCTAAAGTCTTTAACTAGTGGATAACAGCCAAAGGGCATGAGCAAGTCCCTGGAATTCCAGACCATTTCAATACTTAAATGAAGTCATTTAATCATAAATTGGCTGGCAAATGTGCCCTACAAGATAACATAGGAGACATGTTCTCCACTCTTAGTACAATGAAATGGCCCACTGTGGTGTTTTTGTTTGTTTTTGTTTTTTTAATTCAGGCCACCAGGCATGGGGATTACTGAGGTCAGACTCAAACTGCAAACTGAAAAAAAAGCTTTTTACTATTCTCCTTTACTATATAGAAGAATGAAAACTGGAGTTATTAGACCAACTTAGGGTTTTCTCCAGAAACAACCTTTCTATCAGAGGAACTTTCTATTACAGGGCAAACATGTAATTACAAAGCATCTGGTCCTTTTTATCATGTGAGTCCCCCTATCTCACCCTGAAGCCACAAGCTCCTAATTCCTAAACTCAGGATAAACAGACTCATTTTTTACCCCCTTTACTTTGGAATATACATTCACATAGACTCACCATACATAACATAATGAAATCTGTTCTTTTCTCCCCTACTATCTATCTGATGTTAATTTGATTACTCTATCAACCTTAAAAGAACCCAAACTAATAGGGGAAAGTTTTCTTCACACCTACAAAACTGTCTCTATCAATGTGAATAGAATAGCTGCAACATTTTCTTAAAAGCACCTGTATCACTGAACCTAAGTGGTAAATGAGAGGTTGTACTCATATCAGATATATTAGACTATACATACACAATAAATTTTATATCAAAAAAGTTGTAAATTAAAGGAAAAGATTGCAGTGCTCATTTTCCATCAGCCCTATAAATGATGAAAGTTAAAAATCATTCAGTATAAGTGTTCCTATTTCCTAACCAGTAATCATGGATTATTTTCAACAGCAGCTTGAATATGTAGACTGCAAATAAAAATACATGTATTTTTGTGATATTAGTGTTTCTTTCATTTGAGGAAGCCCAAAGTGAAATCTAGGTAGAACCAAGTTCATAAAACAGAAAGGAAAATACATTTATAGGTTGACGATTCTCTTATAACTGGCCTCAAACATCAAGGCCCGTTTCAGAGATTCTTTAAACTTTTACTCAATATAAAACCTTCAGTTTCAAGACCATGCTAAACAAGAGAAGGTGGTTTGACTTTGACACTTGCAAGTACTTCATAGCACAGTTCTATTTTTGAAGTTCTGAACTAAGTCTTACTGACCTCACCAAAGTAGGAAAGACATACGAGTAAGCATTTGAAGATACAAAGTTAAAGAGGCAGTATAGACATTCACTATGCAGGAAACATAAGCAAATACATAGAAATGGGAAATCAGCAAGAAATTGTTCCTAGGAGGACATTCCTGGAAACATACTGCAGATGACAAAATTCCACAGCCAGTTTTGGTTCAGGAGTTCAACAAATCCATATCTGAATCTCCACTCTGTAATAAATTCAAAAAATTTACCTCTCTCTATACAATTTCTGATTGTATAGTTGGAATAAAAAAAATCAACTATATGTTGGGCCCTTCAACATATATTTGGAGCTCCACTATCTGTGAGATAATCATAATCAAAAAAAACATGCTTTGGATTCGTGCTTGTGGAGAAGATCTGAATACTGAAGAATTCTGTTTCATGTTCATTAAAGTCAGAAGCTAGCGACACTAATTTGCATCCATTTCTTTTATGCAGATAGCTACTAAAGCCATAAGCATTGTTAAAGCATTTTGACTAACACATACTAAGGCATGTCTCCTAAATAAAAATGAACTAAGTGTCACCTAAGTAAAATGTCATTTTGAACACTTCTGTAATGCAGAAAGTTTTCCTAAGGAAGAAGATAAGCCTAACAGCTTGATTTGTAGTTATATGAATTTTTATGTTCATTATGCATAGTTACTGATAATTGTTCATATCATGGAATATTCCATATCATGAATATCATGGAATATTCATATCATGGAATATTCAACTTTATAAAGTTGTTCTTTGTATGTCTCATCCTATATCCCAAAATATGAGCTCTTAGAAGCAGCAACATCACATTTTATATTTCTCTATACAAAGTCATCTGAATGCATGCAAATATGAATAAATTGTACCTTTACCTGAACGTGTAAGATGTCCCTTTCCTAGCCATAATATTATCTCTCTATGGTATTTTGCATATAGAGAATCTAGAAATAATGATATTAGATGAAAGACCTTGAGTATCAGACAAAGTGAAATCTCCATTTATTAGAGTCTTTGAATATCTATACACTATGAGTGTTTCCAGAGATTTATGGCAAAGGTCGCAAATGAACTACTAAGGTCCCTCAAAACTGAAATTCTACAATTAAATATTCTACCAATGCTATCTTACAAATATATATATTTAATGGTTCCTACCAGATCTCTATTTTACTCACTTTTGAAAGGTCACTTAATTTTTTTAAGTGAGCTAATTAGTGAGTAAAGTAGTATTGAATGATTGCAGGTGGCAATACTATTCTATTACCTTACTAAAAGCTAAGGTGACACCAATTAAATTAAGGGTGACTGATAATTCTCCTTTATTACTACACCTGTATTCATATTTAGATACTTTTCATTAATGCTCTTGGGGTCAGTTAAAAGATAAAGAGAAACTCGGCTCATTAATAAAATATAAAAAGTTGAGTTTCTAGGCTCTCTGTGCTAATTATTCCCTGCCACCTCTGAGGCATTTTAAATGTGCAGACAAGCACATAAACAATGAAAAGAGATTGTCTAGAAATGAATGAAGGAAAAAACAACAGGACAAACAAGATCAGCAGTCCTGCCAATTCTTCCCTGGTCCCAGTGGTACTTTTAACTTATTAATGTTGGCTGATGTTCTTCCCCATGACCTGCTGTTATAAATGCTTCCTTGTTTGGTAACCAAAGGTAAAAGCAGTTTTAATCACTGATAATCTGATTAAAAATTTTGAAAGCAAAGGACAAAGCAGGTAATGATCTGCTGGGACCTCTATCTGCTTGGGACCTCTCCACTTTCTAACAACTCAAGCTTTCAGAACACAAAGATGTGACCTTTACAGTCCTTGTGCCTCCTAGGTGGCACCTTTCTAGTTGGCCCAAGGAAAAGCCC